>NC_064638.1:85765644-86070488 GCF_023864345.2 Schistocerca serialis cubense | reverse complement strand
CCAAGTATATTAGGCAACGGCCTTGCCGCAGTGGATACACCGGTTCCCGTGAGATCAACAAAGTTATGCGCTGTCGGGCGTGGTCGGCTCTTGGATGGGTGACCATCCAGGCCGCCATGCGCTGTTGCCGTTTTTCGGGGTGCACTCAGCCTCGTGATGCTAATTGAGGAGCGGCTTCGGTCAAGAATACCATCATAACGACCGGGAGAGCGGTATGCTGACACCACGCCCCTCCTATCCGCGTACTCCACTGAGGATGACACGGCGGTCGGATGGTCCCGGTGGGCCTCTCGTGGCCTGAAGACGGAGTGCTTTTTTTATGCCAAGTTTATTCCCCACGTCAGCAGATCGCTCACCATCTGAATCAGCTATGCAAGGAGGACGTGAAATTTATGTTGTCGAAATTTCTGTCACCCGCTGCTCAAAAGGCTTTTCAGTGCCATAGAGGACGATGTCAAAACAGCTTCATGTCTGATGCCATGGACAATGGGCCTGCCATTGAAATTAGCCACAGAAGCGTCCCGTACAGCATTGTGGCGGTTTTGTCCCAGAAATTGTCGGATTCTTCTTAGCGCCCAATTGCCTCCACCTACAAAACGTTAAATGCTGCGCAGGTGAACTACTCCCAAATAGAGAAGGAGGCTTTAACGATCGTTTATGGCGTTAAAAATGACTTGTGTCTTTTTATGGCAGGAAATTCTACTTGTTGACTGACCACAAACCCTTGATTTTCTTGTTCGGGCATCATTCTAATCTTCCGGACAAGACAAGATAGCATTTATAGTGCTGGGCGTTGTTCTTGAGTAAGTGGTACTAAAATTCTTTTCCGATCCACCGCCAAATACGCTAATGTATACACACTGTACCCGCCTGTCTTGGCCTTGAAGCGGAGCTCGATCACTTCCCTTGGATCAGTACCTCTAAGAACTCTGAGCAAATTCTCGCTGGGGTCACGTAACCTTGGAGTCGTCCCACGACATTTGCTGAGGAAAGTTTTTTCAGTGGTCCTGAAAGAGTACTAGGCCATGTATCTCTGCTAGGATGACCCAGCTTCTTGAAATCATTTCGTGCTGTGCTACCGGCACAACGTCACAACAGGTGTCAATGTTGATCATAGAGGTCTCAGACCTCTGAGTCGTCATTCTGGTCCCACTTCCTCCAGCTCCTTTAGATATGATATTGGGGGATGCGACACAGGAAGGGGTTGGCCTGGTGGCACATCTGCTGGCCCAGCAATAAATGCACTTGCCGCACATGCTGTGCCTGCTCCTCAGCCGCACATCACCAGCACAATGTTTCTCTCCATGAC
Source organism: Schistocerca serialis cubense (assembly GCF_023864345.2). Classification (NCBI taxonomy): domain Eukaryota; kingdom Metazoa; phylum Arthropoda; class Insecta; order Orthoptera; family Acrididae; genus Schistocerca; species Schistocerca serialis. The sequence goes on along the minus strand of NC_064638.1, from coordinate 86,069,179 downwards.
CCCACCTTGGCCTCCCACTGAAGAGGGTTCATATTTATTTTTCTGGGCCATCTCTGTGCGCTGTGTGAATGCACGAATCCCATATGTGGCACGTCTTCTGTCAACTATCTCCCCAGGCTTCTGTGACCTTCGAGGATATTTGACATTGGGAGGCACCATGCACCTTGATATCAGACAAAGAGCCTAGTTTATGTTTACTCAGTTCCAGTTCTTCTGGCACCAAAATAGCATCCACCATATGACCACTACTCCTTTTCAACCCACACACAACATAAAGGCTGAATGGATGGCCCACACTTTGGGAACCCAGGTGAAGCCTTTCTGTCATAATCGACCTAGGCTGCCCTTTTCAATTTCCTTATGATGTATAGGTCACCCATTCCGCTGGTAATAGAGTCAGCCTGGACGAAACCCTGCATTGGCGCAAGCATTGCACACTGTTAGAGCTACTTCATACCATGCAGTATGCCCATCATGTGTACAGGCCCACCTATGCATGCGCCATCTGCATGTGAACATGCAGGTTCAGCCAGGATACATAGTGAACCAAAGGGGTGAAAATTGGCTACATGGCCCATCAACTGTTTGATGTCACAGCTGAGCACATTTTCATGACCTGTCATTGCAAGCAACTCTGGCTTTTCACTGCCTTTGCTTCCGTTTCTAATCCCTGTACAAGACACCAAGGACACCAACTTCTGTGTCTCTTGCCCCTTCCCCACATCTTCTGCACCACGGTATGTACTCTGCTCATATGTTCCCATATCACTAGACCAAATGACCCCACTTACCTGCAGATGGATAAAGGGACTGCAGTTTGGGAATCTATGTAGATAGAATTGCTCCTTCTGCTCCAACCTTCTTTGAACCCAGTGTCATCATAGTAGTTTTATGGCGTGGGCATGCTGCTGCCTCCATGACTGGACTACCTGCTACGATATGGGTTGAGCCAGTAGTCCCACATCTGCCAGCAGAGAGTGCTGTTTCTCTACAGTCCTACCCCCAGAGTCACTGGCATTGGCCAGGACATTTTTGGACTTATATGCTGATTGCAGGAGATAGAGATTTAATTTCCCCACCAGTGGAAGCTATCGATAGTGGGTTGCTGGCACTGCAGTTAGCCTCACTAAGGAACCACCAAAGCCATGACTGCCAGGTCACAAGGGCTCAGTTGATAACAGCTCAGTAGTAGGCGAGGGTCTGTCTGGTGTTCTCGTATGGTGCGACAAATGTGTGCAACTTTGGCTTTGTTTGTGGCTTACATGATTGTATGAGGTATAGACAGTTTAGAGAGAGAGAGAGAGAGAGAGAGAGAGAGAGAGAGAGAGAGAGGAAGGTAAAGAGAGAACGAATGGCTCACAAATGTGGTGAAGTTTTTGAAAAAATACTTGAGCTCCATTTGGCCATTGCAGTTATCAAGTTCAAATGCATTAGTTCATTTGACAATTAACTTCAACACCCTCTAAAAACCCTGGAAGGTATAATGCAATTTTCTTAGTGGTAAAAATAGAAACCATACACAGCTAAGTGGAAGGGATATGCCTACATTAGTGAACATTATTTACATTTCTGACATCACATGAAAATGTCAGTACTCTAGCCATAACATCACAAGCCACAGCCCCTTATCACTGACATCATCAACATCATATGACATCCCTGATGAATTTCACAATCCAGTGAGTCACACCTCATTCCTTGGAACATTGGCAGCCATTAATATGAAGCAGTCTCAATGTAGTCAATCTTGGCCCTGTTCAAAGGATCCAACCAATCAGAATATTCTGCGCCATGTTCAAAAGTATGTGAATGATGTGAATTATCTGTCAAAAAATTACATAGAGGCAGTAACACACAGTGTTTCCATATCTAAAATATGTAAATTTCGTCAACAACAACACACCGCTTCCCACCCACACATACACACACACACTCACACACACACACACACACACACACACACTGTTTATGTGACGAATTTACATGCTAAGCGTCACTTGTCAAAATCCACAGTCGATATCTGTACCAAACTTGGTAGTCATTGTAAGGCACAAAGTACCCTCAGATTAAATATTTCCATATTTATTTTCTCCTAAGGTGCTGATCAAGTGTCACAATGTTATTCCTTCGTCTAAAACAACAGGAAGTGTATGTCAGCATCACAAGAAAATGCAATGTTTATGTGAAGTGTCACAATGCTGTTTACATACAAGCACACACACACACACACACACACACACACACACACACACACACACAATGTATTTGTCAAGTGTAACAATGTTATTTTCAAGTTTTAATTTTTCATCAGAAAGGCTACTGTCGCTTTTTATTACATTACATCAAGGCATACTGGATGTCAAGTGAAAAAGGAATTTTTGCTGAAAAAAGGCGACACTTACCATTAGAAACTGTTATGCCAAGACTCCATATTTTCATAATCAACTGCTGATTAACACCAGAATGTAATCCCATAGTTTCAAACTAAGCCATGTAAACTCGAAAGGTGTGTGTGTGTGTGTGTGTGTGTGTGTGTGTGTGTGTGTGTGTGTGTGTGTGCATGTGGTGTGTTTGCAAAAGCGGAGTCTGCTACCATAATTAGTGATAATAAAGCCTTGATATTTTCAAGATATGCAAAATATTTAAATTTGGTAATGCATTTTGACTTGCAAATTGAGTAGAAAACAGTGACACATCACACACTTCAGTGCAAGGAGGAGAAATGAGGGCCTGCATATCTCGTAACTGAAAGTAGCACATGAGTTTATTGGTTTGTAAGTGAAGTAGATTACTTTAAATGTGTGTTAGCTTTCCACTTGTAGCGTCCAACTTAAAGATGAGGATGTCTCCTCATTTGTGTACACATAAATTTATGGCCAAAACAGTAGTTGAAAAGATCAATTTACTATTAACAACCTCAAATGGAAGCTCAATAGTCGAATGTCTGTTCATTGGAATGAAAGTGACTTGTGCAAATAGCTCACATAAGAAAACGAGGTGGTGCCAGCACAATGTGGCACATTCAAGTAATTGAATACAAAAAGTGATGAGGTTACATGGTAAAATTAAAGCGAGGCTCATGAATTAACAAGCAGTCAGCACATTGTCGTTTAATATGAGAGCACAACCTCTAGGCCTTCCTAGGTAATTCAACCTACAGTCAAAGGTATAGATTTAAAAGCAGACAGAACACCATCTTTGTAACACATAATTCCTACAGATTGCAAAACTAGTCTCTATAGTTCAGAGGAAGGTAACATATTTGAATTTATAATGTGCTGAAGTAAACTGAAGTGTATGTAATGCAATAACCATCTTCGACACACTTCATATTATCGACAGGAAGGGTGCCACTTTTACTGTGGTGTCAAGATCCCCTAAAAAATTTACAGACTGTATTTCCTTTTCATAGTCAACTACTAAGTGATACTAAAATGTAACGATAATGCTCCAAATAAGAAATGTAACTGCACAACAGATCCAAAGGCAAACAACAAAAGGGAACTCCTAGCTGTGACTATGTCATAAAAAAGTATGTATATATATTTTATACCAATTGTTTACAACTGTGGACGTATAGGACATATAGATATCGTTAAAATTTTATATTTGTGGGAATCCAGAGCCTCCACATGCTTAATAAATGTAATTATAATGTTTTATCTTAATGTAAGATGTGTAGAATGTAATGCATGCAGACAATCTAGTGCCTTTCCATGTTGGTTTTACAAGTGCTTGACAATGACAAGTAGTCGAAATCAGCTAATCACATGATTAAATAATTCTTGTTACAGCCTACTATGGACTATGCTTCCGTTTATTATATAAATGTCAATTTAGAAGGTGCATTGCTGCCAAGTTTTTATCTTCTAAGTTAAGTTGAAATATAACACTGAAAATCACATATCGTATACCTGGGGCACGTTCTGACCCCACTGCCAAAGTTTCTAATTGTTATACTACAAACCGTGATGTAATCATAAATATTTTACCCAGTTACAATAAAAAGTCGATGGAAGCATATATGTACGATGAGAAGTCTACATCCACATAAAAACTGTTTCTTTGTAGTTAAATGAGTCTGCAGGTCCAAAACGACCGCAGACACCATGTGAGGGTTAAGCTACACTTCTTGAATTTTAATAACTGTACTTTGCAAGGCACAGTGGATCATCATGTTAAATATTTCCATATGTACATTGTCTATATTACTTATCAAACCAACACAACTTGCTTATTGGCATTACTGATAAAACGTCAGGTTAGATGAAAAGCTTAATTTGATCTCTGTACCACATATTGAAAAATGCCAAACATATAGGCTAAATATTGTTTCTATAATGTTACAAATGACATGTGGACTGTACATTTGTTCTAAGTAATAGATTAATGTGAACTTATCAAAAAGATTACTTTGGTCTGTGTACCAAAATAAATGTGCTGTCAGACAATGCAAACTGCACGACATCATGATGAAATTGCATACTTAATGGTACAATACACGTTTGTGTAGGTACTAAACAACAGTTCCTATGCTTTCAACTACTTCGAAAAGTCGGCCAAAAGTTATAGTAGCTGCATGCTAAGGTATTAATTTAATCTTGCAGTATGAAGTGTTTTTCATCTTCTTCTGCTAAGTTGGGCTGTTGTCCAGTGGAAACTACAACATACCTTTCCCTTTATATATACCCATGTTCTACCAAAATTGTAACGAACTGCTCCACGTTACAAAAAAATGAACGAAATTTTCAATACCTCTCTGTTTTGAAAACATATTGAGCTTCCATATATTATTCTTAAACTAATTTGTAATATCTTGATATCACAATATGTGGTACAAGTTACCTCCCCTCGTGTTTATAAGTGAAACTGCATCTTTTTAGTGTTACTACCTCTGAAATTCTTTGTGTACTATCAGGATTTTTCTGAAAATAGGACTGTAACTACTTTTTTACAATTTTTCTGTCTTTGAATGAAGTGTGTAAGTACAACCCTGCTACTGTTTACCTCTACTAACAGGGAATCCTTTCTTTTGGATCTACAAAATCCGCTTAAGTAACTGAGTTCTCCATTCTTCACCCAGAGTATGAGAGGTGCCCATTTGTCTTTGAACTGGAAAGTTTCCACAATTGGTATACATCAGAGATGCTCTGGGAACTTTTCATAATTTACTAGCAATTGGTCAATAATTTCTTCTCTGCTGGGGCCACAACATATATGACTTCAAAATACGAAATTTTTATATAAATTGATCCCCATTTAACTGCAAAACATTTTATTTAGCTTATGCTGTCGAATTTCTTCAACAAAAGCTTGTTTAAGCTAGTATACCATTAGTAATGGTACTTTTAACATTACAATTAATATAGCTTACCTATGTCTATGTATGTCTCATACAAAGTTTTTGTACAGTATTACTAACATCTAGGTGCAGAGACATTCATAATGTGTTCCATAGTGGCTATTCATCTGATGACAAGTTCTATGTATGATGTAATCCTGTTGTGAATATTTGTCTGGTGACAAGTTGTATCAGTGACATAATTTTGTCTGTCTAGAATACTATTTTTGACAGATAAAACGACCATCCTCTCTCCTATGATGTTTTATGTTTACTTTTATGTTTATGGAGTAAATCATGTCTCAAAATGTCACAGTGAACACTGTGTACCAAAAACATTAGAATTCTGTTGTTAACTGCAGTTAAAGTTGTCTATTGCTATGTATATATTGTAGTTTCCAATCATTTCCATTTATAAAAAATTTAAAAGAAGATTTTTAGATAATTCTTGAGAATTCATTGAGAATGTCGTTGGTAGATTTTTTCATGAGTGTAAATTTCCAGTACTTCCAAAATGTTCATACACTCCTGGAAATAAAAAAAAGAACACGTTGACACCGGTGTGTCAGACCCACCATACTTGCTCCGGACACTGCGAGAGGGCTGTACAAGCAATGATCACACGCACGGCACAGCGGACACACCAGGAACCGCGGTGTTGGCCGTCGAATGGCGCTAGCTGCGCAGCATTTGTGCACCGCCGCCGTCAGTGTCAGCCAGTTTGCCGTGGCATACGGAGCTCCATCGCAGTCTTTAACACTGGTAGCATGCCGCGACAGCGTGGACGTGAACCGTATGTGCAGTTGACGGACTTTGAGCGAGGGCATATAGTGGGCATGCGGGAGGCCGGGTGGACGTACCGCCGAATTGCTCAACACGTGGGGCGTGAGGTCTCCACAGTACATCGATGTTGTCGCCAGTGGTCGGCGGAAGGTGCACGTGCCCGTCGACCTGGGACCGGACCGCAGCGACGCACGGATGCACGCCAAGACCGTAGGATCCTACGCAGTGCCATAGGGGACCGCACCGCCACTTCCCAGCAAATTAGGGACACTGTTGCTCCTGGGGTATCGGCGAGGACCATTCGCAACCGTCTCCATGAAGCTGGGCTACGGTCCCGCACACCGTTAGGCCGTCTTCCGCTCACGCCCCGACATCGTGCAGCCCGCCTCCAGTGGTGTCGCGACAGGCGTGAATGGAGGGACGAATGGAGACGTGTCGTCTTCAGCGATGAGAGTCGCTTCTGCCTTGGTGCCAATGATGGTCGTATGCGTGTTTGGCGCCGTGCAGGTGAGCGCCACAATCAGGACTGCATACGACCGAGGCACACAGGGCCAACACCCAGCATCATGGTGTGGGGAGCGATCTCCTAAACTAGCCGTACACCACTGGTGATCGTCGAGGGGACACTGAATAGTGCACGGTACATCCAAACCGTCATCAAACCCATCGTTCTACCATTCCTAGACCGGCAAGGGAACTTGCTGTTCCAACAGGACAATACACGTCCGCATGTATCCCGTGCCACCCAACGTACTCTAGAAGGTGTAAGTCAACTACCCTGGCCAGCACGATCTCCGGAACTGTCCCCCATTGAGCATGTTTGGGACTGGATGAAGCGTCGTCTCACGCGGTCTGCACGTCCAGCACGAACGCTGGTCCAACTGAGGCGCCAGGTGGAAATGGCATGGCAAGCCGTTCCACACGACTACATCCAGTATCTCTACGATCGTCTCCATGGGAGAATAGCAGCCTGCATTGCTGCGAAAGGTGGATATACACTGTACTAGTGCTGACATTGTGCATGCTCTGTTGCCTGTGTCTATGTGCCTGTGGTTCTGTCAGTGTGATCATGTGATGTATCTGACCCCAGGAATGTGTCAATAAAGTTTCCCCTTCCTGGGACAATGAATTCACGGTGTTCTTATTTCAATTTCCAGGAGTGTAGTAGGTCCTTCAGGTACATTGTCAATGTGTGCTGCTGTGTGCTTTTGGTTATTTATGTGTAACTAAAAGATTACTGATTGCATTTACGGTTTCTAGTATATTCTTTACATCAAATTGTAAAGGTTCCTCCCATTTTCCCAATTCAAAGCTAAGTGCAGTCGATACATGAAATTTTATAGAGACCTGAGCTGAAATAGATGTAAGCTTTTGTCTTTCTTGATAACAGTTTTGTCCTAAAATTATTGTTTGTATGGAATGCTAATTTTTTATTCGTTTTCTGTAGCAGGTCGCTCAGTTTGTTCGATATGTTGGTCTGGTTTTACTTTTATGTTCTTTTTTTAATGTTGTATGTTTCTGTATGAGTGTTGTTTTACATTTTATGTGTTGTTCATGTAGTTGGAGAACTATGCCCAGGTTGAAATTATTCTTTTGTGCTATATACTGTGGTACTGAAAGCTCATTTATATTACATTTTAATATTTGTGTGAGTTTGGGTGACATGAAATTTACTTATGATGTTATGTGTAGAGTTTGGCTTACTATAAATTCGAGTTGTGATGACTATTGCTATTGTATACTTGTAAGTCCAGACAATATATAGTTTTTCTATCTCCATTTTGAATTATATCTTTGGGATAAGGTGTTCAGTTTCTGGGGAATTACTTGAATGCTACTATCGTCTACTAGTGTTTATTTTTATCTGTTAGTAGTAATGTTTTATCCACATAATGATGGGGACATATAATTTGCCTAGAAAGAATTAATCTGATCGTTAGCTGCATCAGTAGCCCATTATAGCTAGTGAGTAAGAAGATTATCTAATTAATATCTCATCTTTAAACATTTAACAAAAAATACACCATTAAAAATGGAGAAATTTAGCTGATACTATAAACAATATCGAAAGCCCTCAGGCACATAAATTTATTTCACTTGATACAACAGATGTATGTACAAACATACCAGGTTCTGAAACACCTGAAATTATAGAAAAACAAAATACTAAGATACAGGCAAGTTCATATCACAGAATTCTACAAAACCAGGCAAGTTCATATCACAGAATTCTACAAAACCATAAATCTCCTGGAACTTAATTCATCCCAAAATTATTTTCAATTCAATAAGAAAACCTATGCACAGGCCAATGGAGTAGCAATGGGAAAACGTATTGCAGGTGCAGTTGCGTTATGATCAGTAACACACCAAAAGAAAATTTTTTCAATTTAGATTAGCCATTTCTTACCAAAATCATACTCTACCAGCATCATGGAGAAGATACTTTGCTACTAATAGCCGGGTACAATATTCAAAGAGTCCATTAGAAACCAAAAACCCCACATCCAAAAATAAAATTCACAAGGGAGGTAGAAAAAAAACAAATCTATAAATTTTCCGGCCTTAGAAATAAGCAATACCTGTAACTGGCACATATTCGAGTACAGGAAACCTGCCACTATAGCTAACATCATATATAAAATTTAATGCCATCAAGACTGAGAGAAATATGTATTTTTGAAAGCAATGGTCAATATAGCCATAAATCTACACCGGCAATAAGGTGCAATACTAAATTAACTTACAGTACTAGAGTACACAGTGCAAATGAATAATTTCAACACAGATATAGTTCTGAAACTATTTGAATGACACAAAACATAAAATAATACTCATATATAAAGGCATAACATTAAAAAGAGAACACAGAAGTAAAACGAGATCAATATACTCGTATGTAGCAATAACGTACTTAGGCAACATATCGAACAAAATGAACCAATGTTAGGGAAAACGAACTGTAATTATGTAAGATGGCGTGATCTCCTGACCTTCATTTCTTACATATTTCGTCCTCACCATCGTATTCTGCGTATCAAGACGTTTCATTTGAGCCCAAATTCGGTAGGGTAGAGTCAATTTTACATATTTCCATTTAATCGATATGCAAATCTAATAAATAAATCGCAAGTGCACACCGAGATTAAAAAGTAGAGGCTGGCGTACACAAACATTCAAGACACGACGGCCACAGGAGTTTTTGTTCGGCGGATGCAACCAGATCGCTGGAAGTCTGCAGAAGGGTGGGATAGCACGCAGCTGCACTGGCTGGCCAACCGCCCATGGGCCAAAACAGACCTTAATAGCAAACCCCACTGTATTGTTGGGAGAGCCCCAGCATACGCATTTTCTTGATGGACCTAGAGTTGCAGAGTTCTCACAAGTGGACAGTAAACACTTAAAGCAGATGCTACATATTTCCGTATTGGTTGGCTTAGCCATTCTCCTGTTTGTAAGAGTAACGCTGATTGGTGGACTATTTCTGACGCAATGAGCCGGAGGAATGAGGGAAAGACAGTGGATGATATACCCTTTCGCTTTTTGCGTGGAGGGAAGTCGTTCCAGTGACGCTCTGGTAGTGGGGACACGTAGCGGGACCGAGTGCGCTCGTGCGAGTACGCAGAGAGCAAAGAACAAAGTCTGTACTCAGTACTGCACTGAGAGAGCACCTCTAATCACTAGCGAATTGGAGTGATACTCTATACTGAGTCGCTCGCGATTAAGCATTTGTTCACTGTGTTGGCCACGACACTTAATGTGCGGTGTGAAAAACAGACAGAGTATTAGTTACCAGCTGCAAGCAAACATTAAGTGGCATCGTGGTGGACTGGTTATCTGACCGGTGTACCACGCCAGTTGTTAGACTAGGTGTAGATAGGAGTCCTTGACTTCATCAAGGTGTAGTGAGAGTTCGATTGCCAAAGGTCAATCCAAATAGAAAAAGATAGTTTGTCATTTTTTAGAGGCGAACGACGCAGGCAGCAGTCGTTGCAGCTCACAGTATTGTGCACTACAGCGTAGGCGAGCCCCATCTTTCCTCCATTAGAAATAACTAACTCCATTCATTTCACTCCATTACATTTCTCACGTGACAGACTTGAATGTACTTAGAAAAACTCAATTGGACAATTATTCAAGTAGATTAGGTGTGGCTCTCAGCCATTCTTCGAGTAAGTAACATTCTTACAGAAAAGGGATCAAAGAGCTTTCCTACACTTTGTGTATAAATGTCATTAACAGGATCCCTATGCGTAAGAGGTAACCCCCAATTCTGAAAAGAACCTGGAAATTTGCGTATCACTTTATAAATGAAAGTTTCATATGATTTTTCTTAAATTTTGCAATAAATAATATTTTTCGTTCGTTTAATGTTCTTCTTACACTGACTAGCAATACTCTAGTACCCAAGTATCCCACTAGTTACGTATTTTTGTGTCTTTTCCTTGCAGTGGATGACTCCAGAAGATATTTATTGCAGAAAGTTTTTCAGGCATTCCTTTTTGATATGTTGTGAGCGTCTGTCTGACTTCTGTGGTAGTATGGGGTGGAAATTGCTTCTTGCAGGAGCCAAATAGTACTTGTCAGATCAATCTATTGCGCAACTCGTCAACATAACACCCACACACTGACAATCAGCATTTTGACAACAATAAGTTAAGAACGAATCTAAGCTCAATAAAGGCAAAAACACAGATCTATTCCAATATAGTAATCTACAAAATTTCATTTAATGACTGCACTAAGCTTTACAATTCGATTTAAAAAACATAATAGAAACTGTAAAAGTAATTTGTCAGGATTTACTTATATCTCAAGAACCAAAACAGAACACATGGAAAATCGCATAATGGGGGTAGGAAGTCAAAAATATAAAAAAAATTCGACTTTTCGAAAATATTCCTATTTTGTAGCACACATCTTCCTGAATAGTTTAATGTATAAAACATATAGATTTGAGAGTTTATAAGGCACGTTATTTGCTCTTAAGTGTACCAAGATGCAACGCCACACCTCTTTGCACAGTATTCTTCTGTAGAATTCGACTGTGTAGACTTAGAAGGCTGAGACAAGATTTGTTGGTAAAAAATTATCTGATGGAAAGGGAATAACAGGGAGAGGGCGACTGACAGATGCAGAAATTGACAAGCTACAGACATATTATGGCTTGGCATATGAAGGAACAGGGGGACTTAAAAAATATAAAGCAAGCACAAAGTTTTGAACATGGTTGCTTGGTTCAGAGACAGTTTATAAATTAAAATTGAAATAAATGGGCCCTTGGCCACAATTTTTTAGTCTTATTAACCAGGTTTCAACACTTCTAAGAGTGCCTTCATCAGAATTTAGACATTTAAAGTGGTCTATAATTACAAATTTATAGGAAACAATTTTATATAAAAAAGTGTAAGTACTGACTAACAATACAAGACAGAGACAGTACTTACATGTCACATATAAAATAAATAACAAGCCTTAACCCTTTATAGGACAAAACTTTTTTTCTGAAAATTTGAAAGGTAATATTTTTATTGCATCCCATTTGACTTATATAGGCATGTAATATAGTTAGAATTATTTTATGTTCATTTGCCTTGGAACTGAAAGGAAGAAATAGGTGGTTGATGTGCAGACCACTATCCATTTTCGGTGGGGCTTAGACTACTGTGGATGGTAGTCATTTAAAAGACCACCTTCTTATATCTGGTATAGATAAATAAAAACATGGCATTCTGAATGCAAGTAAGATACAGTTTATTAACTAATGTGCTGAAGTACAAAAACTGAACACATTTCACTATTGAAAGAATAAAACTTCAGCAAACACTATGAAATACTACAAATTACAGTGGTAAACATGTTATTTAGAATGAAACGGGTGAAAACAAGGAAGACAAGCGCAACTTCACATTCCTTGCATGCAATACTACTTCTTTTGGGTTGCTTTTTTGTGCTACAATGAGCACACCTTCTGCTCATACCCTTCTGTGGCAAATGTGCCCCTACATTCATTACTATCTGTGGATTCACGTTTGAAACATTTTTGCCCTTAATCTTTGTTTTTGTCATAAAAACTTTTGGGAAAGTTTGTGGCCCATATGTCTTCCTGCTAGAAAAAGTTACAATTAACTCATTGACCAAGATACTGCGGAAATTTAGATGTGGCAGTGGCCTTCCATTGTAAGACTGTGCCATTTTTGCAGTCTCATAATAAAGAATGAAGGAATTGACAACTGCAGCATCCAGAAAGTAATACAATAATTTTATCCACCACTTTTTAGATTTCTATGAAACACTGTAGGCAGACATTAGTTGATCAAATTTATCAACCCCTCTCATGTAGCTATTATAGTCAGCAATAGCATTGGGACACTCATTACTTTCCTTTTCACCCTTCTTGTTTCTCCTAGACACTTGACACATCTCACTAGGGTTATGCATGTTGCTCCCAATTACTACTGATTTTGTACCTTTGTCTTTCTATTTTATTATATAAATATCATCTTCCGTAACAGTGTCATGCTGTTCTAATTTCAACTGCTTGTCAACTTTCAATAACATTTTAGGAAAATATTTTTTATTTTGAAGCATTGTTCCACAACCAAATGTCCCTCTAGTCAATAATTTAGAAAGCAATGGTAAATTAGTAAAAAATCTGTCAAAAAAGAGGCAGTACCCTAAAAACTGGAGTGGTTTTGAAAGTGACAAAACAACCTTCTAACCTTCTCACCTAGACAACCTTCTTCTTTGAATTCAGATTTTCCTTCATACACTTGAAAAGATAACATGTACCCTGTAACACTGCGGGCTGCAACGCAAATTTTAAATCCTCGTTTTTTAGGCTTCATTGGCATATACTGCTTTAGGGATACCGTCCCTTTGAAAGCCACCATGCTTTCACCGATACTGATAAATCGGATTCGGTCTAAATGTTATCCAAAAAAATTTGGTTTAGATGGGTAAGAAGTGGACAAAGGTTATACAATTTGTCACACCCACATTCTCCCTTTTTTGGCATTTTTTGTGAACTGTTTACATGCAAGAACCTTAATATCTTCAAAAATCTTCTGACAGACATAACTTAAGCTACTCTGTTTACAAATAAAGTGGGATCAGATGACCTGTAATGTCTTATGCTGGGAAGTCTGTGGAAACCCATTATAAGAAGTACACCAAGGAATGCTTTCAATTCAGCTATGGTCACATTTAGATCAATAGCTTTCTGATTATTATAAAGATTAGATTCTCTGACAATGTGGTGTAAGATAAAGATAGGAAAAAACTGTGAGAATATAGTTATAGGGATTGTAAATTCACTTCAATGTTTGTTCCAAAACACTGTGAATAATTTACTGAATTGTATATGGCAGGATCAGTAATGTTTTTTGAAAAATTGTACTGTATGCTAGGTCAAACATGAGCATCGTCACGTTCATCCTCTTCTTCACTTTCGTCTTCATCCTCATCACTTTCAGGGATTACACATGTTTGTTGGGGTGATGCAGGAATGAAATCAATACAAGAGTCATGGGATGAATGATCTCCCCTGCTAGTATTAGTGGGATGAGTATTTGGCAATACGTTGTCAGCATCTGAATCACATCTACACTCGGAATCGACAGCCTGATCATTGCCTATCAAACTCTCAAAGTCTTGTGATGATATCTCTTCCAATTCTCAAAATGTAAAGGTGTACTTAGTTCTGTGCATCTGTAATAATGAAATGCGACGTTATGTCAGTTTACGTTTTGTCATTGTTCATTTGCTAATAATTTGTTAGCCAGACACTAAAACTGGCTTATATATATTGTAAATTACTTGCATATTATCGAGGTATATCGTAAATATTGCTTAGTCCCTCGTACATATTTGATAAAAGAGCACTTTTACGAAAATGTAATATACGACACTAAAGTTTTGCTACCACACTCTCAGTTATCTCCGAATTATTACGTATAGTCTCTATTTAGGTACATAAAACGCATATTCAATGTAAAACACGTAACTATTAATTCAATAAATGTCATACGTACCTTATATTTTAACAAATTCTCACAATAATTGTGCCTTTTCTCTTGTACACACAAAACGCCACGATGATACTCCTCACGTCGACAGTGGTCGCCTAGCCAACCACCATTTCAATAAGAATATTCTAATAACCCTAACAAACAAAAAGTGGTCGCTTGAGAGTACACCATCCATTTAGCAATATCTGATGCATCTTTAAGGGTCATTTTTCTATAGAAAATATACAGTTTCGCACTTATGGTAGGTGGGCAATATATAGACCACTATCCCATAATTGTAATTATGTTATAGTCCACTTTAAATGTCTAAATTCTGACGAAGGCACTCTTAGAAGCGTTGAAACCTGATTAATACTTACACTTCCACAAAATGTCCACAGACAATAACCCTATCAAAAACTTGTGTCCAAAAGGAAGTGAATCATGGTGTGGCTACCAAAGTTCAATTGCTAGTGGTGTAGAATATCATCACGGAAAGTCTCTACCAACTGCTGTAATGGACGCCATCAAACCTATATTCAGGGACCTAGCAAATGAAAACATATTAAAGAAATGTCTTGATGGCAGTACCCAAAATGGAAGTTTGAACCAATGTATAAGGGAAAGATTGCCAAAAAACATTTTTGTGGGAAGAAATGCAGTTGCTGTTTGTGTTTATGATGCAGTTTCATGTTTTAATGATGGTATGCAAAGCAGGAGATATGTTTTAGAGAAAATGGGAATGAAGCCCAGAGTGAATTGCATCAAAGCTTTGTATGCAATAGATGGAAAGAGTATAGTGAAAGCAGATAAATCATTTTTGGAGGTGATAAAACCAAGAAGAGTGCATCATAGGAAACGAAATGGAAGAAAATTGATTTAGAAAATGGAAAAGAACCTGTTTATTCTACTGGTCAGTTCTAAAAGAATGCCAAATACAAGCAGAAACTTTAACATCCATTTTCTGCAAAACACAAATTTCTGCACTTAGATATATGTAACATACAAAATAAATATTGTATTATTTTCAAACTTGGTATGCTTATTAAATACAAACTCCTTAATGCAAAATTCTAGAATTTTCCAAATATATTAAAAATTGTGGTAAAATTGCCATAATTACCTATAAAATTTAAATTCTATCTGAATGTGAAGTTTAAAATGTAACAGGTCATTAATTTTTCACAAATTAAGGAAGTCAGAGATTTTCATGGGCCTGTAAGTATGGTTTGAGTGCAAAATTCATCGAAGAATGTTTCTTACTTATGGAGAAAATTGTACCTATAGCAACAAATGCGTTCAATAGTAAATGAAGGATGATGACTTTTCACGTGTAAAAAATCTATTTTTGTATTATTTTGAACTTCCACTGCTATGATTGTGGATCCTGAATCTTTCCTGATCATGCTGACAAAGTTTCATGAATTTATTTGTAAAAGTATAGCCAGTGGAAATTGAAATATTCTATACTGTCTCTCCTGCTCCAAGTCGGCCTATTTGACGTCCAACCCCCCTTAAAAACTCTACGTACAGCACCTGAAGGACCTACGATGAACATTTAGGAAATACTGGAAATTTACATGCATACAAAGAAATATACCAACTACATTCTCATCGAACAAAACGACTTGAAACCTAAAAATTATTAATAAATATTTCTTGAAATTTTAGAAAAAGAAAACGAATAAAAACCATATGACACACAAGAACAATAGGCAACCTTTAACTGCAGTTAACAACAAAATTATAATATATTATATGTAATCACCATTTCTGACCTTCAGAGATACAATTTACTTTGTGAACATAAAGTACCACAGATGTGAGAACTGTCATTACATCTGTAAAATTTACTATTCTAACCAGCAAACTAATGTGATTCTTACAACTTGTCTCCAGACCAACGTCCTGTCCAAGAAGCATTAGGAATGCCATCACATAAGTAAAATTGTATAACAACTTAAAATAAAACATACATAGATGTAAGTTACAGAAATTGTAAAGTTAACAAGTGCCCTTAAGAATGACATATTTTGGAGATAACTCGGAAACAGGTAATATAAAAATGGCATACATCATTTGTTATGTGGGCTAACCCTTTTTTAAAGCTTCTGCAGCTTGAAGCAATCGTTTATCGTGGTACTTAAGAATTTTGCTCTCCTTTTCTTTCCTATCTGAAGTAACAATTTGTAAACTAAAACAAAATAATATTCTAAGCTATGCAGTGACACTTAACACAAAGAAATAGGAATTTGGAACTGATATAATATTCTAATATGATACTGCAGCTTGAAGCAATCGTTTATCGTGGTACTTAAGAATTTTGCTCTCCTTTTCTTTCCTATCTGAAGTAACAATTTGTAAACTAAAACAAAATAATATTCTAAGCTATGCAGTGACACTTAACACAAAGAAATAGGAATTTGGAACTGATATAATATTCTAATATGATACTGGCTGACAGATACTGGATCTTCAAACTGTACTGTAACAGCAGTAGCTAACAGCTTATATGTGCATATGTATCACCTACTGGAGCTTAAAACTATTCTGTAACACAAGTAGGTGAGATTGTTTATGTACAGTTGCCATCAGGTAATGGGTATCAAAACTATAGTGTAGTAATAACAGCTGACCATGCCTATATGCGTGATGTGTGAGCTATGGGTTCTTAAAACTGTATAGTAATGGAAAGAGCTGAAATTGTGTATATTTAATGAGCATCAACTACTGGATCTTAAAACTGCTGGGTACAACAGAAACTGCCAGTTCATATGTATAGTAATTGCTTTTAGGGGGCTGATACTCAGTGGACACATGATGAATGAAATGACACTGGATACTGTGGACAATTGACAGGGTGACTGCCACTACCTCATGTACTACTAGGTAGGACAATTGTGTTCAGTTGATAGGTTGACAGCCGTCACCCTAAATGCATCCTGATAATATATGTAGCATAACGTGGCAGTGAGTGTCAGCTACTAGATCTCAGATATAATTTCTAACAGCAGAAACTGTCAGGGTATGGGCCATAATGTCACAGTGGGTGTCAGTTACTGGATTTCATTCATTTTAATTTCAGTTACAGAAAAGCATCAATTTAAGTTGCAACAAACTTTCTAATGCATAGTCACTTAACTGCAAAATTATAACAGATTACTCCGTAAATCACTAGGTTACACACTGGTGAGGTGGCACAGTTGTTAGCACACTGGACTCGCATTCACAAAGACAGTTCAATGCCGCATCCGACCATCCCCTTTTATGTTTTCCACGATTTCCCTAAATCACTTCAGGCAAATGCCAGGATGGTTTCTTTGATAGGGCACAGCTGACTTTCTTTCCCATCCTTTCCTAACTTGATGAGACAAATGACCTAGCAGTTTTTCTCCTCCTCCAAATCAACCCCAACCCCAACTAGATTACAGCAAAAATTGCGACAAATTGCCCTATCACCATTCCACAAAACTGTAACACATAGCCCCTGTTAAAGCAAAAATGTGAAAAATTACACCACACATTGCTATATTACATCAAAATAACTCTGCATCACCACTGTTGCACAAGATTATAAAAAAACTGGCCCTTACATCACTGAATAACCAGTTAAGACTTGTGCTGGCGAACTGTGACTTACTCCAACAAGTAAAAGTGAATAGTCAGAAAGTTGAGGTTTCATTAGGTTTGATTCCATTGGAATAATTAGTCCCTTGACTATGATTTAATAGAAGAAAAAAAAGAGTTAAGTACCGGTCGTACTACGATTTGTATTTTATTGCAGATCTAGATTTCAACTAACAGCATAGCTATGATCACTGCTACAAATTCAAAAATAACATAGGAATTAAATATTGCAAAAGCTCACTAACCAAGAACCATGTGATTGTTGTATAAAACGCAAATTGCATAATTACATTCCATTACAGGCAGTCCTGTAGATTCAATATTGTTGTAACAACAGATATGCCAGTATAGCTTTGGAATGCACAAGCATCAGTCAAACTGAGGCTGCTCTTTACAGACCCATAAAGCGAATCTCAGTTTACACCATGTTTCATTGCATGCACCCTCTATTTCCATAATCGATATATAAAAGTAAGTTAAGCTAATATTTTTTATAAATAAGAATAATATGAATTCACATATTACTTACGGTGAAATATAATTTTGTCTGGAGACTTATGAATTAAAACAAGTATTGTGAGAAATATTTCACTGCATTCACTCCATTATTATGAAGTACTTCAAAATATATAAAAAAACTTTGTATTCCACAAAATATTGAAACAGGAGAAACAAACTGACATAAACATTAAAGCTGTTTATTCCTTACTTCACTTTATTATTTAAAATATAATATGTAATCACCAATAAAAATGTATGCATACACTATTTAATGAAATTCTGAATAAGTGTCACTGCTGTTAAGCAGGCGAGAAATACTGCAAAATGTTTTAATATGTCTTTTTAGCAAATTTCAAAAAACATAAACAGCTTACATTGACTTTAGAAGCTACATTACAATGTGTACAATCTGTAAATATTACAAAGACAACTTACGTTTTTAGTTGTTAAGATGATATTATGACTGATGCTGATCTTCTTTCTGTCCTAAGTTGATACATGTCAAGATAAGTTTCAACAAGCAAATCACTTAAGTGATATCCATTAAGTCATGTGCACAGGTCAGTACTCTATTTGTGATGTCACATATAACACTCACTTTACTATGATGTCATTATAATGTCACATACAGGTCACTGACCATATCCATGTGATGTCACAATCCAAGTGGAACGTTACATATTGACCGGCTGTTCCATTTTAATTTCTGGTCACCTACTGCATTGATTGTGATGTCATGTGGGTATGGTCAGTGAAGTGTAAGATATGATACGATGATGTCATAATACAGGGGACATAACATTTAACATTGACATACGCAAGTGATGCCACAAATCTGACTAAGCATGTTGAAACAGTGCTGGTATTAATAATTCTCAACTTGTTGTCCAATCGCTTTGTCCGGAACAAGTCACAGCTTTCCAGAGGATGTATCAACTAGCTTATTTCGCGATGTTTCAGACAATTTCTTATAATTTTGTGCAACAGTGGTGACGTATGGGAAATGTTTCTGTATTCTAGCGATATATGGGATAATTTCTTACAACTTTTTTTCAGTTTCATGTGACCATGATGATTTACGGGCAATTTGTTGGAATTTTGCTGTAACATATTAATGTATGCAATAATTTGTTGTCATTCTTACTGTAATACAGGGATGTATGCACAAACTGGTACGTTTCTATTGTAGCATTGACGATGTATGAGAAAATTTCTTACAATTTTATTTGATGCATTTCTGTAATCAAATATGTATTGAGGGCTATCCAGTAGCTGATACCCACTAGAAAGTGATGACACATTCACTGTCAGCTCCTGATATGATCACAATACATGATATCCAGTAGCTCACTCACACTGTCAGGTTGTGGTACATATGCTGTCGGTTCCTAGTGTTATAGCACACTTGTAACATTCAGGGTGTTACAATAAGGTTTTAAGACGCGGTAGCTGACATCCACTGCTGTCAGTTTCTGGTGTTACAATACTGTTTTAGGATATCAAGATATTACTCATAAAATTCTAGAGACAATGACTTCATTAAGATGTAGTGTAACTGGTAAAACGCCAAGGAGAGTGCATCTACCATATCTCATTATATCAAAAACTGTCATGAAAAAAGATATTATACTACTATTACTACTACTATTAGCGCTTCTATCACTCTAGCGTTTGGCAAAAAATGTAGAATGTGCGAAAAATTGTAAAAACCAAATGATTTTCCCAACAAACTGGTGTCTCATTTTTACTCGCTTTCTGCCTATCCATTGAAAAAAGAAGAAGGCAGGCCTACAAAAGTGTGGAACCCACATGGTTTTGGAAACATAGTGATATATAGAGCATTTTGTCACGTTTTCATATAACATGAGGTAGTTTGATACGGTTTTTCTATAACTTGGTGATGTATGGAGGGCAAGATACCATGTACCCTCTACTGTCTATAATATGGTATAACTGTCATAGTAGAGGGATGTTTCTAAGTTGCAGGACTCAGAGATTTTACAGGCGATGTAACCATGTGCTAGGGATAGTTTGGGTGATAGGATAGCAAGAGCCTTAGTGTAAGTGTGTATGTTAGCGAGACTTCACCAATAACTGTGCAAAAGAGCGGTGTTTACTCATGAAGTGAGGAAGTTAGTAGTGTCATATTTCTGGCTTGAATAAACAAGAATTGAACAATTTGGAGAACATAACAGATTTCACACTGCTATGTACCCATTTTGTGTACTGGTTATAGAAGCAGAGGTGGTGGCTTCAATTGTTGTAAAAGGCATTAAACTAGATGATAGGACATGAATAACATTCATGTGAACTTCTTGTCCCTTTGGGATTTAGAAGATGAAATGTATCAGACTGTGGGATTTTGGTATGTAGACTAAGGTAGAGTGTGTGATCCTCTTATGAATGGGTGTCTTTACGTTAGCATGACACCAAGTGTTTCCCTGTCACAAGTGTTTCAGTGTGTATTATATACTGTATGTCTAAAAGGGAAATGGATAGTTTAAAGTTAAGTATAGTGACGATTAGTGAAGTTGGGTGGCAGGTGGAAACAGATCTTCTGGTCAGGTGAATACAGGGATGTAAATACAAATCAAATAGGGGTAATGCAGGAGTAGGTTTAATAATGAATAAAAGATAGGAATGCAGATAAGCTTCTGTGAACAGCATAGCGAACGCATTATTATAGTCAAGATAGACACGAAGCCCACAACACCACAGTAGTACAACTTTATATGCCAAATGGCTCCGCAGCTGAGGAGGAGGTTGAGGAAATGTCTGATGAGATAAAAGAAATTATTCAGGTAGTTAAGCGAGACGAAAATTTAATAGTTATGGGTGGCTGGAATTCGACAATAGGAAAAGGTAGAGAAGGAAAAGTACTAGATGGATATGGTCTGGGGGAAAGGAATGAAGGCTTCTAGTAGAATTTTGCACAAAGCTTAATTTAATCATAGCTAACACCTGGTTTACGAATCATAAAAGAAGATCGTGTATGTGGAAGAGACCAGGAGACACCTGAAGTTTTCAGATTGATTATACAATGGTAAGACAGAGATTTCGGAACCAGGTTTTAAACTGTAAGACATTTCCAGGGGAAGATGTGGACTCTGACCACAATTTATTGATTATGAATTCCAGATCAAAACTGAAATACTGCAAAAACGCAGGATTTCAATGAGATGGGACCTGGATAAACTGAAAGAACCAGAGGTTGTAGAGAGTTTCAGAGAGAGCATTGAGACCCACTTACAAGAACAGGGGAAAGAAATACAGTAGAAGAAGAATGGGTAGCTTTGAGAGATGAAATGGTGAAGGCAGCAGAGGATCAAGTGGTTAAAAAGACGAAAGCTAGTAGAAATTCTTGGGTAACACAAGAGATATTGAATTTAATCGATGAAAGGAGAAATTACAGAAATGCAAGAAATGAAGCAGGTTAAAGGCAATATAAACGTCCAAAAATGAGATCAACAGGAAGTGGAAAATGGCTAAGCAGGAATGGCTAGAGAACAGGTGTAAGGATGTAGAAGCATATATCACTAGCGGGAAGGTATATTCCGTCTACAGGAAAATGAAAGAGACCTTTGGAAAAAAGAGAACCACCTGTATGAATATCAAGAGCTCTGATGGAAAACTAGTCCTAAGCAAAGAAGGGAAAGCAGAAAGGTGGAAGGAGTATATAGAGGGTATATACAAGGGCGGTGTACCCGATGGCAATATTATGGAAGTGGAAGACGACATAGATGAAGATGAGAAGGGAGATAAGATACTGTGCGAAGAAATTGTCAAAGAACCGAAAGACCAAAATCGAAACAAGGCCACAGGAGTAGACAACGTTCCGTTGGAGTTACTGATAACCTTGGCAGAGCCAGCTATGACAAAACTCTTCGTCTTGGTGAGCAAGATGTATGAGACAGGCGAAGAATCCTCACACTTCAAGAAGAATATAATAATTCCAATTCCAAAACTAAGTCATAGCTTCAAAATACTAAACGAATCCTTTACAGAACAATGGAAAGCCTGGTAGAAGCCGACCTCAGGGAAGATCAGTTTTGATTCTGGAGAAATGTAGGAACACACGAAGCAATATCGAATCTGTGACTTCTCACAGCAGATAGGTTAAGGAAAGGCAAACCTACAGGGAGAGAAAGGCTATTTACAATTTGTACAGAAACCAGATGGCTGTTATAAGAACTGAGAGGCACGAAAAGGGAAGCAATGGTTGAGAAGGGAGTGAGACAGGAAGACCGCCTATCCCCAGTGTTATTCAGTCTGTATACTGAGAAAGCAGTAAATAAAGTGAAAGAAAAATTTGGAGTAATAATTGAAACCCAGGGAGAAGAAATAAAACCTTTGAGGTTTCCTGATGACGTTGTAAGTCTCCCAGAGACACCAAAGGACTTGGAAGAGCAGTTGAACGAAATGCAGCGTGTCTTGAAAAGAGGATATAAAATGAACATCAACAAAAGCAAAACGATTGTAATGGAATGTAGTCGAATTAAGGCCTCAGGAATTAGATTAGGAAATGAGACACTTAAAGTAGTAGATGAGGTTTGCTACCTGGAAAGCAAAATATCTCATGATGGTCGAAGTAGGGAGGATATAAAATGTAGACTGGCAATGGGAAGACAAACGTTTCAGTACAAGAGAAATTTGTTAACATCGAATATAGATTTAAGTGTCAGGAAGTCGTTTCTGAAAGTATTTGTATGGAGTGTAGCCATGTATGGAAGTGAAACATGGATGATAATTAGTTTGGACAAGAAGAGAATAGAAGCTTTCGAAAGTGGTGCTACAGAGGAATGCTAAAGATTAGATGGGTAGATCACATAACTAATGAGGAGGTATTGAATAGAATTGGGGAGAAGAGGAGTTTGTGGCACAACTTGACAAGAAGAAGGGACCGGTTGGTAGGACATGTTCTGAGGCATGAAGGGATCACAAATTTAGGATTGGAGGGCAGCGTGGAGGGTAAAAATCGAAGAGGGAGACCAAGAGATGAATACACTAAGCAGATTCAGAAGGATGTAGGTTGCAGTAAGTACTGGGAGATGAAGAAGCTTGCACAGGATAGAGTAGCATGGAGACCTGCATTAAACCAGTCTCCGGACTGAAGACCACAACAACAGCAACATGTCTATTGTAATTTTGACGTCTGTAGCCAGGCATTGTATGAATGTAATTTTAAAGGTGCCTGGCCTTTATCGTTGTATGATGTCTTGGCACACTGTGGCCACGTCTGATTGAAATTGTTCCGTTACTTCACATGTGATGAATATTGCTCTCGTCTGCTGGAAGGCAAGAGTTCTGTGGTGGGAATTTGTGCTGTGTCGGAAGACAGTCATGTGTCATGAACATGCTGCAAGAAGGCATACAGAGTGGATCATGTGAGGGACGCAAGCTCTGCCATAACTGAGCTGGGGCAGGTGCAGATGGTGGTAGGGAGTTTGATAGAGTCATTGGAATGAACATAATGTACCAGAAGACAGCACCAGTGGTTGGTGCCTGATAGCGTTCATTATGGGGCGTGGAAGGTGGTGGCTGTAGCCAAGGTTGTGCTTGAAGATGGGCAGTGAATGGTAGCTAGTACGCAGAGTGGAGGGCCTCAAAGGACTGGTGTATGGGACGGTTAGTGTGGGTGCAGTTCCTACGTGGACAACCCGATGGAGTGATTTCTGTCGTTCCAGGTAGGACGCACAGAACTGCAGTGAATGCATGAAGGTGACTCCAGCAAATCATTATGTACACAATGTGAGTGGTTTTGCACTTAGTGGTGGCATCCTAGTGGCATTGTGTTTGTGGTGGTGCACTGTTTTGTGTTGAAACGTACCCAAGTGTAGTCATTTGTAAAATACTTTCTGAACAGAACTTTGCGCATGTTGATAATGGCGTGTTGGTGTTTTTGGCACATGGGGCGTGGAATAGTGAGTTATTTTCGACAGACCACATCTAATTAAATCCGTACACACTGGGGCACATGATTAAGGAAATTAAATGTTGTTAAATGTTTTTCGTTATAGGTACGTATTAGTTTTTCACTTAGTTGTTTTAATAATTGATCATGTATTGAATTTTTCTCTTTGAACCACTGGTTCACTCATGTGTATTAGTGTTCTGATTTGTATTGCATTATGTGAATGAAATGTCATATATGTAAATGGATAACTATTTATTTAGACGTAAGCATGAGTAGCTTGGTAGTATTATAGGTGGATGGTGTCTTAGTTGCTGATGGCAGTAGCAATAAAAGAGCAAAGTGGAGTTACAACCTATATCTCTGATCATAGGTAAGTTTAAGTGCTATAGGACGAATTACGTTTTTCAGTTTTCATGTATGATGAGCACAAATTGTCCGACGTTTTAAATCGTTAATGTCTTATTTAGTTAGCTGCTCTGGAGTCCAATTAAATTTGTTCCATATTTGACCTGTTCTGTTACTGTGAACTTATATTTTGTATTTGTCCGTTCTAGCAACCCTTATGTTACTTCTGGTGACAGGACATTATATTATTTTACTCTAAATGGTTCCTGTTTTGATAACTGATATTATATGATGCTAAATGAATTGTCGTTAAATTGGGTCCCCATCTGTAGAATGCTCAGCCTGTGTCCCACTTCATATAAATCCACATTGCAGCTTCATTTCATCTCTACACAAATGTGTGGCAGCATATTTAATTTGGTACAAAGGCCAAATTACACTCGTCGAAAAGTGCACAAGACTTGAGTTTGATCAACAATAGCACCAATGTGTGTTCTGTAATGTTTCAGAACAAATCATTGTACAATATGCATTAGATGAGTATGTGCCAAGCAAGATCGTAAGAGATGGAAAAGAGCCACCGTGGTACAACAACCGAGTTAGAAAACTGCTACGGAAGCAAAGGGAACTTCACAGCCAACATAAACATAGCCAAAGCCTTGCAGACAAACAAAAATTACAAGAAGCGAAATGTAGTGTGAGGAGGGCTATTCGAGAGAGTTCCAACGATTTCGAAAGTAAAGTTCTATGTACTGACGTGGCAAAAAATCCTATGAAATTTTGGTCTTATGTCAAAGCGATAGGTGGATCAAAACAAAATGTCCAGACGCTCTGTGACCAAAATGGTACTGAAACACAGGATGACAGACTAAAGGCCGAAATACTAAATGTCTTTTTCCAAAGCTGTTTCACAGAGGAAGACTGCACTATAGTTCCTTCTATAGGTTGTCGCACAGACGGCAAAATTGTAGATGTCGAAATAGATGACAGAGGGATAGAAAAACAATTAAAATCGCTCAAAAGAGGAAAGGCCGCTGGACCTGATGGGGTACTAGTTCGATTTTACACAGAGTACGCGAAGGAACTTGCCCCTCTTCTTGCAGCGGCGTACCGTAGGACTCTAGAAGAGCGTAGGGATCCAAAAGTTTGGAAAAGGGCACAGGTCATCCCCGTTTTCAAGAAGGGACGTCGATAAGATGTGAAGAACTGTAGACCTATATCTCTAACGTCGATCAGTTGTAGAATTTTAGAACACGTATTACATTCGAGTATAAAGATTTTTTTGGAGACTGGAAATCTCCTCTGTAGGAATCAGCATGGGTTTCGAAAAAGACGGTCGTGTGAAACCCAGCTCGCGCTATTCGTCCACGAGACTCAGAGGGCCATAGACACGGGTTCACAGGTAGATGCTGTGTTTCTTGACTTCAGCAAGGCGTTTGATACAGTTCCCCACAGTCGCTTAATGAACAAAGTAAGAGCATATGGACTATCAGACCATATGGATTGAAGAGTTCCCAGATAACAGAACGCAGCATGTTATTCTCAATGTAGAGAAGTCTTCCGAAGTAAGAGTGATTTTCTATGAAAATTGGTATTTGGCATCTCTGGTAGAAATAAAAAAATACGTGTTCTGTTGTTTTCGTAAATTCAAACCCCAAGAGCGTGAAATAGGCGATGAAAAATTTTAAGAAAATATTCACTATATTAAAAAAAGTTAAATCCATGGACATTGGGATTTCAATTCTTGGTTAGATGTAAGAAATATGTGTTAGGGGTTGGAAGTTTCTATGGAAATTTTACCGCAGAAACGCAAAAGGCATGATTAACAAAAACCTTGGACTCCAATTGCCAGAATCGCATTGTGGTTACAAGTATATTCGGTAAAGACCATGCTTTAGAAACCATAATTAGCCTGAAAAGTTTACAAGATGTTGCAGTGTATGAACTAAATCAAAGAAACCTATTTAAAAATGACCACGACAATCTTTGTCAGAATTGCATAGAAAGGAATGGCTCATCGACAAATTTTCAGTAGGCTATGTTTATAAAATTATTTGTGACGTAATTGCCACGCAAACGTGACCGATGCAGCAGGCGCTAAGCTAGTACACTATACCTCAACAAGCGGTACAGTACACGTGTTTTTAGCAGAAAAATATTTTCGCTCATGCAAGTGATTTCACAGCGGTTGTAATTTCCTCAGTCTCATGATTTATTTTTAGTTGTCTTTTTTTAAAATGATTATATAGTGGGGATGCTGCCTTCCAAACTCGCCCTCTCGTTCTTCTCGTATTAGGTAACACGGTGTTGTGTTAAGTATACAATAAAAATTACGACTTCCGTCTAAGAAGATGAACGTCGTATTTAGTAATTTTAATCCCATAATGAAGGGCCCTTTGAACAACTTCTGTAACTTAACTCATTTTTATTGATATACCAATATTTTGTAAAAACCCTGTATTGTAAAACAAACGAAAAAAGTTGTAAACTCAGAGCCCTTATTCGCCTTCAGAATGAATTCCATTGGCTACAGATTTCTTATGGTAATGTTCAGAGATTTGGTGCATCTTATTAGTGGAAGCTTGGGAAAGGATGATGTGATAGCGGCATACAAGATTTCCTGTACAGAGAAATATGAAGCAGACAGCTGTAAATGCGACCGCAATGGATGCCTACCATACTGCTGGTGGCAAACTGGCAAATGGTCTCAAGTTTATTTACGACCATAATACACTACTGGCCATTAAAATTGCTACACCACGAAGATGACGTGCTACAGACGCGAAATTTAACCGACAGGAAGAAGATGCTGTGATATGCAAATGATTAGCTTTTCAGAGCATTCACACAAGGTTGGCGCCGGTGCGACACTCACAACGTGCTGACATGAGGAAAGTTTCCAACCGATTTCTCATACACAAACAGCAGATGACCGGCGTTGCCTGGTGAAACGTTGTTGTGATGCCTCGTGTAAGGAGGATAAATGCGTACCATCACGTTTCCGACTTTGATGACGGTCGGATTGTAGCCTCTCGCGATTGCGGTTTATGGTATCGTGACAGTGATGCTCGCGTTGTTCGAGATCCAATGACTATTAGCAGAATATGGAATCGGTGGGTTCAGGAGGGTAATACGGAAATCCGTGCTGGATCCCAAAGGCCTCGTATCACTATCAGTCGAGATGACAGGCACCTTATCCGCATGGCTGTAACGGATCGTGCAGCCACGTCTCGATCCTTGAGTCAACAGATGGGGACGTTTGCAAGACAACAACCATCTGCACGAACAGTTCGACGACGTTTGCAGCAGCATGGACTATCAGCTCGGAGACCATGGCTGCGGTTACCCTTGACGCTGCATTACAGACACAAGCGACTGCGAAGGTGTACTCAACGACGAACCTGGGTGCACAAATAAGAAAGTCATTTTTTCGGATGAATCCAGGTTCTGTTTACAGCATCATGATGGTCGCATCCGTGTTTGGCGACATCGTGGTGAACGCACATTGGAAGCGTGTATTCGTCATCGCCATACTGGTGTATCACTCAGCGTGATGGTATGGGGTGCCATTTGTTACACGTCTCGGTCACCTCTTGTTTGCATTGACGGCACCTTGAACGGTGGACGTTACATTTCAGATGTGTTACGACCCGTGGCTCTACCCTTCAATCCCTGCGAAACCCTACATTTCAGAAGGATAATGCACGACCGCATGTTGCAGGTCCTGTACGTACCTTTCTGGATACAAAAAATGGTCGACTGCTGCCCTGGCCAGCCCATTCTCCAGATCTCTCATCAAATGAAAACGTCTGGTCAATGGTGGCCGAGCAACTGGCTCGTCACAATACGCCAGTCACTACTCTTGATGAACTGTGGTATCGTGTTGAAGCTGCATGGACAGCTGTACCTGTACACGCCATCCAAGGTCTGTTTGACTCAATGCCCAGGCATATCAAGGCCGTTATTATGGCCAGAGGTGGTTGTTCTGGGTAGTGATTTCTCAGGATATATGCACCCAAATTGTGTGAAAATGTAATCACATGTCAGTTCTAGTATAATATATTTGTCCAATGGGTACCCGTTTATCATCTGCATTTCTTCTTAGTGTAGCAATTTTAATGGCCAGTAGTGTAGGTTGTTTGCTGGTGTGAACATCTTTTGCATCAAGTATGCTGATGTGACAAACTTAATGACGGAAGTAAGTTTCGCATGATGTGTCACTACCAAATAACATAGCTCGATCTTGGACCATACATTGAAAGAACTGCTACAATATACTGCAAAAGGTAACAGAAAAAAATATATAAAAAGACGAACAGAAATGACACTTTTATTCAAAGATAATAATTACATTAACGTCACCGCGGTTTATGATGATCCACTGGAAATAACAAACGCGGGACATGAATGTGTTTTTTTTTTTTTTTTCACGGACACAATAGCATGCTCTGTAACGTGCTCCGATACTGGCCACAAGTTTGGTAGGATTTCTTATGGCAGGACAGTTGACAAGTCCTGGATGGTCGTTGGTGCATGTTGACGTGCTGCAGTACGTGTCCCTAACACATTCTACACCTGCTCGATGAGATTTAAGTCGGGAGAAAGGGCAGGGCAGCCCATTCGCTGGGTATCCTTTCATTCCAAGAGCTCGTCCACCTGCACTTTTCGATTCTGTCATCCTTAAAAAATGAAGTCAAGGCCGAATCCTACCTTGAAAGACACTCATCTGGAAGGCATAGTGTCACAATAACGTTGACTGGCGCATGTACCGAGTTCAAAGATTTGGACGTCAGTTCGCCCATTCAGTATTATGCCTCCCCACATCATAGCACCTGCACCACGAAAACGATCATGTTCGACAGTTTTCTGGGTGCATCACGTATTCCCACGGCTCGACGTATGAGGGTACGTCCAGAATCAATACTCACACTGAATCTGATCATCCGAGATCATCTCGCGACCCCAATTGTCGTTGGGCGAGCCCTCATGCTGTCGGCACTATCACGGCAAACGGTGCAGCCGATGTGCAGGTGTCAACGGACAACCATCCCCACGCTGTCTCTGCGCCATTGTGCCTTGGTGTCCCGTTAAAAGTGGTTAAAACTGGAGGCCTGTTTGACGTGACTCCCTTCACGCCTGTTGCACAGTGTAGCCCTCTTTTACTGCCGCAGTTCACCGTCATAAACGATCTCCTAACCTCCGGGGAACGTGCTCTCGGTTTGGAACGCTCCCAATGAACGTGGAACAATGCTATGAGGAGTACGAAACTCCTGGGCCCTGCAGTCGTCTCACTTCGTCCTCCTTCCAGTTTTCCGATGCTTCCTTCCCGTGTGAGGTCATACAGATGTGTTGTAACGAGAATATCGCCACAATGCACCACATCTGCTCACAGATTGACGTACACCTTCGATTCACGCTGACGTCGCACCATATGACGTCCAGCTTTCTGTGAAAGATTGGAAAACCACCTGCAACATGCTCCCACATTTTATTCATCCCACCAAGAAGTCAGAGTTGAAAAGAGCTTTGGAGGATTTCAGATCAGATCAGGCAGAAAGGATAGATAACATTCCATGACGATTTCCAAAATTTGCAACAAAACGACAATTCACGTTGGTGTGTAGAATCTATGAGTCTGGCGACATACCATCTTACTTTGTCAAAAGTATCGTCCACACAATTACAAAAACCGCAAGAGCTGGAGTGCGATAATTATCGTACAATCAGCTTAAAAGCTCATGCATCCACGTTGCTGACGAGAATATTATACATAAGAATGGAAAAGAAAATTTTGGATGTATTAGATGATGATCAGTGGTTTTACGAAAGGTAATGGCACCAGGGAGTCAGTTCTGACGTCGCTGTTGATAATGGAAGCAAGAATAAAGAAAAATCAAGACACGTTCACCGCGTTTGTCGACCTGGAAAAGGTGTTCAACAATGTAAAATCGTGCAATATGTTCGAAATTCTGAGAAAAATAGGGGCAAGCTATAGAAAAAGACGGGTAATATACGAGTGAAAGTGAAGAAGAATTTCATGATGTGCTGAACGGAATGAACAGTCCAATGAGTACAGAGTATGGTTTGAGAGTAAATCTAAGAAAGAGAAAAGTAATGAGAAGCAGCAGGAATGAGAACAGCGGGAAACTTAACATCAGGATTGATGGTAACGAAATAGATAAAATTAAGGAAATCTGCTACCTAGGCAGTAAAATAACCAATGACGGACGGAGCAAGGAGGACATAAAAAGGACTAGCACTGACAAAAGGAGCATTTCTGGCCAAGAGTCTAATAGTACCAAACATAGGTCTAAATTTAAGGAAGAAATTTCTGAGAATTTACATTTGGAAGAGAGCATTGTA
The DNA here is from genome assembly GCF_023864345.2 of Schistocerca serialis cubense. Classification (NCBI taxonomy): domain Eukaryota; kingdom Metazoa; phylum Arthropoda; class Insecta; order Orthoptera; family Acrididae; genus Schistocerca; species Schistocerca serialis. The sequence goes on along the minus strand of NC_064638.1, from coordinate 86,038,296 downwards.
TGGTATTGAAACATGGACTGTGGGAAACCCGGAACAGAAGAGGATCCAAGCATCTGCAATGTGATGTTACAGACGAAAATTAGATGGACTGATAAGCTAAGAAATGAGGAGGTTCTGCGAAGAATCGGAGAAGAAATGACTGTGTGGGAAACATGGACAAGGAGGACACGATGTTAGGACATCTATTAAGACATCAGGGAATGACTTTCATGGTACTAGAGGGAACTGTAGAGGGAAAAAACTGCAGAGGGAGACAGAGATTGGAATACATCCGCAAGTAATTGAGGATGTAGGTTGCAAGTGCTACTCTGAGATGAAGAGGAACTCGCGGTGAGCCACATCAGACCAGTCAGAAGACTGATGACTCAAAAAAAAAAGTCTGTATATTAAGCTTCTTGTTTGTCAAATGGTTCAAATGGCTCTGAGCACTATGGGACTTAACATCTGTGGTCATCAGTCCCCTAGAGCTTAGAACTACTTAAACCTAACTAACCTAAGGACATCACAAACATCCATGCCCGAGGCAGGATTCGAACCTGCGACCACAGCAGTCGCGCGGTTCCGGACTGAGCGCCTAGAACCGCTAGACCACCGCGGCCGGCACTTGCTTGTCCTCAAGCTTTTCAGAGCAGTATATGTAAATAATCATTTGTAAATTCAAAGCCTTTTTCTTCCTGCAGTACTGCAGCAAGAAAAAGGCATGTCATTTACTGAGAAATGTTAGTTACGATAGTATATAGAGAATGACATATAGTAAATTTCTGCTGTAAAAGCTATTGATACTTTAACGTGTATGTAAATCACCACCTCAGTTGTTTTTCATAAAATGGCTAGTGCGGCATAAATTACGTATTTTTGTACGTAATTTATTCAGAATTAGGCAGATTATAAATTATTCTCTCATGTTGAGTACATCATTTCCATAAGCAAGGAGAGCATGTAATTCGATGCATTGCACTCGACAATAATGTATTTTCTTGTTTTCTTCTCCTGTCGAGTGTCACTGTAAACCCAGCTCAGTTTACCGATGCCTGCTGCAAATTCAAATGGTTCAATTGGCTCTAAGCACTATGGGACTGAACATCTGAGGTTATTAGTCCCCTACACTTAGAACAACTTAAACCTCACTAACATAGAGACATCACACACATCCATGCCCGAGGCAGGGCTCCAACCTGCGACCGTAGCAGCAGCGCGGTTCCGGACTGAAGCGCCTAGAACCGCTCTGTCACAACGGCCGGCTGCCTGCTGCCGCAGCACTTGTGTACAAGGTGTGGCTGGTCGGTTTCTGGTGTACTCGTGCCATGAGTAGTCAGTTCCTTCGAATCTGCTTTTCTTGTAACATTTGCATGTAGTTACTGGCGATAAATCACGAGGTCAGGTGCAAACTTACGTTCTACGAAAGCGGGTTTGATAAGTGTCAATGCACTCTATCAAGTCTCGGGCACTTGTGATCATTGAAATTTGAAGAAAGATGCTTCCGTATTCTATTCTAAAGTGATACCTACGTAAAGTTAATGTGTCATTGTTACACGTTATTCTACAGTCACCTGTTGTTGTTCGACGGATGCAACTGGTAGTTAAAAATAAAGCACTTTCTAAACAACTGCTGTGGTGGTGATTTACATGTATGTTATTTATCAAACATTTTAATGAAATATTCGGCATATCGAAGTTTCCTTCTGCATGCTAGTCAATCTGTGCGGAATAAATCAGAAGCAGATTATCCTCCAGTTCTAATTTTCGTAAATAATGACGTCTCTACTATTGTTAATCGTAGTCCGTGTATTATGGAAAAATGTGGGCAAACTGTCATGGTACTCACTATTCTTATTGTCCTTGCGCAGAATTTCGGCATTAGCGCAGGCGGTGCCGTCGTTTGATTTCAGGCAAATCTGGGTGCCTTCCTCTACATCTCGAAAGTGGCAGATGAAGCGTGTTCTCGAGCTGGTGCATCCTTGTTGTCTGGCTGTGGGGATGCAAACCTTTTAATTGGTGGAGTGGCCGCAACGACTCCTTAATAACTGAGGTTAAACTAAATTTCACGGTGCTTAGGTACTAGAGGACACAGTCCTGCCCACCAACCCGATGCTGTCGTCACTGCATCAGGAATTGCCCTGTGACAGCACTTTAAGATATGTGGCCATCTTCCTGGTCTCAAGGCCGTTAGCTGTTCTTTCTAAAACGCAACTTCTTTAATTATTTATTTATCGTATCGTATAAATGATACAGCACAAATACATAGGAATAAAATGAATATCGACACATGAGATAGGTAAAATAGAAAGATAAAAGTATATAAGATTAGAGCTTAGTCTACAAACAAATAAGTTGGTGTATAACTAGAAAGCCCAATTTAGATCTGTCTGTAGCTTCTAAAACGACATTTAACTCCAGTGGATAATCTCGACGTGCGCATTTGTGCACAGCTTTTTGGGAGTGGAACAGTTACATGAAATGTTCTGCACAAAGCTCCACTTACGAAAAAGTCCCCTTATATCCCATGACAACTTCTTATTCTGTTCTAATCTAGCCCTTAAGCGGTAGTTTTGACATACTGGTAGAGTTCCATGTGTAAACATTTCTTCGGGTTCTCCAAAACTTTTCCTCCAGTTGCCACCTTCTGGTGAACTGTAGCAGTTCTGGTTGTTTCTGCTTCCCTCATTGGTGATCGTCTTGATTTGAGCCTGTTACTTCTGAATGATAGTCGCCCTCGATCAGTGGGAAGTTGCAGGTTACTGGAAATTCATTTGTGCTGTCTAACGAAGACACCTGTTCTTCGGAGTTCTGGTGGAGTGATTGCAGACAGTGTAGATGCCGCTGAAATGGGTTGGATTTGATCGTTCTCGTCACCATCCTCATTGTCCCATTGAGATGAATGTCAGTCAGTGTCGGTTAGTAGCTACTTAACCAGACTATCGTAGTGGAGTAGTTGAGGCCAAGAAAGTGGATGTACAGAAGTAGAGCCACATATTTTCTGTGTAATTTTTCACTCGTAATGAGACTTAAGTTCAAATCCGAAAGAATTATCGTTAATGGAATGCAACGCTTGGTACTGAAAGAACTTTTCTTTTTCTTCTAACGTTAACTTACACCAGTAACAGAGCTGACTTCTTGGCTTGAGAGTGCAGCTATTTATACAAACATGCAATATTTCAGAAAGCTAGTATTTAAACAGACATCGAGTATTACAGAATATACAAATATTGCAAACATAAAACATTTCACGAATCTTTGAGAAATCATAAATACCTAACATCAAGTAACTGAGGGTGGTTAGACCATCACACGCCAGCCAGCAACGCCAGCCACTCTTCCACACTACATGCAGCACACCTGGCGGCATTGCCCCCTCTGCGGGAGACAGCGATCCGCTTTTACAGTTCTCATTGGAGGCAAATATAGCACCTTAAATCTACATTTTGTCAATGTATCGCGTCGTGGTCGTGTCATTACACCCTCTTCACTATGAGGAGCATCGAAGGTAGCCCCCACAGTCGAAGCTTCACTATCGTAGAGAGGGTTTTCAGTTTTCTTGAACCCCCCAGCCCCCTCTCCATCGTCCAGCTGCGCCTCTGGTCTGTAATAAGGCTTCACACGGAGGACATGGACGAATCTTTGTCCCTTTTACTTCTAATGGTCATAACCCTCGGCTTCATCCTCAGCTCCGACAAGCCCCACGTATCACTGTAATAACTTTCCTGATAGTCCCATTTTCCGCACAGGCGTAAACATTCGTACCAGGTCTCCCAGGCTGTATCTCACAGGCCGGTGCTTAGCACTACTGCGATTTCTGCCTCTCTCCTCTGCGTCCAGGGTCTGTACGCGAGCCAGCTGACTTGCTGCTTCGGTCTGGGTGATGAGGTGTTACATGTACTTACACTGAGCCTGCTTGAAATGGGGTGAATTCATTGTCGTTTCAGCCTTACCACCGTGGAACTGCATAAAAAGGGGGATACGTCTGATGTCAACAACTACCGCCTAATCTCTCTACTGATTGCCTTATCAAAAAAAAAAAAAAGGTAATGTATCATAGAGTAGCTTCACACCTTTGTAAAAATAAAGTTTTAACAAAATGTCAGTTTGGTTTCCAGAAAGGGTTTCCAACGGAAATTGCTATATATACTTTCACTAATGAAATATTAAATGCTCTGAGTAACTGGAAGTCACCAATTGGGATTTTTTGTGATCTCTCAAAGCCTTTTGATTGTGTAAATCATGGAATACTGCTAGATACGCTCAAGTACTATGGTATGAATGGGACAGCGCTAAAATGGTTTAAATCATACCTAACTGGAAGAGCGCAGAAAGTTGAAATAAGCAGTTCACATAATATGCAAAAAAAAAACTGGTGATTTCTCAAACAGGGGAACAATCAATAAAGGGGTGCCGCAAGGTTCGGTCTTGGGTCCTCTGCTGTTCTTAATACATATTGACTTGCAATTCTATATTCACGAAGATGCAAAGCTGGTACTTCTTGCCGATGATACAAGTATAGCTATCACACCCAACAGACAAGAATCAACTGGTGAAATTGTAAACGATGTTTTTCAGAAAATCGTTAAGTGGTTCTCTGCAAATGGGCTCTCATCAAACTTTGACAAAACACAGTATGTACAGTTCCACACAGTAAATGGAATGACACCATTAATAAATATAGACTTCGATCAGAAATCGGTAACTAAGGTAGAATATTCAAAATTTCTAGGTGTATCCATTGATGAGGGGTTGAACTGGAAAAAACACGCTGAAGATCTGCTGAAACGTTTGAGTTCAGCTACTTACGCTGTTAGGGTCACTGCAAATTTGGTCGATATACATCTCAGTAAATTAGCTTACCACGTCTATTTTCATTCTCTGCTTTCGTATGGCATTATATTCTGGGATAACTCGTCATTGAGTAAAAGAGTGTTCATTGCACAAAAGCGTGTATTCAGAATAATTGCTGGAGCTCATCCAAGATCATCCTTATTTAAAGAGCTAGAGACCTTCACTGTAGCCTCACAATATATATATATTCACTTATGAAATTTGTTATTAACAATCCGAACGAATTCAAAAGTAATAGCAGTGTACATGACTACAACACTAGGAGAAAGGATGATCTTCACTACTCAAGGTTAAATCTAACTTTGGCTTAGAAGGGGGTAAATTATGCTGCCACAAATGTCTTTGGTCACTTACCTAATAGCATCAAAAGTCTGACAGATAACCATATAGAATTTAAAAGGAAATGAAAAGAATTTATTAATGGCAACTCCTTCTACTCATTAGATGAATTTTTGGATATAGTGAGTGGGTAATTTCCCCAACCCCCACAACAAAATAAAAAAATAAAAATATTAAGTGTCATGTAATATTTTGTGTAATGTAATATCTTGTATAGACACCTTTTATTAACCTGACACATTCCACATCATTACGAAGTGTCGCATTCATGATCTATGGAACAAGTACTAATCTAATCTAATCTAATCTAGTCCCGCTTCGATATATTGTATGCCAGAACTGCCATAACTGTATCCCAATTGTTCTGTTCCACATCAATGTACATGGAGTGCATATCTGCCAATCTCTTACAAAGCGTTCCGTGAGATCCTTCGTCTGTGGAGAGTACGCAGTCGTCGTCTTGGGGTTGACGTCGCAAAGTGAAGTTACCTCTGCTTGATATGGGGTGCTCTGTTGTTCAAAATGATGTAACTTTATAATTTCCGAAGACTTGACAGTCGACAGTGACTTTTATAACAGCATGGCAGGTGAAGTATTTTTTTATTACATTATAGGCTGTTACTTATAATTTAAACACACCGTCTCACACAAATTATTCAAATCAACGGCAGTCTTGTACCTACATGTCGGTAGCTTGCGGTACGAAACTGTTGTGGTTGCATCTGTCTTTTGCGATGTGTCATCTCCATCGTTGCGGGGACGTCTACCATGTTCCGATGGAGCATCGTTACTGCCGCTGAGAACTGAAGCAATACGCCGGCCCACGTCATCCTATTTCTCGTTCCTTGGTTGGCAAGCCACAACATAGGGTCGCCTTTTCCATTCTGGTGCTGCTGTTACGATCGCCATGCATGCGTGGTGGCTGTTCGTCTGAGGTAACTGTCGATCTCAGTTTCCTTCACTGCATTGCTTCTCGAACTTCTGTCACAACCGTCCGTAGTGCATTAGACCGTGGTTGACTGGAAAAGTAACGCGCTAATCCAAGCCTGTTCAAATGGTTCAAATGGCTCTAAGCACTATGGGACTTAACATCTGAGGTCATCAGTCCCCTAGACTTAGAACTACTTAAACCTAACTAACCTAAGAAGATCACACACATCCATGCCCGAGGCGGGATTCGAACCTGCGACCGTAGCAGCAGCGCGGTCCCGGACTGAAGCGCTTAGAACCGCTCGGCCACAGCGGCCGGCCCCAATCCTGTGTTGAAAGGGCGTCGGCGGTATTTCCCAGGATTTGCCACTCTGTTTCACAATGCAGTATCTCCTTGACACTGAGTTGTCCGCGGCGATTCAGCTGCTGTCGATCAGTGTGAGTAACATCGGCATTCAGCGAACCTCCCCAGATATATTATTGCGTGCCTGCTTCACCACAGGCATTATCAGTTTCTCTTTGACCAATGCGATGGCAGTAGATGACGTAGGGCCTACAACCTATCGAGAAATGGGTCAGACTTCTGGGGGACTTAAGGTCCGTCATTCCCGGGCTCTGTTTTATATTTTGGGGAAAACTATTCTTGTGCCTCGCTGTTTTGGCACCATCCCATTGTTTGTGCCACAGGAGGAAGCGGTCGTGAATTTGTTGCTTGTGGCTAGTATTCCTCTTAAATTCAGTACTCAGTCCTCGTCAGGTTTTTTTTCTCATCTGGAGGTTGACTGGATATATTCCAAATATTCCCCGTAGCACAACGCTTTAGACAGTACGAGAAGCTCCCGTCAACCGAAGAAGTAGTATGCGTTGGAACTTGTTAACTATACATTCTGGTGTTGTGAACAGACATCTGTGTGCCCAAAATCTCCCACTGTATTCCATGACAGAAGTTAAGGATGGCGTTGTGATACGTTCTTATTGATTGCATTCTTAGTTTATAGTCGCAAATGGTTAGAGTAATACTTCCTTTCATTACGTTCCTAACTCTTTTCCTTGTACCTTAAACGTAAGCAATATAATTTTGTTTCTCGTACAAGAAGACGCGAAGGTAGCTAGTGACACATTTTCTATTTCTGGAACTGTTGCTTAGTTTCATAATTGTGTGTCTTTAAAGTTTCAGTTTTAACACCATATACGTGGTCTTTTTACGTACAATAGATAATTTAACGCCTTGGCACTACTGATGTAATTATGTCTGTGCAACATCCTTCTTCAAGGTTACTTCTGGACCTTTATTTCACATTGTTCATCAAGTCGTCGGAATACACAGTTATCCTCCACCGCTTCGTTATCCTTCAGCATCCCTAATATCGGGTCGAATACCGGAACCCAAAAGGCGTGGCCACTTATGGGTCCTTGTAGGCAGCCTTTCGACATTACTTTTGTAACCGTCTCTCCTACGAACGGTGGAGTTGCTCCTCTGTTTTCACAGTGTTCTAAAACACAGTTGTACAGCGCTCGAGGGCAAGTCCTTCACCATAAGTGATCGAAAGGCCTGGCGATTTTCATCACTATGGCTACAACATAGCCGGCCAGAGTGGCCGTGCAGTTCTAGGCGCTACAGTCTGGAACCGGGCGACCGCTACGGTCGCAGGTTCGAATCCTGCCTCGGGCATGGATGTGTGTGATGGCCTTAGGTTAGTTAGGTTTAACTAGTTCTACGTTCTAGGCGACTGATGACCTCAGAAGTTAAGTCGCATAGTGCTCAGAGCTATTTTCTACAACATATTTATGCAGAGTGTTTTTTACAACTCTTATCACCCCATTTACAGCGTCTTCTGTTGGCTTCTCATCCCTGAATCCATATTTTGTGGAATTCATTCCGAGAATAAGTCTCCTGTAGTCTATCGCATAGCAGCTTCTCCAGCACTTTACCTAAGGTATTGAAAGCCATATCGGTGTGTAGGATTTTGCAGTTAGGTGATCCTTAGCTTCACCCAGTGGTACCACGTATAGACAAATTCCCAAGGGCGACAAAATTGGCAACGGAATTGCAAGTTCTGTCAGACACTGGTGGAGGTTGTGAGGGATTCAGTGAACCCAATGGAGCATGCTTGCTGAGACACGCCTCCAACAACTCGGCACCACGAGCATTTTCCATCGTCGCAGTATAGGATGGCCGGTAGCCACCATTCAGCCCACTCGTATTTGCTACATCTTTGCTACATGACAATGTGCAGACAAGGCCCCATCGTAGCTTTGACACCATCGTTCATGCTTTAATAAAGGGAGCCTCATCCTTGTTGCTATTGTATAATCTTGACTTTTTTTTTTGCTGCACTGTTTGTAATGAGTCATTGTATGCTCACAGAAAAACAAGTTAAGTCAGTCTTCTGTTTATCACGTTAATTTGTTAGCTTAACATTTCTGCTCCTGCCCAGCTTCCCTACAACAAAAGTGACTGGACCAATCTATAGCCCACCTCTCCTTACCGTTGTTTACGAATTCGGACACAACACACACTTTTTCGAAATAATCGCATTTGCTTCTTGCATATATTTATTCTTCCTCCCTACAAAACACGTGTTATAGAATTGGCATTAATATAAAATTACGTGCAAATGAAGGGACATAGAACCTCAGCAAGGATGCAATCAGGGTCAGTTGACTTCTTTCTTTCAAGTTTCAAGATTTCTTTCCTCACCGTTACTCCCGAAAATGAAAAAAAAGAAAAGGAAATCCCATCTCAACCGTATGATTCCCTACTTTCGTTCTGCAATTCTCTGTGTTCAGCAAGTTGATTCCCTGCAGTGTCGTGTGGAAAGAGAGTGTCCATCAGCAATTGTGCAGATTGTTGTCAGTTTTCTGTCATGCTTCCGTTAGCTCAGTTTACAGTTGATTAAACTCGGAGATGTAAAATTTTGATAGACGATCTTATATGGTGTTCCTCACGAGTCAAAATATAGTTTCTGTGCAATGAATTGGTTCCAGATCTGTGTCATGTCTGCAGCAGGCTTGCTTTAAATTTCTGATTAAGGTCTCTATATCTGCCCTGCCTGCGAGATCTTTTTTCCAGGATATGGGCTGTCTGGTAGAATTTTCTTGTCCTTCTAACTTCTGTTATCACTGGAGATCTTCGTTCCATGGTACTTGCGAACTCCTGCCCATTTGCCTTATGTGCAGTGTTTCATCTTTCATGGCCCCTTGCAATACAGTGACAAGTTCCTGAGCTTTTATGCCCACATTGTCATCTGCTTCCACCATGTCCAGATACCGGAAAATGCTTGTCAGATGGTTCCAAACTGTATTCCTTATATTTTATCATGTCCTTCATTTGTTTAAAGCATCGGCATCTCTGAGTCCAGTTTTGCAAAGGTCAAGTATGAAGACTACAACGTTGTGGTAACTTGTAGTGAGATCTTTTCCAAGTACGTGAGTTAGTCAGCGAAATTAACCATTGACTACCGTTTGAAGATTTCAGGGAACCTCATGAAGAGGTCAGTTTCAGTTCGGTGATATGGCGCTGTTACATGTGGGATTGGTACCAGATGCTCTGGACATGAATGAGGCATGTACTTCCACTGATGCCCCTTGTGTCCAATCACTTTTGTATACCGTGGTGTCTGAAGTTGTATGTCCAGAAGTACCAGCTTATCCGTTCCACTGATTGCTGGTATACGTTGCGGACTTTTCTGGGCTACTGAAGTGTCTTCTTTGCATACAGATCACTTGTACGATGTCTGATGCTCCGCCATGAATACCTCGTTAGTGCAGTTGCCGCCACAGTATTTTCGTTGACAGCATGTTCTTGAGATACACAAGTTATATTCCGCCACACTGGTGATTTTAGAAGAGATTATGGTCCTCTTTCCCCCCCCCCCTCCCCCCCTCCCCACCGTCCCCCCACCACCAACCACTTCCTCTTTATTTTCTCCATTTATTTTGCTCCCACTGTTGTGTTCGCCTGGCTACGATTCAGCATCTCCGTTGCACGCTACAAAGACATTGTGCAGGGTGTCCCTTAGCTACGTGGTATAAACAATACAGAGGCCAAATGAGCGCTCTGAAGTAAGGAACTAACAGACAGAAATAAGTATTCATTTTTTTATTCACATAAAAATCATACTTTGTAATAATTAATTAATTTGCAGAAACATGCCGATAAAACAGGTTGAACCGTATTTGGCAACACAAAACTGTATAGCATTAATTTTAAGCGCAGATGCTATGAACGTCATAGTATGGCATGATAGGAATGTTTAAAACTAGTGTTAAAGGTTCGGGTGCTAAGAACCCTGACTTTGCGCGCCCTAAAGCTGAACTAAAGCAAAATGCACCTATCGGTCTTGCACAATGTATACAAACATAAAATTATTTTCTGATAAAATTCTCTCGGGCTCCCATCCGCGTCAAGTGGTTTAAACTCAACAAGCTTCCGGACGACGTAATTCGATATTTTAACGCAACGTGAAAATGTGACCTACACTGCTTCATTACATTACTTGTGCTCAGGCGCGGCTCGTGGTTTCTATACTGGGGAAGGCTGCGGCATTTATCGGTCGGAGCCAACATAGACCTCGGGTTATGCTACAGGTTAGTCTGACATAAACAACTAAGAATTCAGGTGGACGGGGTGGGCAGATCACTCTCTACCCATAATTTTACGTACTGTGTCTTCTATAATCAGGTATTTATTAAATATCATTAGAAGCTAACTTCGAGTTAAAATCTTTGGTAAGTGTTTTTATACGTCATCATTACATTTTCTGACACTTTGCAGCAAATCATATGGAAAGACGCGTTTAGGAGAGATCTTTAATGCGGGTCTGGATGCACAAAGTTCTTTCACTTTCATTCTATGGCCGTGTTCCAAGTTTTTACCTATTAAATTGCACACAGAATTCATATTGCGCTTGTTTCACACTCGCGGTATGTCGCAGATATTCACCAGCAAGTAAAACTCACTAAAATCTTGCGAAATATACTCCGAAAAAGAAACTTGCTAATATTACACAGTATCAACAAAAGCAGTCAGCATCAGCAAGCAAGGAAAGTAAAGTAACGGGACAAACTTCGCGCGCCTTGTCCTCTAACCACTTAGGAAACTCTCGCTAGATGGCAGTACTGGTATGTTACTGTAGTGTAGTGCACTCTGGCGGGATATTTGCAAACTTATTCTAAATGTGGATTAAATAGCCAATGGCTGAAACAAAACAACTATGTCAAACATTATCAAAACAATAATACTAAACGTCGATTAATGACGCATCGAAGCGTAGTAGAGATGTGCAGAGACAGAGATTGGATAGCGAAGTTTCGGCCACTCTACATTCCTTTATTACATAGATAGTGGAACCTGAAAAATGTGTGGTGGTTGGTATGACACCCTTAGGCTGCAAGCTCTGAGCCTTCGGGTCGTCCATAAAGAGCAGTACTATGTAGAAGCCACGCCCCCAAACCGCCACTACATGCAGCTTACGGACGTTCCAAGGCGCAGCCTAAACAGTACTAACCGTTCGGGAAACATCTATCGATACAAACAGTTCCAAAAACGTTGACCGCCGTTTTCTTAACCGGAATGGGAAATATGCGAAATTCGTCCTGATAATTTAAATTATGTAATACGTTCTAGTCAAATTTACTTTAACATATATTTTGGGGCGGCTCCGCCTCAGAGCCTTTAATTACGAGCCGCGCCTGCTTGTGCTAATAATTACATTAGCGTTGCTCACAGAGAATCTTTATGAGTTGTTAGTTAACTCATTTTGGTGGAACAGCACAGTGGGGACATGATACGAAGCAGCTCGAAAATGTGCGAGTGCAGGTGAAGATGTAGAAAGGTTGCTTATGACTGGCAATGGTGAGGATCAATGTAATTTTTCTTCAGTTTTGGATGAAGAAATTACTGGCCTTTAAGCATCTCTGGGCGAAGAAAATTGTTTCACCATTTTCTGCATTCACCTTCCAGGAGCGATACTGATGACTATGACGGAGAAGAGAATGGAGAGAGAGAGAAAGTAAGAGAGAGAGAGAGAGCATTGAACTCCGATCTGTAACCATTTTGCGGTGGCAGGGAAAGGACAGAAATGGCCAGCACAGCAGAGAAAGGTGTACGGTACACCCTACCAACAACTTACAGAAAACACACCACTGACCGTAACTCACACCCAAATCACCAGTGGTCAGTCATGTCGGTAACAAACATTGTACATCGACAGAGTAAGGGGGGAAAAAAGAAACCGACATCATTTGTGCTATGTGCTGTCGCCCGGGACAACGTGCGTAAACGGTAAGTAAATAAGTAATACCGGATCTAGGGAGCACAGGAAGAGCATAACTGTAAACGCCTCTCTTGTAGAGCTCCCGAAGGGAAGTGTAAGTTTGTCGTACCAAATGTCCAGGGTTAAAGTCTTGGTCATCACAGTTTTCTAACTGTAGTACGTGTGAGACAGTTACATGGCACAATACGTCCCCAACGTGTAAAGTGACTGTTTAGAGGTTATAGCAATGTTCTATTATCAGCCCACTTCCCCTTCGTTTATTTGAAAGTAGCTTATCTATAGTAGTTTCACAGGATAAACATAAACAATCGGAACAGAGGAACAGTCAAACAATTACGTCACACTTGATGAAATAATAATAGCTATAATAATAATTATAATTATTACTTTTATTATTAATGCTTCCGCACATGTGACGTACTTGCTTTTTTATTCTTCTGTCCCAGTTGTTTACGATTATTCTGTGAAACTACAAATGAACTCTATAGGTTTTCTACTTTCAAATAAACGAAGTGAAAGCGGACTGCCAATAGAACACTGCTATAAACACCAGTCATTTTACATATCATGAACGTGTTGTACCATGTAACAGTTCCACACGTACTACACTACGCAAATTGGAATGACAAAGACTTGAGCCCACGGCTTCTGGTACGACAAACTAACGCTGTACCGACGTCCCCACGGGAGCTCTACACGAGAGACGTTCACAGTTATGCTCTTCCTGTGCTCCGTAGGTCCGGTATTACTTATTTGATTACCGTTTACGCACGTTCCCCTGGGCGATATGTATATATTTTGGGTCATCAGTCTTCTGACTGGTTTGATCCGGCCTCCAGGAATTCCTTTCCTATGCTAACCTCTTCATGTATTTGCTGGATGTATTCCAATCTCTGTCTTCCGCTACAGTTTTTGCCTTCTACAGCTCCCTCTAGTACCATTGAAGTCATTCTTTCATGTCTTAACAGATGTCCTACCATCCTGGCCCTTCTCCTTATCAGTGTTTTCCACATATTCCTTTCCACTCCGATTCTGCACAGAACCTCCTCATTCCTTATCAGTCCACCTAATTCTCAACATTCGTCAGTAGCACCACATGTCAAATGCTTGGATTCACTTCTGTTCCGGTTTTCCCACAGTCCATGTTTCACTACCATAAAATGCTATACTCCAGACGTACATTCTCAGAAATTTACTCCTTAAATCAAGGCCGATATTTGATTTTATTAGACTTCTCTTGGCCAGGAATTCCCTTTTTGCCATTGCTAGTTATTTTTCATGTCCTCCTCGCTCCGTCCGTCACTTGTTATTTTACTGTCTGGGTAGGAGAATTCAACTTATTCTGCTTCGTGACCATCGATCCTGGTATTACGTTTCTCGCTGTTATCATTTCTGCTACTTTTCATTAGCTTCGCCGTCCTTCGATTTACTCTCAGTCCATAAACTGTACTCATTAGTTTGTTGATTTCATTCAGCTGATCATGTTATTCTTCTTCACTTTCACACAGGGTAGCAATGTCATCAGCGAATCGTATCATTGATATCCTTTCACCTTGAATTTTAATTCCACTCCTGAACCTTTCTTTTATTTCCATCATTGCTTCCTCAATGTACAGATTGAGCAGTAGGGGCAAAAGATTACATCCTTGTCTTACATCCTTTTTAATGCGAGCATTTCGTTTTTGGCCGTTCACTCTTATTATTCCCTCTTGGCTGCTGTAAGTACATATTGTATACCCGTCTCTTCCTATAGATTACTCCTATTTTCCTCAAAATTTCGAACATCTTTCACCATTTTACATTGTCGAACGCTTTTTCCAGGTCGACAAATCCTATGAACGTGTCTTGATTTTTTTTAGTCTTGCTTCCATTATTAACCGCAGTGTAAGAATTGCCTCTCTCGTGCCTTTACCTTTCCTAAAGCCAAACTGACCATCATCTAGCGCATCCTCAGTTTTCTTTTTCATTCTTCTATATTTTGTTCTTGTCAGCAACTTGGATGCAGGAGCTGTTATGATGATTGTGGGACAATTCTCACACTTTTCAGCTCTTGCAGTCTTCGGAATAGTGTGGATGATACATTTCCGAAAGTCAGATGGTTTGTTGCCACACTCATACATTCTACACACCAACGTGAATAATCGTTTTCTTTGCACATTCCCCAACGATATTAGAAATTCTGATGGAATGTTTTCTATCCCCTCTGCCTTGTTTGAAGTCCTCCAAAGCTCTGTTAAATTCTGAGTCTAGTACTGTGTCCCCTATCTCTTCTAAATCGACTCCAGTTACTTCTATCACATCAGACAAATCTTCACCCTCATAGAGGCTTTCAATGTATTCTTTCCACCTATCCGCTCTCTCCTCTGCATTTAACAGTGGAATTCCCGTTGCACTCTTAATGTTACCACCGTTGCTTTTCATGTCACCAAAGGTTGTTTTGACTTTCCTGTATGATGAGTCTGTCCTTCCGACAATCATTTCTTTTTCGATGTCTTCACATTTTTACTGCAGCCATTTCGTCTTAGCTTCCCTGCACTTCCTATTTATTTCATTCCTTAGCGACTTATATATCTGTATCCTGAACTTCCTAGAAAATTTTTGTACTTCCTCCTTTCATCAATCAACTGAAGTATTTCTTTTGTTACCCATGGTTTCTTCCTAGTTACCTTCTTTGTAATGTTTTCCTTTCCAACTTCTGTTATCACCCTTTCTAGGGATGTCTATTCCTCTTCAGATGTACTGCCTACTGAGCTATTTCTTATTGCTGTATCCACAGCCTTAGAGAACTTTAAGCGTATCTCGTCATTTCTTAGTTCTTCTGTATCCCACTTCTTTGCATACTGAATCTTCCAGACTAACGTCTTAAGCTTCAGCCTACTCTTCACCATTTCTATATTGTGATCTGAGTCTACATCTGCTCCTGGGCACGCCATACTATCCGGTATCTGGTTACGGAATCTCTGTCTGACCACGATGTAATCTAACTGAAATCTTCCCGTATCACCCGGCCATTTCCAAATATATCTCCTCCTCTTGTGATTCCTGAACAGAGTATTCGCTATTACTAGCTGAAGTTTATTACAGAACTCAATTAAGCTTTCTCGTCTCTCATTCCTTTTCCGAAGCCCAATTTCTCCTCTAACATTTTCTTCTAGTCCTTCCCCTACAACTGCGTTCCAGTCCCCAATGACTATTAGATTTTCATCTCCCTTTACATACTGTACTACCCTTTCAATATCCTCATACACTTCCTCTATCTCTTCATCTTCAGCCTGCGACGTCGGCATGTATACCTGAACTATCGTTGTCGGTGTTGGTTTGCTGTCGATTCTGATACGAATAACCCTGTCACTGAACTGTTCACAATAACACACTCTCTGCCCTACCTTCCTATTCATAACGAATCCTACTCCTGTTATACCATTTTCTGCTGCTGTTGATATTACCCTATACTCATATGACCAGAAATTCTTGTCTTCATTCTACTTCACTTCACTGACCGCAACTACATCTAAATAGAGCCTTCGCAGTTCCCTTTTCAGATTTTCTAGTTTCCCTACCACATTCAAGCTTCTGACATTCTACGCCCCGACTCGTAGAATGTTATTATTTCGTTGATTATTCAATCTTTTTCTCATTGTAACCTCCCCCTTGGCTGTCCCCTCCCGTAGATCCAGATGGTGGATTATTCCGGAATATTTTGCTAAGGGAATCATCATCATGACACTTCTTTAATTGCAGGCCACATGTCCTGTGGATATTTTGTGGACTGGCAAGACAGCCAATCCACTAGGACGGGGGGCCGAAGGGCACGCGTTTAAGCTCACGCAGGATGGCGTGAAGTCTGGAATAGTTAAAGGAATAGAGACTAGCCAAAAAGGTACGTAGCTTCTGGAATACTTAACTTTAATCCACAATTGGTGAACATCGGTCTGACGGTACATGCATCACAAGATAAATAGCAAATGATAATGGCGCCTTGCTAGGTCGTAGCAAATGACGTAGCTGAAGGCTATGCTAACTATCGTCTCGGCAAATGAGAGCGTAATTTGTCAGTGAACTATCGCTAGCAAAGTCGGCTGTACAACTGGGGCGAGTGTTAGGAAGTCTCTCTAGACCTGCCGTGTGGCGGCGCTCGGTCTGCTATCACTGATAGTGGCGACACGCGGGTCCGGCGTATACTAACGGACCGCGGCCGATTTAAAGGCTACCACCTAGCAAGTGTGGTGTCTGGCGGTGACACCACAGGATACACGTCACTTATCTTTAATGCAGTGGTTTTCATTGCCATCTGTATCCTCATGCCGTTGATCTTTGTTGATTTTCTGCCTTCAGGGGCAGTTTCCCACCCCCAGGAAAAGAGAGTACCCTGAACCTCTCTCCACCCCTCCGCCTTCTTTGACAAAACCGTTCGCAGAATGAGGCTGACTTTTTATGCCGGAAGTCTTCGGCCGCCAATGCTGATTATTAATCAAAATTTAAGCAGTGGCGGGATTCGAACCCTGGACCGAAGACGTTTTTATTTTGAATCAAAGACACTAACCCAAGACCACGGGTAATCAATCTGGTCTACATAACACATTCTATATCCGGGTTTAGGTTCATACTCTGTCGATATGCAACATTTGGTACCATTCAGACTGTCTGGCATCTGGAGGTTTGGGTGACAGCAGAGAAAGGATTAATCAAATTTTACTGAATATGCGCTCACGCTTAACGTTAGCTTGCAGCAGATATAATATAGAAAAAGTACGCTTTGATGAATTTAAAAAGAAAGAGAAGAAACATAAACAAAGAAAACTGTGAAATCTTACACATATACATCTACATATAGATAGTATGCAAACACTGTAAACCACATTGTACCACATATCAGAGCTTCATCCCATTACAACAGCGTATGATGGAGCTCCAGAAGAATGATTACTTAATTGTCTCTGTCCCAGCTGTAATAAGTTTGATCATGTCTTCGCTGTCCCTGTATGAAAGATACGTAGGGAGCTGTAATGTATTCCTAGATTCCTCACTTAATATTAGTTTTTGAAACTTGAATGTTAACAACGGTCTGCAAATTGCACTGAGAACGTCAGTGTTTATACTCGTAATTTCATGTGAAAGATTTGCAAGTGAAAACTTTCGCATACTGTCATCAAATTTTAAGTAACTTAAAACCTTGTCTTTAATTATTGATGGCAACAGATCATGCCTCTTTTTGTAAAAGTGTGTTAGAACGATTGAGCAAGAGTGAAAGAGGAATACATCGTCAATGTTGTTTACATAGGTCCGCGTAGTCAGCGCGTACACAACTTTCCCACTAGAGCGCGCCCCGCTAACCACAACAACGCAGGCGCAGCGCTCGTCCGTCTCCGCACTACGAGATGGCGCTGTCATAGAGACGGACCAAATTCTGCTTCCGCCGATCCGCGTATTAATATGTAACGCACCCAATGAGATTGCTGCTAACGTAGAACCTTTTCTTCTCGCGTATCACACTCGCGCAGTGATACCTGAACGCGCGAGGTATTATAACGAATGTACAGACCTCCGATTAGTCAGTCTGCATTAGTCTGTAGTCAAATTTCAGTCTGCGCATAATAACATTATCATATTCCTGTACATAGCCATGAAGATAAATGTATAGACACTTTGTCAAGTATTAGAGATATGTGAGAATAAGATTAACGTACCAAGACCAAAGGAACTTCAGATTTTCAATTGTAAACAGCATCCAGAATCAAGTTCCGTAATATCTATGATTATTATTATTTTAATAAATGTGTGTGAAAATTAATCAAGTTCTGTTTAAAGTTGGTCACCGTCAATCTGCTACTCTAAGCGTGCAAGTGGCATTTCTATCGTCTGACCTAACGGCAGAAGATAAACACGCCACAATAAGACCACGAGACATATTGCTGACACTCGCCTACTTCGTTAGAGCGAAAAGTCAAATAATCTGTACCGAAGGTCTTACAGTACGCACACGACATTGGCGACGAAGTACTGAGGAAACAGATGATTTCAGCACAATTACGGATGACCACGTGTGAGCCTGGAATAAAATAGAATTATAGTGGACTTCGGGAAGCTACCTACTTGACTGCTAACCTGCTCTCTTGCAGCTAAAATATCATTATTGGAGTAATCTAGTCGCACTTGGAATTTTCAGATAACCATGAACCTCACGGCGCAGATCGTAAATCTCATGGCACAAATACAACAGTCGCAACAGGCGTTGCTTACAAGGGTGGATCGTTTGGAGTCGCAGCTTGCCGTAGCGTCTCCGCTACAAATTAAACTTCCGCCACCACCTTTCGCAGTTTACAACAGCAAGGAAGATGCGTGGCCGGACTATGCAGCACACCTGGAACAGCACTTCCTCACACACCAGATATCAGGTGATGTAGAAAAAAGATCTTATTTTTTGGCAGATTGCGGCGCAGCTATCTACACCTTCTCTTAAAACTGAGTCCGACTTGTGAACCGACAAATTTGTCATTCCCAGCTATTACAGGCTTGCTCGAAAAATACTTCGCCAAGCAAACAAACGCATGTCGCTGCTGCAAGGCATAAATTTTACTTATGCAAGAAAAAGGCACAGCAGACATACACGGAATGGATTACACAGTTGCAAGGATTAAGTAGGAACTGCAAATTTATTTGTGAAAACGAAAAGTGTAAAAAGTCCTATGAAGATTCTTTAATACGTGATATGCTCATAATGCATTCACCAGACGAGAAATTAAGGAAAGAGCTCCTTAGTTTAATGAATGCGTCCTTGCAAGATTGTTTGCCAATCATTAGAGCACACGAACAAAGTCAAGCATCTGTGAGTGTGGCACAAGGCGACGGCTGTGACGTGTTCGCGACACAGGCAAGCGACACAGGGCAACGCGGCCCGCCTACCCCAGGCCGTAAACAGAACAGCAAGGCTAGACTCACGCGATCTAAGAACGGATCACACACCCAAACTCAAAGACTAAAGTTGAAATCATGCCTTAAATGTGAAATCAATCATCACAGAGACAATTGTTACTATCGTAACGCAAATTTTGACTTTTGCAAACGTAAAGGGCACAAATCAGAAGTGTGTAATAAGAAAAGTGTACAGTCTAGAAATAAGTTTAGCAGTAAGAAAGTGCTTAATTTTAAGAAGTATACCTCCAATGCGTGTGACGATATGAATAGGCAAGACTATATTCAGGTTTCAAAAGTTAAACATAAAGTTAATGCTATTGTACAAAACAGGGACAAATCTTTGTATGTCACATTACTGGTGAACAAAATACCTATCAAATTCCAGATTGACACAGGATCGTCGATCTCTATCATAAATCTGCACGCGCATAAACGACTAGGTTCTCCTAAATTGCAGCATTTTGACAGCTCACTGTACAGCTACAGTAATGAACAAATTCCAGTCAAAGGTGCACTGACGACGGAAGTCACTTACAAACAATTTACCAAGACAGCTACTTTAGCAGTAGTTAGCACTCATAAGGCATCAAACTTGCTGGGTCTTGATCTCTTTAACGAATTAGGTTTCACAATCCATGAAGCGAAACAGGTCACACATGAAGTTCCGAAGAGAAAATTACAAATAGTGTTGCAGAAGTACGAAGATATTTTTTCCTCTGCGACAGGCAGTGTAACTGATTATGAGCACACATTACGCTGACACCGAATGCAGTGGCCAAGTTTTGCAAAGCTAGAACAGTCCCTTACTCAATGAAAGAACGCGTAAAACTAGAACTTGAACATTTAGAAGGCAATGGTATTATCGAACCAGTCACATGTAGCGCCTGGGCAACACCAATCGTTGTAATTGAAAAGCCAAATGGATCATTACGTATCTGTGGAGATTTCAAGGCTACTGTCAATTCACAGTGCATTATAGATACACATCCGATTCCGAATCCGGAAGAACTGATGTATAAATTAGCAGGGGGTGTGTATTTCGCCCAACTGGATTTAAGGGAAGCATATCTGCAGATCCCTTTGGACAAAGATACACAAAAATTTATGGTCATAAACACTCCATTTGTATTGTACAGATACAAGCGCTTACCATTTGGTATCGCAAGTGCACCAAGCATCTTTCAACGTTACTTGGAACAATTAATTAGAAACTGTCCTAACGCAGTTAACTATCTCGATGACATAATCGTCTCGGGAAAAACTCCACAAGATTTACTAGATAACCTGGAAGAACTGTTCAAAGTTCTCAGGAAGGCCAATCTCAGGTGCAACAAGGACAAATGCATATTTTTTGTCAAGAAAATTCAGTATTTAGGACATATATTGTCAAATAACGGACTCAGTCCGACACCACAGCATATAGAAGGAATACACAAATTGCCAGCTCCGAAAGACTTAAAGCAACTACGAGCTTTATTAGGCCAAATTAATTATTACCGGAAATTCATACCGAAAGCAGCTGAAATTTCCGAACCTTTGCACAGATTGCTTCGCAAAGGAGTCGCGTGGAATTGGTCCAAAGAATACCAGCGCGCATTCGACAAACTGAAGCAAAGTTTAGTAGACGCAAAATGTGTTACGACATATGACCCGCAAAAGTTGATCACTATTGCGGCGGACTCGTCAGATTACGGGATCGGTGCAGTCATGTCCCATAAACATCAAGGAATTGAACGACCGATTGCATACGCGTCGAAAACATTAAACTCAAGTCAGTGAAACTATAGCCAAGTAGAAAAAGAGGCACTAACAATTATCTTTGCCGTGAAGAAGTTTCATGACTACATATACGGACGAAAATTTATCCTGCTCATAGACCATAAGCCATTGGTGACAATGTTCGGACCACATAATAGTGCATCCACTAAGACAGCACAGCGTTTACGACGTTGGGCATTGCTACTGTCTACTTACAACTACGAGATCTTATATCGATCGACGGCAAAACATGCCAACGCCGATGTACTTTCACGTCTACCGGCGGGTCAAGATGAACATTTTGACAAATGAGAGGACGTATGTTTTCAGATAGACGTAATCAGTGAGGACGTCGTGGAAAATTTCCTCGTCAGTGCCACCTTAATAGCTAAGTTGGTGCCCAAAGATCCAGTGTTATCAAAGATAATGCAGTATATTCTTACGGAATGGCCAACCGATAAGAACAGGTTAGCTCAGCCAGAAGTGAAATCTTATTGGAACGTGAGACATGCTCTCACAGTGCACAACGGCGTCATATTAGTTCACAGTGAAACGGGAAAAACGAGAGTAGTTATACCCAAATCTCTCAGGAATAAAGTGTTAAATATGCTAAACCAATGTCATTGGGGCATAGTATGCACGAAACGCATGGCCAGAGAACATTGCTACTGGAAGAACGTTGATAAAAATATTGAAACAATGCTTTATAACTGTAAATTATGTCAGACGCATCAATCAGCTCCGCCAAGACAATATTTTCCGTGGCCACAGGCAACAGAACCTTGGTCAAGATTGCATATTGACTATGCAGGTCCTTTTCTTGGAACTTCTTGGTTAATTGTCATTGATGCATTTTCAAAATTCCCTTTTGTACTACAAATGCGTACAACTTCTTCAGCGACAACAATTCAAGCGTTGTCAAAGATCTTCTCCATTGAAGGATTGCCTCAAACCATAGTGACCGATAACGGCACACAATTTACGTCGCAAGAATTCCAGTCATTCTGTCAGATGCACGGAAATGCACGTTACAGGACGGCACCATTTCACCCTGTGGCTAATGGACTCGCCGAACGATTCGTACTAACGTTCAAGGCACACATGACAGTTGGTGCAACAGTGCAACAAAGAGACTTCCTTATTAATTTTTCTGTCACAATACAGAGCTACTCAGCACGAGGCACAGTCACCAGCAGAAAACCCACAATGCATCCAGAAAATGATCAACGAACGTCAAAAGGACGACGATTCCACGTAAACGACAAAATCCTCGTAACTGTCTACAGTCGAGGAAAGCGTACTTGGACACAAGGAATCATTGTAGAATGCATTGGAAATGTCATGTATAGAATAAGAACGTAAAGCGGCATAATTATTCGTCATACTAATCAATTACGGCAGCAAAGACAGCAGTCACATATAGGCAGAACTCCTAGGCTGTTTCATTTTGCAGACTCAGAAGCAGATGTCAACCCCGAGCAGCTCGCAGGATTCCAGACGCCGTCACCGGCAGCAGCCGCCGCCGCTGCCGCCAACACAGACACCGCCGCCGACGCCGACGCAGCACCTTCAGGGGCAGCCGACATCCCCAGAGAAGATGGACGTCGAAGAAACATTAGATTTAAGCTATGACCAATGTACCGATGTTGAAATGCAATTATGTAACACAATTTTTGCTTCTCTGGTTCCCTGTTCCGTAGGTTTTGAGTGGTTTTCCTAGCGGACCACGGGCGGATGCCACGGGGAGCAACATGTGTGCACCCACAGACATACGCACGCCGGAAAGCAAGGAAGCAGAAAAAAAGGCTTTTCAAGCAAACTTCGAAAGCTTTTTTTTTCTTCGCCCGGAAGGGAGGGATGTTGTGCACATAGTTCCGCGTAGTCAACGCGTACACAACTTTCCCACTAGAGCGCGCCCCGCTAAGCACAACAGCGCAGGCGCAGCGCTCGTCCGTCTCCGCACTACGAGATGGCGCTGTCATAGAGACGGACCAAATTCTGCTTCCGCCGATCCGCGTATTAATATGAAACGCAGCCAATGAGATCGCTGCTAACGTAGAACCTTTTCTCCTCGCGGTTCACACTCGCGCAGTGATACCTGAACGCGCGAGGTATTATAACGAGTTACAGACCTCCGATTAGTCAGTCTGCATTAGTCTGCAGTCAAGTTTCAGTCTGCGCCTACTAAGATTATCATATTCCTCTACATAGCCATGAACAGAAATGAATAGATACTTTGTCAAGTATCAGAGATATGTGAGAATAAGATTAACGTACCAAGACCAAAGGAACTTCAGATTGTCAATTGTAAACAGCATCCAAAATCAAGTTACGTAATATCTATGATTATTATTATTTTAATAAATGTGTGTGAAAATTAATCAAGTTCTGTTTAAAGTTGGTCACCGTCAATCTGCTACTCTAAGCGTGCAAGTGGCATTTCTATCGTCTGACCTAACGGCAGAAGATAAACACGCCACAATAAGACCACGAGACATATTGCTGGCACTCGCCTACTTCGTTAGAGCGACAAGTCAAATAATCTGATGGTGTGTGTACCGAAGGTCTTACAGTACGCACACCACAGTCAAGCATCGAGGTGTAACGGGCCGACGCAACACCGAACAAAAATCATACTGGCGAGCCGAAATTCATCCATGGGAGCTGGCAGGAAAACGGAGAAAAGGAAGTGACAAAGAGCATCAAAGAAATCATCATGTAATTTAAAATAATGAAATACGGGCTATATCGTGAAAAGGATCTTGGTCCAAATTAAGTGAAAAAATGGGATTTCCCGGGATGTACGGGATAGTGGGCGACCCTAGTTGCAAAGCTAATAACATTTTCAATGAAAATTTTCACTGCTCAAGAAAGTTAGTGGTAAAACAAAGCAAATGTTCACTCGCAGCAGTTACCTTCACTCACTCATTGTGCCAAGATTCAAAAATGTTACTCAGGCTCCAAAACTGTATCCTTAACCAAATGCTGAACCACGACACACATTTCATGGCTCCTAGGTAAGTATAGCCATGAATAAATTTCAAAAAACGAAGTTTATTTGCCTTTTTCTCTTTGCGACTTTTTGCAAAGATACTTTGATGATGGCATTACATGTAGTTAGATTCATTATTGCTTTGTCCCCGTTCTTTGTCAGAAAGTAACTCTTGAACACTATCGTACAAATGTTTTACAACTGTACACCTTACAGTGTGTTTAGAAAAAAATACTGCAACCTTATTTCTGCTCTTCCTGCAGATTTTAGAACACGCGTCTCTCTAGTGACTTCGCGGAGAAAAGACTGAAATGCCCCCTGATTAGCAACTAAAATTCTTTCGTATGTTATGTGCTTTCCACTCTTGATTGGATATTTTTACGTTGCTTAGCTTTGAAAGAAAAGTAAACGTCAGAAACACCTGAACTCACTCTCTCCTCATTGGACGGACTCCTTATAGTCTGTAACACTTTTCAACGGCCGCCAGTAACTCTGCTTCCTCCACGTAATTTTTACTGTACTTTTATGTATTTACGGAGTTTATGTTCCTGTTTCAGTAATCAGAATACTTGAACATCATTACGTCAAAGTGACAGAGAAAGCTAAAAATAACACAGAACAGTGCCACACTCAAAGCTTTCAGCTCTATCTGGAACTACCGACCTACGACTTCGCGTACGCAGTATACTGCATTGTCAAATGTGACCGTCTCAGAGGAAAACCGTTGAAGTATTTGATACCCTTTTTCAGTGTAGCACCAAATACATGAGTGTTATTCAATTTGTAATCTATCTTTTAAGGGTTTCGGTACCGTCATTTGGTTTTTGAGCAAATAGTTAATATTTCTGTGTGAAAAGGATGGTGTTAGCACAACAAAAGTCATGTAATAGACAGACAAGTATTCAAATTAGTAACAAGTAATTCTTGAAATATTTTGTCTTGTTAATGATTTACACGAAAATATCAAGTAATTTGTTGCAAGAAGACTGTTACAAAATCGTGTCTATCATAAAATTAATCTTAACTAATTTTTCAACAGTTTAACAATACAAGCATTGTTAGAAACTTATTAATATTATTGTCTCAGGCGGATCTCATTATTGTCTCAGATCTTAGCATTGTAATAGTTGACACAATTGTATGGAATGAGGCATGAGAGTAAACAGAAAAGTGCCTGATTTGATACAAACATCTGTAGATGACTTAATATGATTTAATTTTAAAAATCGTAGTAGAACTACTCGTGTGGTGGAAGTGCATCGAAGCATAAACACCAGGCATTGTTAGATGCAGGTGTTTTATTAAATATTGCGTGATTTAAAGATGGCAAGTAATTACGAGTAACATTTGAAGCGGAATATTGTCGTGCCAAAAATACGCCCTAGCTGCCGGTCTCAGGAAAGCTTATGACACTGCTGCAACACGTGTTAAAATACACATGCAAAACAAAAAAGAATAGATATTAACGTAAAATGTATTTCTTTGCACCATTTTACTTAGAATATCGCCAGGACTGAATTTATTCCTCCTGCTTGTAAGATTTGGACCATGTACTATACAGATGCAGGGGAATTCTCCGAAATTTACACAGGAAACAGGGTTCAAATGGTTCAAATGGCTCTGAGCACTATGGGCGCGGTTCTAGGCGCGCAGTCCGGAACCGCGCGACTGCTACGGTCGCAGGTTCGAATCCTGCCTCGGGCATGGATGTGTGTGATGTCCTTAGGTTAGTTAGGTTTAAGTAGTTCTAAGTTCTAGGGGACTGATGACCACAGCAGTTGAGTCCCATAGTGCTCAAAAATGGTTCAAATGGCTCTGAGCCATCACACACATCCATGCCCGAGGCAGGATTCGAACCTGCGACCGTTGCGGTCGTGCGGCTCCAGACTGAAGCGCCTTTAACCGCGCGGCCACTCCGGCCGGCCAGGAAAGAGGGAAGTGATTACTTGAATGAGGATGCGAGGCACAAGCTTACAACACGCTGTGAGTATCCGGGATGGATGCAATGATCATTCTACCAATACTGTTGAATCCGCGCCTCCAGATTTATGTTTTCCGTGATTACTCTAAATCGCTAAGACAAATGGTTCCTCTGAAAGGGCACGACCTATTCCTTCCTCATTCTTGAGACAATTCGGGCTTGTGTGCCATCTCTAATGATCTAGCTCTTAGTGGGACGTTGGACCCTAAACTTCCTTCCTTGTTTTAAGCAGAGACGGTTCATGCTTGTGGCACATGCTATGGCCTCGCGCTGTCAGTAGGCATACAGTCGCATTGCCTACTTTTCAGCGCGAAATTAACCGATCGCAGACTTCAATATAGTTCAGTAATTTTGTTCATTGCGTTCTTATGATTGTTCAGTGCTTTTAAAGCACTGATTTGTAAGATGGCAAGAACTATGTCCCTTACATGAAGTCATTAAAGATCACCTAACTCACGTTGAGCGAACAGTAGGGCTGAACAAAAATGACTGACAAGGCACAATGCATCTTGTAAAGGGTATAGTATGGACGTATTGGAGTAATTAATGTCGGGTGATGGTTTTAAAGTAATTCACACGACATGAAAATTTTGTGGAAACGCGTCGATTTACTGGAGGCTAATTTACCCCTGGGAAGTATTTAGAGTTGAGCATGGCCGGCTGGGGAGCGGCGAAGGGAAGCGACAATAGGCAGCGTAGGGCGGCTCAGGCTCTGAGAAAGCAGTAACGGGGCGCGGCTCCAGCTGCCTTAAGATGAGTGGGTGGTTGACCCCATGCTGGTGTACCGGGAAGCAGACGGAGAACTTGTACGCCTGTTGATAAATGTCCGTCATCCCGTTTTCAGTGAAACGTGCGAGTAAGCTGGGCAAAGCTGCAGTGGAGCGGTCAACAGAGGCCAAAATATGCGTGTTCGTGACTATAGCAACTTCACGCTGAATTCACGGTCCGCAGAGTCTGAAGTAAATCAGGTGAAGAGCGACAGAATGAAATACGCCGGCCTCCGATGGGAACATAGGACCAAGGAATTTAAAGTACTCTCCTGGAGTCAGAATTCCGGAAAAATTGGTGTTTTGTGCAGACGCTAACCTTGATGGGTGGCCTGGGAGGAGCTAAATAGCAGAAGTTGAGAGGAGGGGAAATTTTGGGGGAATTTGTTCACTTCCCAGAGCAGGCATTGGTCGGTGCTGGGAAGCGACGCCTAATTAACGCGACTTGCGCTGCAATTGGCGTAAGGGATTTTGCTGGTGGGGAAACCGTGGCGAAGAGCGGACTGGGAGAAGTCCCAGTAGTGGTCTTCCGTTCCGAGCTTGCCTAGAGTGCGGACGTGGCGTTCTTTACTCAGCTTGCTTGAGAAAGAGTGAGCATCTCTGCAGTTTAGGACTTAGCAAATGGAACGATTGAGATTGGAGACAGGAAGTTTTGGTTCAGCTACGTACTGAGCAAGATAGCTAGGAGTGAATAGACGAGCGCAGCCTTGCAGCACCACGAGGTCGGCCGACGTCCGCACAACGACGCCGTTCCGCCACGCTGAATTCGGTGATATTGCGCCCGCTCCGGCCACTGATTAATTTGTTGGATCACGTCGGTAAAGTTTCCACGAGGGTGTCATGGGCCGTGTATTGTAGAATTCTTCTCGCACTTCGCATTACGCCTGGGTCAGTCGATAGGAATTACTTTTGATTTATCGCGCTTTACTCCACGGAAACGCAACTTATTACCACTGTCTGTTAGGAGAGTCATGTAATGTGATGATTGAAGGTCGTGAGTTAAAATAAATCTGTGCTAATCGACTGCATCTGTTTTCAATCAAGTAATTGAAATCCAAAGTCACTTTCTTAATTAATTTTATGTTCAACATTTGCATCTGGTGTTCAATAACTGAATATAACATCAATGTGCACCCCTTTCAATTAAAAGGGAACAATTCTGAATCAATTAATGTCAACACTGCCACCGTAGTTCAATCAGGAGTCACAGGGCCTTATTACTTTCTTTGCGTTATCCGACATTGCGGCAGTTTTGCACTCTCTGTTGATCTGTTAGTCAATTATCTGGGGTGAACACACACCAAAACCAGATAAGTGACGGGTGGGGTGTTACAATATTTACAGGAGCTTATGTAATATTGTGTGCATTTTCGAAGAATACACTCGATATAATTCTACGAGGGTCACTCCAAAAGAAATCCACACCATTTTTGTAAAAATACAGTTTTCATTCTGCATGTTTTACAGTGTGTAGCTACATCCTTCCTGCTTGTTTTCAAACTTAGTTCAACCTGTTCCCGTGAGTTTCGCCGTCACAGCATGTCTTCAAGATAGTTGTTACACTTGACGTTCGTCAGAAGCAACGTGCTGTCATAGAATTCCTTTGCTGTGAAAACGAGACAGTGGGAAACATACACAAGAGGTTGTAAAAAGGTGTATGAAGATGCTGCTGTCGATCGAAGAACAGTTAGTCGGTGGGCAAGCAGTTCACATGATGAAAGCAGGCACGGCAATATTGAGGACTGTCCTCTCAGCGGCAGGCCTCATGCTGCAGACACTCCAGACAATGTGCAGAGAGTTAACGAATTGGTGACTGCTGACATACGCGTCACAGTGAACGAATGGCCACGCTACGTTGGGATAGTGGAAGGAAGTGTGTTGCAGAATAATGAAAGTGTTGGCGTTAAAAAAGGTTTGTACCAGGTGGGTTCCCAGGATGTTGATAGTGGCTCACAAAGAAACAAGAGAAACGGTATGCATCGAACTTTTGGAACAGTACGAGAATGGTGGAGATGAATTTCTTGGAAGAATTGTGATAGGTGATGAAACATGGCTCCATTATTTTTCACCAGAAACGAAAAGGAAATCAATGGAGTGACATCATGCAAATTCACCCAAGGAAAAAAATTCAAAACCACACCTTCTGCTGGAAAAGTTGTGGCTACGGTGTTTTTCGATTCCGAAGGACTCTTGCTTGTGGACATCATGCCAAGTGGAACCACCATAAATTCTGATGCATATGTGACGACACTGAAGAAACTTCAAGCTCGACTGAGTCGTGTTCGACCACAGCGGCAAAAGCAGGATGTTTTGCTGTTGCGTGACAATGAACGGCCACATGTCAGTCAAAAAACCATGAAAGCGATCACATAACACTGATGGACAACACTGAAACATACGCCTTACAGTCCTGATCTGGCTGCATGTGACTATCATCTCTTTGGAAAGCTGAGAAACTCTCTTCGTGGAACAAGGTTGATGACTCCCTTATGCACGCTGACAAACAGTGGCTCCAATAGGTTGGTCCAGAATTTTACCGTGCGGGTATACAGGCACTGGTTCCAAGATGGCGTAAGCAGTTGAGAGGGATGAAAATTATGTGGAGAAATGAAAATATTGTTCCTAAAAGATGTATCAACACACTGTAAAACTTTCAAATATGGTATTTTATGAAATCATATTTCAGATATTACCAATCGGCACAAGAGTTTCATTTACATGTGTTCTGTTTTGCTGTGATCTACTGTGCTTTATTATGAACTTGAGCTCCCGTATTATCGGTGGAGATTATGGGAGCCGGCAGGTGTGATGTACATGTATCTACAACCAGATGATTACATATTCAGAAAAAATGGGTTATTTAATCAAGAGAAAGAGCTTCACAAACTGAGCAAGTCAAAAACGCGTTTAGCCACCTCTGCAAGCAGTTAGTCGGCTTGGCAATGATTCATGGAATTTGAATGTCCTCCTGAGAGATATTGTGCCAAATTATGCCCAACTGGCGCGTTTGATCGTCAAAATCCTCGGATTGTTGGAGGGACCTGCCAATAATGGTTCAAATGTTCGTAATTGGGGAGAGATCCGGCGACGTTGCTGGCCAATGAGAGATTTGGCAACCACGAAGACAAGCAATAGAAACTCTCGCGGTGTGCGGGCGGAAATTATCTTGCGGAAAGGTAAGAATGGGTAGCCACGAAGGACAACGAAACGGGGCGTGCAATATCGTCGACTTAGCGCTGTGCTGTATGGATGTCGCAAGAGACAACCAAAGACGTCCTGCTATGAGAAGTAACGGCACCGCTGATCATCAGTCTTGGTTGCTGGGCCGTATGGCGAGCGGCAGCCAGTTTGGTACCCGGTCTCTGCATAGGGAGTCTCCAGACACGTCTTCGATGTTTATCAAGGCTCAGTTCGAAGCGGAGTTCATTGTCGGAGAAACTTTTACTCCAGTCAATGATATTCCAGGTCGGAGAGGTGTCTCGAGACGGCCCAGAGAGTCGTGGGATAACAACCTGATTGTCTCCCGCCATGCACCCCGACAACCTGGACTGGTGGTCTGAGGTGTCGTTTCTTTTCATAGAGGACATCTTTGGCTATCGTTAGCAGTACCCTTGTGGAACAGCAGTATGTTGACGATATTCGACGCCCTGTTTTGTTTTCGCTCATTCCAAGCCATCCTGGTCTTACATTTCAGCACAATGCCCGTCGGCACAAGGCGACAGTTTCTACCGCTTGCCTTCGTGCGTGCCAAACTCTAAATGGCCAGCAGCGTCGCTCAATATCCCCAGTCGAGAACGTTTGCAGCATTACGGGCAGAGGTCTCCAATAATATTGGAATTCTGACGGTCTAAAGCGCCAATTGGGCGGAATTTGGCACCATATACCTCAGGAGGGCATGCAACAGCTCTATCAACCAATGCCAAGCCGAATAACTGATTGCTTAATGGCCAGAAGTGGACCAACGCGTTATTGACTTGCTCAATTTGTGAAGCTTTTTTTCTTGAAGAAATCATCAACTTTTTTCTGAAATTGTATATGTACACAACATCTAGCGATTTCTGTCCCGCTCGTATAATTCCTTGTAGTGCGTTGTTTCTTTTTTTCTCTCTTGGAGCCTAACTCATAATAAACTACGAATCAGTCTCCACACGTCAGTACTTGCATCGGCGGCTAACTTTTAATTTTGCTCGACGATAAATCGACCGATGGTGCAAATCTAGAACATGTGACGACTGCTGGAAAGCCCTATGAAAATTAAACTAAACCTATACCAGACGTGTAAAGAAAGTACAAAACAGCGTGTATTTATGTCGATAAAAACCGTAGCTAATACGACAGATAATTGAATTGCGGTAGGTAGCTGTGTTGAGTGGAAAGGTACTGAACCATAATAAATTTGTTAAAGTTTCTAGAAATACTAATGAATTTATTTTTAACAGCAAAAAATGCAAGAATAACGTTAACAAATGGCCTCCAGAACTGAGAAGACTAAATTTCAATAGCACAACTGATAGTAAACTCCTCAAAACAGCCAGAATATAAAATCACTTCCTTTTAGTAAAGAATATTACATGAAGTGAAAATACATTTGCATTACAAACAGCAAAACTTATTATCTAATGAATATATCACCAATATCAACAATCGGCTATTGGCAGTAATTATCTAAACGCCATTGCCTTCGAAGTAGCCAACATGAGTCACAAATGTGGTTTAACTTTATTACGATAGAGGCGGTGGCAGAGGCAACGCCAGTAGCAATAATTCCTCCTTCTCTACTAACATAGGACGGTGGTTGCCGCTATCACAGAACAAGAAACCTTCATTAAAAATTTCAAACATGGTACACAGACATATTTAACTAGACCACAGTTAACAAGAGATATAATCACCTATCCTGTAACACAGCCACAACTCGTTAATTATTTAGTAAAAATCAAACATACCACAAACGCAGAAAAGTACGAATGTTATGCAGGGAACTTTGACTTAACTACGGGGGCATAAAATTTTCCTTTACATTTTTTTTATTAGTAGATGTCAGAGCTCTAGCTCTTGATATTAGCCAACAGATAACTAAAGACATGCCCCAGAAGTAAGATAGATGAAACAATTTTCACTGTCTACATGCCATTCGTAAATCAGAAGATTCTACACTACTGGCCATTAAATTTGCTACACCACGAAGACGCGAAATATAACCGACAGAATGAAGATGCTGTGATATGCAAATGATTTACTTTTCAGAGCATTCACACAAGGTTGGCGCCGGTGGCGACACCTACAACATGCTGACATGAGGAACGTTTCCAACCGATTTCTCATACACAAACAGCAGTTGATCGGCGTTTGATAAAAGTCGGATTGTAGCAAGTCGCGATTGCGATTTATCGTATCGCGACATTGGTCCTCGCGTTGGTCGAGATCCAATGACTGTTAGCAGAATATGGAATCGGTGGGTTCAGGAGGGTAATACGGAACGCCGTGCTGGATCCTAACGGCCTCGTATCACTAGCAGTCTAGAGGACAGGCATATTATCCGCATGGTTGTAACGGATCGTGCAGCCACGTTTGCAAGACGACAACCACCTGCACGAACAGTTCGACGATGTTTGCAGCAGCGTGGACTATCAGCTCGGAGACCATGGCTGTGGTTACCCTTGACGCTGCATCACAGACAGGAGCGCCGGCGATGGTGTACTCAAGGACGAAACTGGGTGCACGAATGGCAAAACGTCATCTTTTCGGATGAATCCAGGTTCTGTTGACAGCATCATGATGGTCGCATCCGTGTTCGGCGACATAGCGGTGAATACACATTGGAAGCGTGTATTCGTCATCGCCATACTGGCGTATCACTCGGCGTGATGGTATGGGGTGCCATTGGTTACACGTCTCGGTCACCTCTTGTTCGCATTGACGGCGCTTTGAACAGTGGACGTTACTTTTCAGATGTGTTACGACCCGTGGCTCTACCCTTCATTCGATCCCTACGAAACCCTACATTTCACCTGGATAATGCACGACCGCATGTTGCAGGTCCTGTACGGGCCTCTCTGGATACAGAAAATGTTCGACTGCTGCACTGGCCAGCACATTCTCCAGATATCTCACCAATTGGAAACGTCTGGTCAATGGTGGCCAAGCAACTGGCTCGTCACAATACGCGAGTCACTACTCTTGATGAACTTGGGTATGGTGTTGAAGCTGCATGGGCAGCTGTACCTGTACACGCCATGCAGGCTCTGTTTGACTCAATGCCCAGGCGTATCAAGGTCGTTATTGTGGCCAGAGGTGGTTGTTCTGGGTACTGATTTATCAGGATCTATGCACCCAAATTGCGTGAAAATGTAATCACATGTCAGTTCTAGTATAATATATTTGTCCAATGAGTACCCGTTTATCATCTGCATTTCTTCTTGGTGTAGCAATTTTAATGGCGAGTAGTGTAAAATCCGTTTGGAATTTTGACAGCCACAACCCACAAACACTGATGGATCTGAACTCAAGTAGTACCAGGAAAAACCTTCATAAGTAACACATTTGTATGTATAACAACGGACAACCAAAGTACGGATTCCAAATAGCCACAACGCGACACCAAGTGACGTGCACACTAATCGGATGCTCACCGTGATTTCTCATTAAATCGAGCGCCCACTGACAAACGCTCGCTTAGAGAGCGCCGAGAGAAAGGTGTAGAGAAGATTACTCGTAGTCGGAAACCCAAGGGTATCATCCAGCAGATACCACCGCCTCCAGTACTTGCAAATGTTAGACCGGACTCCAACTCAGTACTACAGTGGAGACAAATTGGTTGCAACTGGACTGATGACCATAGATGTTAAGTCCCATAGTGCTCAGAGCCATTTGGTTGCAACTTCAGTAGCAGAGGACACGCCGAATACTGTGCGTTCTGCCGACGTAGCCTTTAACGAGTCATGTTCACGTCAGCGACCAACACTCGGCCCCGCCAAACCCGCAGTGGGCAAAGGCACCACTCTTGCCAACGGGCCACGGCAGACACTTGGCCACAGCAACGCGCACCTCACTAGCGCTCTTCGCCGTCCGTGCCACTCTCTCTTCTTCTCCAGGTCGCCGCAGCCCTTAACTACCTTCTACTCCAACCTGCCGTCTACCGGCGACAGTAACGCTCGACGCGCTCTTGCTCCCAGAGGGAGCACGGCACACTAACTATAAGGCCTACAACTCGTTAATGTGACATTTTTAGTGTTAAAAATGTTAATAACATATGTGTTCTAGTATCAAAGAGTAACTACATAATGTAAATACATTCTTTGTAACAACGGACATCTTATCTCACGAGGTTATAAAAGACTTGGTTCAAAGTACGACTACCACAGCGCCCCCCCCCCCCCCCCCTCTCTTATAGGTCCTCGTCCTCCATCGGCTCCTTCCCCCCCTCCCTTCGTATTTCCTCTCCTTCACCCCTTTTTATTTCCCATCATCTGCCCAGGTTCCCCCAACCTGCCCTCGGCTGTGGTATGTCATATTTGCCAACTTTTTAGTGCAGTGTTCAAGTGAATGTTCAATGTTGTTCGTCTTTCCAAAGTACTCCGAACAGAAATCATGCTCTCGCTGGGTGTGAATTTTATATCTCTTGCGAACAGAAACCAGATTGTCGTCGTGTTTTTTAATTGTGTGTCTATTATATTACCTGTCTGCTTCATATGTATGTTATTAGCATCACCATCCCTTTGTTTCTAAGTTTAAGTTCCACGATTTTTTCCGCCATGTTACCATTTAAGTCTCCGATTTCATCGCCTGTTTTTATTATTTATTATCTTCCGCTTTTTAAAACAAATTCTGTAGGCTGAAGAGCGACATACTAAGCTGCTGCCAGCCTGCCCCCTTCGGGGGGAATCGAAACTCAATAAAGGAGAAAATAGAAAAAGAATCGACTACCACATTCGTCTCTGCTGTTGAAGAATAAAGCCTCTTGGCTGTTCTGACTCACTAAGTATTTCATAAACGCATTTTCTGTTACAATATGAGGTAAAAACTATATTCTTATTCAAAATCTCTCCACCACTGAGAAAACTAAGTAAACGTAATTATTTCTAGCGAGTTGTGTGGAAGACTGCCCATCTAGCTTTTTTTTGTCCTGATGGCATACACGTGACCATTACGTAGGATTAATTAAAATACACTACTGGCCATTAAAATTGCTACACCAAGAAGAAATGTAGATCATAAATTGGACAAATATATTATACTAGAACTGGCAACACGCTATTTGGGTGCATAGATCATAAGAAATCGGTACCCAGATCAACCACCTCTGGCCGTAATAAAGGCCTTGATACGCCTCGGCATTGAGTCAAACAGAGCTTGGATGGCGTGTACAGGTACAGCTGCCCATGCAGCTGCAACACGGTACCACATATCATCAAGAGTAGTGATTGACGTATTGAGACGAGCCAGTTGCTGGGCCACCATTGACCACACATTTTCAATTGATGAGAGATCTGGAGAATGTGCTGGCCAGGGCAGCAGTCGAACATTTTCTGTATCCAGAAAGGTACGTACAAGACCTGCTACATGCGGTCGTGCATTATCCTGCTGAAATGTAGCGCTTCGCAGGGATCGAATGAAGGGTAGAGCCACGGGTAGTAACACATCTGAAATGTAACGCCCACTGTTCAAAGTGCCGTCAGTGCGAACAAGAGGTGACCGAGACGTGTAACCAAGGGCACCCCATACCATCACACCGGGTGATACGCCAGTATGGCGATGACGAATACACGCTTCCAATGTGCGTTCACCGCGATGTCGCCAAACGCGGATGCGACCATCATGATGCTGTGAACAGAACGCGGATTCATCTGAAAAAACGACGTTTTGCCATTCGTGCACCCAGGTTCGTCTTTGAGTACACCATCGCAGGCGCTCCTGTCTGTGATGCAGCGTCAAGCGTAACCGCAGGCATGGTCTCGGAGCTGATAGTCCCACGCTGCTGCAAACGTCGTCGAACTGTTCGTGTACATGGTTTTTGTCTTCCAAACGTCCCCATTTGTTGACTCCGGGATCGAGACGTGGCTGCACGATCCGTTATAGCCATGCCGATAAGATGCCTGTACTCTCGACTGCTAGTGGTACGAGGCCGTTGGGATCCAGCTCGGCGTTCCGTATTACCCTCCTGAATCCATCGATTCCATATTCTGCCAACAGTCATTGGATCTCGACCAACGCGAGCAGCAATGTCGCGATATGATAAATCGCAATCGCGATAGGTTACTATCCGACCTTTATCAAAGTCGGAAACGTGATTGTACGCATTTCTACTCCTTACACGAGGCATCACAACAACGTTTCACTAGGCAACGCCGGTCAACTGCTGTTTGTGTATCAGAAATCGGTTGGAAACTTTCCTCATGTCAGCACGTTGTAAGTGTCGCCACCGGGGCCAACCTTGTGCGAATGCTCTGAAAAGCTGATCATTTGCATATCACAGCATCTTCTTCCTGTCGGTTAAATTTCGAGTCTGTAGCACGTCATCTTTGTGGTGTGGCAATTTTAATAGTCGGTAGTGTATTAAACATTGCGTTTCGCTCTAAAATTAACATAATAAATATTTTGAATATTGATAATAATTTTCACGCGTTAATATCTGAAAAGTTCATTTTATCAGAATTTTTACGGGATTGCAAGGATAGATTTACCTGCAGTAGGCAACAAGGCTTTGGTTTTCTTCACGTTAACTCTGAGTTTGGTATTAAATTTATTTTCGTCAAGAAAATGCTTAACCAAAATAAGCCACTGTGACACCAATGAAATGATTTATTGTGAGTACAAAGTTTTATGCTACGTCGGTGGTTACATCATCTCTCTCTCTTTTCAACAATTGGTTCAAATGGTTCAAATGGCTCTGAGCACTATGGGACTTAACTTCTAAGGTCATCAGTACCCTAGAACTTAGAACTACTTAAATCTAACTAATCTAAGGACATCACACACATTCATGCCCGAGGCAGGATTCGAACCTGCGACCGTAGCGGTCGCGCGGTTCCAGACTGAAGCGCCAGAAACGCTCGGCCACTTCGGCCGGCTTGCAACAATTGATTGAATGGGCAGTAAAAATAGTAGTTTCAAGCTGCTCTGACTTTCTTTGGGCTAGCCTCGAATTTGGGCAACGTAATTACACCATCAGAAGCAAAATTGTAGCCATTTTATCATACTCTGTTCATCATAAGAACTATCGTCGGAGTATATGTAAGCTGCTCTTACGAGCGTACATAATATACGCGATGACAACAGTGTATTAAATATCCTTTACCTCTTCTCCAATAATCCCGTCCACATCTTACATGAAAATTAAAACATTTTATTTCCAAAGCTGAGGGAGAGAAGATAGAAACAGTGGAGTGCCTTACTATTTACACTACTGAAAATAATAACCAGTGCCTTTAGAACCAGTGAGTACCTTAATTAAAGAAGTAACATTTTGTTTTGGAAATAAAATAATACATTTTTAAAAAAGGGAATTCATCATGACGCTCCAGCAGTTAGTTAGTAATATGGACCTCG
This sequence comes from Schistocerca serialis cubense, assembly GCF_023864345.2. Taxonomy (NCBI): domain Eukaryota; kingdom Metazoa; phylum Arthropoda; class Insecta; order Orthoptera; family Acrididae; genus Schistocerca; species Schistocerca serialis. The sequence continues at coordinate 86,000,958 of NC_064638.1, read as the reverse complement.
CACAACATTGAAGCAGCCCTGACTCTGTAAAGTGCAGAGGTGCCATCGGATTTCGGAAAGGATTGTCAACTGATTAAACTATAGTCACTTCTACAGATGAAATATTAGAATCAATAAATCAAAAGTTGTTACCACTTGGAATATTCTGTGCTCTCGCTAAAGCTTTTGATTGTATTAGGAATGAATCCTTATACAAAAGTTAAAATGTTATGGGATAACAGGAGTAGTAGGCTCATGGTTCTCATCCTACACTTTTAATAGAAAACGGTGTGTGTCTGTATCAGGCTTACCACATAACAATAGTCATTTAAAATATGAAACCATCAGACAAGGGGTGCCCCAGGGCTCTATTTTAGGTCCCTTGTTGTTCCTATTATGTATTAATGACCTTCAATACGCAGTGTCACAAAATACAAATTTTGTCTTATTTGCAGATGATACAAATACTGATATAAAAAACAGTACCCGTGGTCTCACTGAGGAATCAGCTAATGAAATATTTGTAAGTATCAATGGGTGGTTCACACCAAATGGATTGTCACTGATATCTGACAAGACCCAGCACATACAGTTTAGTACCTCACAAAGAATACTGGACCATATAAGTATAATGTACGCTAACAATGAAATTAAAGCTGTAGACAATGTCAAATTTTTAGGGCTACAAATTGACCACAACCTAAATTGGAAAACTCACACACTAGACATAATGAAACGCCTTAGTTCAGCTACATTTTCAGTGCGCATGATAGCAGAAACAGGTGATTTAACAATGAAGAAGTTAGTTTATTCGGCCTACTTCCATCCAATAATGAGTTATGGAGTCATCTTTTCAGGAAACTCCTCTTACAAAGAGAACATTTTCAAATTTCAGAAACGAGTCATTAGAATTACATCTGGTGTCAGTCCTAGATCATCATGCAGAGACCTCTTTAAGAAACTTGGTATTCTAACTACTACTTCTCATTACATATACTCACTGATATCCTTTGTCATTTCCAACATGTCTCTTTTTACACAGAATAGTGCAAAACATGATTATAATACCATAACAAAAAACAATCTGTATAAGAATTATAAAGCTTAACATTAGTACAAAAAGGAGTCAAATACATCGGTATTCATATATTCAGTAACTTATCAGAGCACATCAAAGGTCTTGTAGGGGATAAAGATAGGTTTGAGAGTGAATTAAATAACTTCCTGTTGGCCAACTCCTTCTACTCTATTGATGAATATCTTTACAAGGATTATAGCTCATAACTCTGTCTGCGTAAGAATTGTACAACATCCATGTATCTGAGAAAAAAAAAACCTTTGACTCTCTCCACATCCAGGGACTCCTCTCCGAGGGATCCATGGAAAACGATAAATGTAATGTAGATGGAAGTGTTTGGTGGTCTGTATCATACCTGCTTTATGTCACTTGCCGCTGTTAGGATTCCGCAATTTGGTCGCACTTACCTCAATATTAAACAGATTGTAGAGCTTCAAAATGGAAGCAATAATTACGTAAGCATTTGAATTCTCACGTAGGGACCTTGATACTCACATATTATATCCGGAGAGCTGGAAACCTTGAGACACGTGTTTTGTTCCTGCCGCGACAAGCAAACTTCGTCGTTGGCGCTAATGCGAGGTGCTTGACATGTGCAGATGCCGGCAGCACAGTAGCAGTCGACCACTGTTCCTGCACACAACCAAATATGACATGTCATCTTAATGCAAAGAAATAAAGAGTTTAAAAGGTTAATCAACTGAAATAAATAGCCACTTAGTCATTGACATGTGTAGCCGACAAAGGACCTACGTTGTGCACACTGGCTATTTGAATATGCATATTTTTAAGTAAGTTAACTAATAATCTCAATAATTTCTGGTGGTGCACTATTTATTCTTTATTCATATTATGACAGATACTCTCTCTCAAAATACCATTAAGAGTAACATTCGAATAAGAAACCTATAATGTACCATTTAAGAATTATTTCTGAATGGTATAAAATTTCAGTATGAAACTGTCGTTTTATACAAATTGGACAGTTGAGAGGCTTCCTTTACCAGGATGCAGATTATCTGGTTCTTTTCCAAGGAGTTCCTTGCGGGGTTGGGGGAGTGGCTATATGTGTAAATGCCAGTATTCCATTTGAGTCCATAGACTTATAACGGCACTGCACTGAACAGATATTTGAATGAAACTTCCTGGCAGATTAAAACAGTGTGCCGGACCGAGACTCGAACTCGGGACCTTTGCCTTTCGCGGGCAAGTGCTCTATCGGCTGAGCTACCTAAGCACGACTCACACCCCGTCCTCACAGCCTTAATTCCGCCAGTACCTCGTCTCCTACCTACCAAACTTCACAGAAGCTCTCCTGCGAACCTTGCAGAACTAGCACTCCTGGAAGAAAGGATATGTGGAGACATGGCTTAGCCACAGCCTGTGGATATTTCATTCTACATATTTGAATGTAGGGCAGGGGCAGTTGAATTTAGTGAATTGTTGTTGTTGTTTATTGATCCCCTAACTGTGACTTCAGAGCATTTCTGCTGAAGCTGGAGAGGGTTCTTGATTCAATTTGTAGGAAGTACCAGACATTAGTTATACGTGGTGACTTCAATATAAATTTTGTATATGATGATGCAAGAGAGAGGGTGTTAGTAGATCTCCTAAATTCATATGATCTGATGCAGACTGTGTTTTTTCCAACTAGAGTGCAGGGAAACAGTAGCACAGCCATAGACAATATTTTTATTCATTCTTCATTACTAGATGGGCATTCTGATAGTAAAAGAGTGAGGGTGAATGGTCTTTCAGATCATGATGCACAAATTTTAACACTAAAAAGCTTTTGTATTAAAAAAATGTCACATATAATTACAAACTATGTAGGAAAGTTAATCCAACACCAATAGAGAGTTTTTTAAACCTTGTCAAGGAAGAAGAGTGGCAGGATGTTTATAGTGCCGATAGCATAGATGACAAATATAATGTTTTCCTTAACACATTTCTCATGCTCTTTGAGTTGCTTTCCATTAGGATGTTCTAAACGGGGTACTAGCAGTAATAGGCAGCCCAAGTGGCTGACTAGAGGGATAAGGGTATCATGTAGAACACAGTGGGAATTATATCAATATGATAGAAGTAGTCACAATCAAACTTCAGTAGCCCATTACAAACAGTACTGTAAAGTGCTTAATATGTTATTGGGAAGGCAAAGAGTTTGTGGTATGCAAATAGAATAGCTAATTCACAAGTTAAAATTAGAACCATATGGTCAGTTGTGAAGGAATTGTCTGGTCAGCAGCACAAGGTCGACGATATAAACACAGTTCGTAATAAACATATTTTTGTTACTGATATATCAGATATAAGTACAGTATTTAACAATGATTTTCTGAGCATTGACGGTGAATTAAATAAAAATTTAGTTCTACAGGGAATCATATAACGTTCATGGCAGATGTCCTTCCGAGACTGATGTCTGAAATACTCCTCTGTGATACAGACAAGGGGAAGACTGAGTCCATAATTACATCACTGAAGGCTAAAAACTCTCATGGTTATAATGGAGTGCCTAGCAGAATATTAAAGTACTGTGCTGCACATGTTAGCCCTGTATTTAGCCATATCTGTAATTTTTCCTTTAGGCGTGGTCAGTTTCCTAAACGATTAAAGTACTCGGTAGTAAAGCCGCTTTATAAAAAGGGAGAAAGCTAGATAGTTTTAGACCTATTTCTATGCCATCAGTGTTTGTTAAAGTTATTGAAAAGGCTGTGTATGTCAGGATAATTGATCATTTTATATCACACGATCTGCTATCAAATGTACAGTTTGCCTTTAGAAGTCGTTTAACAACTGAAAATGCTATACTCCCTTTTAGTTGTGATGTACTGGATGGGTTAAACAAAAGGTTTCGAACGCTAGGCATATTTTTTGATTTAAGTAAGGCGTTTGATTGTGTTGATCACAAAATATTGCTCCAGAACTTGGAACATTACGGACCACGGGGAGTAGCTCAGAACTGGTTCACCTCTTACTTTAGCAACGGACAGCAAAAGGTCATTATTCACAATGTCGAGAATGGCTCTGGGAGTAGGGTGCAATCAAGTGGGGGGGGGGGGGGGGGGAGGGACGGGTGGGCCCCAGGGATCCGTGCCACTCCTGTTCCTTATTTATATAAATGACATGCCCTCTAGTATTACAGACAACTCTAAAATATTTCTGTTTCATGATGACACTAGCTTGGTAGTAAAGAATGTTGGGTGCAACATTGGCTCGGTTTCGAATAGTGCTCTTCATGACCTAAGTTCATGGCTTGTAGAAAATAAACTAACGTTAAATCGGAGTAATACTCAGTTTTTACAGTTCGTAACACACAATTCAACAAAACCTGACGCTTTAATTTCACAGAATGGGCATATGGTTAGTGAAACTAAACAGTTCAAATTTCTAGGTGTTCAGATAGATAGTAACCTGTCGTGGAAAGCCCACGTTCAGGATCTTGTTCAAAGACTTAATGCTGCCATTTTTACTGCTCGAACAGTATCTGAAGTGAGTGATCTTTCGACCCGAAAATTCGTCTACTTTGCTTATTTTCATTCGCTTATGTCATATGTTATTATATTTTGGGGTAACTCTTCCCATTCTAATAGGATATTTTTGGCTCAGAAACGGGCGATTTGGACAATAAGTGGTGTCGAGCCCAGTTCACTAGTCTGCGTATTTGGCATTGGTTCAAATGGCTCTCAGCACTACGGGACTTAACATCTTAGCTCATCAGTCCCCTAGAACTTAGAAGTACTTAAACCTAGCGAACCGAAGGACACCAAACACATCCATGCCCGAGGCAGGATTCAAACCTGTGACCGTAGCGGTCGCACGGTTCCAGACTGAAGCGCCTAGAACCGCTCGGCCACACCGGCCGGCTTTGACATTGGTCTCTCAATATATATGTTCCTTACTGTCATCTATTTTTAACAATATTAGCTTATTCCCAAGAATAAGCAACTTTCACTCGGTTAATACTCGGCATAAATAAAACCTGCATTTGGACTGGACTTCCTTAACTCTAGTGCAGCAAGGTGTGCGGTATACTGCTGCATTCATTTTCAGTAATCTACCACTCGAATTCAAAAATCTTAGCAGTAATCCACGCGCTTTCAAAACTAAACTGAGGAGTTTCCTCATGGGTCACTCCTTCTATTCTATCGAGGTGTTCCTTGAAAAATTTAGCTGATTCTTGTTATATTGTTGATTGCGTTTACTTAAACTTATGTACTGTCTTTTTTCGGGTTCATAAACATTTTATTTTTATCTTTTATTACTTTTATATTGTAATATCATGTACTGACACATTCCATGACCTTGGAGATTTGCTCCTCAGTTTGGTCCTACTGAACTTGACGTGTAAAAAAATAAATAATCAATTTGTAAGATTTAAAAAGTTAAAGGAATTGGAATCTCTGAGGTATTTAACACTGCTTATGAACATTGTTATGAACAACCTCAATTTTTTAATCGGGACGAAGAGTTGATACATGTTCTCACAAAAGCAGTATATTAGATTTAGAAATAACATATTGTAAGTATAAGCAAATACATTTATTAGAGAAGTACAACATAAGGAAGGGAATGTATCGAGCAAGATAATTTTTCCTGTGTGAGATTCAAATACGATACATCCCCTAGTAAGCAACATCGAAGAAAAATTATGAATAATCTTTTTGACTAAATGTATCGAACGGACTCTTATTACTAAAATCCCTTTAATTCACTTGTCTAAAAATCCAATTTCAGTACTGACCGAAGCCAAGACATTGAGCTTGTCTTTTAAAATGGAAGTCAGACACTTGTTTTTTTATCGACTTCAGTTTTAATAATGACCTTTCTCCACTGCTGTTTGTGGGCATACTGATTCGTATGTTCAAAAATTGAGATTGTATGTTTCCTTACTTTGATGAAACGGGGAATGGAACACGTTTTAAACTGCCAAACTTCCGTGAACAATTATTTTAAAAGTATTAGCGGTTTTGTTAACTGAAGTGTCCCGCGTCTGACTGGGGGTCATTGGGAATGTGAACTGACAGTGCGTGAGGCTTGAAAGGTGAAACCTGATTTAATTTAGCAGCTGTTCACTGAAAAGTTCAGCCGAATAAGCCCATACAAAATAATTGCGCCTACTTATTTTACAAACTTGTTCCAACAATGCCAATTTTATTTTGGGCCTTCTCAATGGCATGAGACAATAGATTGGTTGTAGACAGCCACATCTAAGTGCGGCTCTGCTTAACCAACACACACACACACACACACACACACACAAGCAAACAAACTTACGGCGAAACAGCAATCTACTTTCTGTTTTTCTGTTATATACTTCGTGGTTTTCCACTTGTCTATTAGCATCTCTCAACAGGTGTTGAGGGACCAGAATTTTTGCATTTCCTTAGACATCACGAATGCTATCCAATGAATGAGTCATGAATAATTGTACTAACACTCCGTAGCTCTACACATTACGTTAAAAGAAAGAAAATTAAACAATATGCTATCTATATCTATACATACATCCTCCGCAAGCCACTGTACGGTGAGTGGTGGAGGGTTCCCTGAAGCACTACTTGTCATTTCTTTTCCTCTTCCACTCGCCAATAAAGCGAGAGAAAAACGACTTTCTATCTGCCTCCCCATGAGCCCAAATTTCTCGTATCTTACTTTCTTGGTCCTTAGGTGCGATGTATGTTGGCGGTAATAGAATCGTTCGGCAGTCAGCTTCAATTGCCGGTTCTCTAAATTTTCTCAATAGTGTTTCTCAGAAAGAACGTCACCTTCCGTCCAGGGATTCCCATTTGAGTTCACGAAGCATCTCCATTACACTTACGTGTTGTTCGAATCTACGGTAATAAATGTAGCAGCCCATCTGTGAACTGCTTCGATGTCTTCCCTCAGGCCTCACCTGGTACGGATCCCAAACACTCGAGCAGTACTCAAGAATATTTCGCACCAGCGTCCTACCTGCGGTCTCCATTACAAGTGAACAACTCTTTCCTAAAATTCTCCCAATAAATCGAAGTCGGCCAATCGCCGTCCCTACCACAGTTCTCACATGCTCACTCCACCTCAGTTTGTGTTTCATTGACTATTGTTATAGGGAATGAGTTTAGACAATCATGCATATCCAGCTTGCTTCTGGGGGAACGCATGGCGCAACCAAGTGCTGCAAGGCCAACGACTCTGTAACTTTGAGAGGCCACTTTTCCGCTTGGTGTTCTCATGCCGAACGCTGGCAAACTCACTACCATGTTTTTACTTATGGCTGCCAGGCTGATAGGCGTGGTCAATACACAAAACTTTCTCCTATCGTTTCGTCTCCAACTGTGGGAGACATCTTCAGAGGTAAAACGGCCAATTGCAGCTCGAGAGAGCGCCAACACATGATGTCCATCACAGTTCACCACATGACGTAGGCTACGAGATTCTTTGGTAATGCTAACATTCTTTTCAGCAAATATAGTGTAGTTATCCAGAACTGCCTAGCCACAACCTATTGCCAATACAACAATGATTTTTATGAACAGATTGACGGGGTGGCTATGGGAAACATCTTAGTCTGGCTATGGAGATCTGTTTATGGAGACCTATGAACAATGGGTATGCCAGACTGCCAGTAAAACACCAGTAAATTGGTACAGCTATGTCGATGACACTTTCGTGGTGTGCACACTGGTGCGGAGGAGTTAGATGCCTTCCTGATGCATCTGAACACAATGAAGCAAAAAATCCAATTACTACGGAGACGGAGAATAATGACCAACTGAATTTTTTCGATGTGTCTTTTATCAAGCGAGGACGTTTGGCCATAGGGTATTTAGAAAAGCCATGGGCGCTGAACGTTACCTTCATAAACATTCTAACCACCAATCTTGACAAAAAAAAAGACGTGTAGTTAAAACTTTGGTAGATAGGGTGTACCATATTTCAGACGTGACTTTTCTAAAAGATAAGTTTGAACATCTACGTGACATTCAAGAAGGGTGCTTATTCTAACAGATAGCTCGAGCACTTCACCCTAGGGAGAGTCAGTGTCAACGGGGAACGATGGCCGCCCAAGAGGAAAGTTTTCCTTCCATTCATTAGTAAGACTGCAGAACACATTGGGAAAGTGATGAGGAGGTATGGTTGGAAACTAATTCAGACCCACCAGGAAAATAAAATAAGATCAGCAAAAGATATATGACATCCTTTGGTCACATGGGGTGTATATAAAATTCCTTGTATTTGTGCCTGGCTTATATTGGTGCCACAAATAGATCACAAGTTTGCTTGAGCAAAAGAAGAATTGACACCTAGGACATACGGGGCAATCGGCCGTAGTGGAACATATTTGCCAAATGGCTGACCATGAAATAAAATTCAGTGAGACAAGTGGCATACTGGAAACATAGAATTATCATGTGCACATGTATAGGCAGGATATTGACGTTTATAAACACCGTAATAATTGTAAGAGAAAAGAAGAAGATGATAAATGAGATAAAATTTAGTTGTCAACGTTGCACCATATGAATGACGATCGATTACTTTCAATCGAGACCGTTGGCATTCCCAGAGATAATCTCGTTTGCGACGTCATGTGATGGACTGTGACGCCTTCTGCATTGCCTATATTTTCGGCTCTCCCCCGAGTTCTGGTTGCACTTGGCCGCTTTATCTCTGAAGATATCTACCACAGTCGGAGATTAAACGTTAGGGGAAAGTTTTATGTATCGATCACTGCCTGCAGCCCGGAAGTTTTAAATGAAGTCATTATCGGTCGTTAAAGCCTACAATGTGTTTTGTAGGGGCGTACTTTACCACCTGGGGTCATCGCACGCCATAGAGACGCCACCTGCATTGATGGTACACTTTCTTGCTACATGAAGTATAATATTGATATCGATGCATTTCTGATTCCATAACCGCCAAGGAACTGGTTCTTTGTACCCAACGTCGCCCTCCCCAACCAGGTTCGGCATGCTGACAGTGTCAATGAGCAATGGGCCATTCTCGACTGTAACAGTTACTGGTGTCAGAAGTAGCCAGTAACATCGAGCAATGTCGTGTGTCAGTACAAAGTAGTGTCTTAACAGTATGGTGACTGAAGACGAACTTTTCTTGTGTTTCCATCTGTGTGACTTGGAGTGATGGAACACATAGACGTAGAGCTGGTTTTGAAGCGCTGTTCATGAAACAAGCCTCAGCTATAGATATGGGCGAATCTGGATTGAACATTAGAAAAACTTATACCTGTATATGCCCAGTTATGTGTACAGAATATAATTTGCTAGGGCATAGTGCCTCTTGTGCTCAGTCGTCGCCATCAGTTGTTTTCAATGTAGCAGTCCTCGGCATTGCGGCAGAAAATTTAAAGAGTGCATGTGGTTGTAATTCAGATGTAAAGATTAAGCATGTTGTAGTATTGTTGTTAATGTTATGTAGTTTCTTCTGTTTGTGCTATAACAATTTACTCTACTGTTACACACTTCTCAATGAGTAAATCAGGGAACAGGTGTTTAACATCCTGGGAATGGTTAATTCGTTTCTGGATCAAGAGGGCAGAAAAAGTAGATTTGCATAGGTAGTTGAACGCTTTCAGGAAGGACAGCGCCTTGTCCTGTTTATCGGTAACCATCCCAGATGCTAGCCTAGTCATTTTTTTAGATAAAGGTAGAGAGGATGTTTTAGCACTTTTGGAGAATCTGTTGACAGCCACAAAGTTGGGCTGCTGGTCAAAGGGGCGACTTACATACGGCCAAATCATATTAGGTAATAGATGTGATTTACCATGAGGATCTAAGAAATACTCAAAAATTTGAAGTGTTGAGGAAAGGCTTAGCATTCTGCTGTGATTCAGAAGGTAAAATAGTTGTAGGTATTGTTGGAGCTCAAAGACAGAGCGAACCCACTGCAAGTTTGGTGGACAGAATGAGGACACTTAATGTCAATACGTATGAGTTAATGGACAGTGATGACGTAAATAAGATCCCTTTGGAAGGAGAATAACAAGGGTCACTAGACCCGTTTTTGTGGGGATTACCATTCGATGTGTCATGAAAAGGAGGTGCACAAATTCCTATGGGTGCGGTAACCCGAGACTGTGGTAGAAGAGGTACTTTTTCTGCTGACATCAAATGTTACCATTGTGGACGTTTCGATCACATATGACAAGTCTGCCGTCAGCCATCTGGAGACAATGTAGAAATGCAGGTCATCATGAAGGGAACTATAGCCGGAGTAGGGGGTTTGCTAGGAAGGTGCAAAAAACTAAGAATAAACAGTTCAGTGGCAATGGGAACCCCAAGAATGCCGAGCAACACTCCCAATAAATTTTAGTGTAATTGAAATGTGTGCAGAGGAGGAATTTTGCTTAATGATCCTGGTGGAGGGAATGAAACGTAAATTCTTATTGGACAATAGTGCACACATATCTGACCAAATTTGGACTTCAAGGGAAAGATGCATGGTGTAAGTTTTGTGAAGCTGGTGGGAAAGACATATATTCCCAGGGATAGCGATATTAAGTATTGTAGGTGCAGGCACACATTCCTAGGAATGTGTGGAAGTTTTACCCTGTACAGGTGATGGCTATTATGCTATATTAGCAACAGATTTTCTATATAAGAATCATGCTATACTTTACCTTACCAAATAAATAGTGAAACTCTTTTGGGCATTGTTTCATTTGGGGAAAACTTTTGTGTATGGCATCCTGCCACAAGATTCGTAGCTCAAGAAAGGTGAACCATTTACACTGTGTGAAATTGCACTTAGAGTCAACCCACCCGATGAAATGCCATAAAGTGTAGGGAAACTGCTATTAGTGTGTGTAGGAACATACTTGCTGATATGCGTGTTTTGCATGATTAAAGCCACTGGAAAAAATGATTAATCAAATAAAGCATACTGTTTTGTGTGCATGAACATTGTTCCATTGTGGGAAATAGACAGGAGCAGCTCCTGCTGTCAGTATAGATAATTTTGGGACTGAAGACATGGAATTGTCTGTAGTGTTGTTGGTCACCAGTTTGAATATGTTAGCTGAAGATGATCTGGATAGAATGAATTTGAACTGTAGCCACAAGGAATCGACAAGTAATTACATTATGCAAGAATGTCAAGTATTTATAAGGAACGAAGAAATTAGTGATGAAGAAATTGTGACCAGGATTTAAAGATCTCTGTAATCCCTGTAAGTCTTTACCAACAACCCTAGTGATCCAGCATAGAATCCCAACTGGGAATGAATTACAATAGTCATATGAGTACAGATACATACCCAACCTCAAATGAAATGGAAACCAAGGACAGTTTGGAGTAAGGGGACCCGTGGTCTAGGAGTAGCGTCTTTGATTCATAATCAAAACGTCTTCGGTCCTGGGTTCGTTCCTCGACAGTGCCTAAATTATTGATAAATAATCAACATTGGCGGCCGAAGATTTCCGGCATAAGAAGTCAGCCTCATTCTGCCAACGGCCTTGTCAAAAAGGGCGGAGGAGCGGATAGAGATTCAGGGCACTCTCTTGTCCTAGGGGTGGGAAATTGCCTCTAAAGGCGGAAGAATCAGCAATGATTAACGACATGAGGATGCAGAAGGCAATGGAAACCACTGCATTAAAGACACGTAACGTGTATCCACAGGACATGTGGCCTGTAATTGAAGAAGTGTCATGATGATCTCTCCATTGGCAAAAGATTCCAGAATAGTCCCCCATTCGGATCTCCGGGAGGGGACTACCAAGGGGGAGGTTACCATGAGAAAAGATTGAATAATCAACGAAAGGATAACGTTCTACGAGTCGGGGCGTGGAATGTTAGAAGCTTGAACGTGGTAGGGAAACTAGTAAATCTGAAAAGGGAAATGCAAAGGCTCAATCTAGATATAGTAGGGGTCAGTGAAGTCAAGTGGAAGGAAGACAAGGATTTCTGGTCAGATGAGTATCGGGTAATATCAACAGCAGCAGAAAATGGTATAACAGGTGTAGGATTCGTTATGAATAGGAAGGTAGGGCAGAGGGTGTGTTACTGTGCACAGTTCAAAAAAATGGTTCAAATGGCTCTGAGCACTATGGGACTTAACATCTTAGGTCATCAGTCCCCTAGAACTTAGAACTACTTAAACCTAACGAACCTAAGGACATCACACACATCCATGCCCGAGGCAGGACTCGAACCTGCGACTGTAGCAGCCCCGCGGTTCCGGACTGCAGCGCTAGAACCACAGGGCCACCGCGGGCGGCAACAGTTCAGTGACCGGGTTGTTCTAATCAGAATCGACAGCAGACCAACACCGACAACGATAGTTCAGGTATACATGCCGACGTCGCAAGCTGAAGATGAACAGATAGAGAAAGTGTATGAGGATATTGAAAGGGTAATGCGTTACGTAAAGGGGGAGGAAAATCTAATAGTCATGCGCGACTGGAATGCAGTTGTAGGGGAAGGAGTAGAAGAAAAGGTTACAGGAGAATATGGGCTTGGGACAAGGAATGAAAGAGGAGAAAGACTAATTGAGTTCTGTAACAAGTTTCAGCTAGTAATAGCGAATACCCTGTTCAAGAATCACAAGAGGAGGAGGTATACTTGGAAAAGGCCGGGAGATACGGGAAGATTTCAATTAGATTAGATCATGGTCAGACAGAGATTCCGAAATCAGATACTGGACTGTAAGGCGTACCCAGGAGCAGATATAGACTCAGATCACAATATAGTAGTGATGAAGAGTAGGCTGAAGTTCAAGACATTAGTCAGGAAGAATCAATGCGCAAAGAAGTGGGATACGGAAGTACGAAGGAATAACGAGATACGTTTAAAGTTCTCTAACGCTATAGATACAGCAATAAGGAATAGCGCAGTAGGCAGTACAGTTGAAGAGGAATGGACATCTCTGAAAAGGGCCATCACAGAAGTTGGGAAGGAAAACATAGGTACAAAGAAGATAGCTGCGAAGAAACCATGGGTAACAGAAGAAATACTTCAGTTGATTGATGAAAGGAGGAAGTACATACATGTTCCGGGAAAATCAGAAATACAGAAATACAAGTCGCTGAGCAAAGAAATAAATAGGAAGTGCAGGGAAGCAAAGACGAAATGGCTGCAGAAAAAATGTGAAGACATCGAGAAAGATATGATTGTTGGAAGGACAGACTCAGCATACAGGAAAGTCAAAACAACCTTTGGTGGCATTAAAAGCAACGGTGGTAACATTAAGAGTGCAACGGGAATTCCACTGTTAAATGCAGAGGAGAGAGCAGATAGGTGGAAAGAATACATTGAAAGCCTCTATGAGGGTGAAGATTTGTCTGATGTGATAGAAGAAGATACAGGAGTCGATTTAGAAGAGATAGGGGTCATATACAATTTGTACAACAACCAAGGGGGAATAATAAGAGTGGACGATCAAGAACGAAGTGCTCGTATTAAGAAGGGTGTAAGACAAGGCTGTAGCCTTTCGCCCCTACTCTTCAATCTGTACATCGAGGAAGCAATGATAGAAATAAAAGAAAGGTTTAGGAGTGGAATTAAAATACAAGGTGAAAGGATATCAATGATACGATTCGCTGATGACATTGCTATCCTGAGTGATAGTGAAGAAGAATTAAATGATCTGCTGAACGGAATGAACAGTCTAATGAGTACACAGTATGGTTTGAGAGTAAATCGGAGAAAGACGAAGGCAATGAGAAGTAGTAGAAATGAGAACAGCGAGAAACTTAACATCTGGATTGATGGTCACGAAGTCAATGAAGTTAAGGAATTATGCTACCTAGGCAGTAAAATAACCAATGACGGACGGAGCAAGGAGGACATCAAAAGCTGACTCGCTATGGCAAAAAAGGCATTTCTGGCCAAGAGAAGTCTACTAATATCAAATACCGGTCTTAATTTGAGGAAGAAATTTCTGGGGATGTACGTCTGGAGTACAGGATTGTATGGTATTGAAACACGGACTGTGGGAAAACCGGAACAGAAGAGAATCGAAGCATTTGAGATGTGGTGCTATAGACGAATGTTGAAAATTAGGTGGACTGATAAGGTAAGGAATGAGGAGGTTCTATGCAGAATCGGAGAGGAAAGGAATATGTGGAATACACTGATAAGGAGAAGGGACAGGATGATAGGACATATGCTAAGACATGAGGGAATGACTTCCATGGTACTAGAGGGAGCTGTAGAGGGCAAAAACTGTAGAGGAAGACAGAGATTGGAATACGTCAAGCAAATAATTGAGGACGTAAGTTGCAGGTGCTACTCTGAGATGAAGAGGTTAGCACAGGAAAGGAATTCGTGGCGGGCCGCATCAAACCAGTCAGTAGACTGATAACCAAAAAATTGTAGATCTATGGATTGGCTATTATCAGAAGTAGCACTTTAGGATCAGCTGAAAATGACATCTCTATTTCTTAGGGGCACTGCTAATAGCAGACAATGCTCTTTGGGTTAAAGAATGCACCAGCCACATTTCAGCATTTGTTGGATGGGGTTCTAAGAGAATCAAAACCAAGGAAATGTATGCTATATTTGGATAAGTTAATTATTTTGGTGAAAAATATGGAAGATCATGTGTGACAACTTCCAGTACAGAGAAGTGTCACACTGTGCTACAGGACTTACATTAGTCAGGCCATGTAATTATTCATATTGTTGTATGAAACTGTATATTGGTTGAGGACATACACATTTTTCAACATCTCAGATAGTGAAGGCATTATAAACATTCTTGGTGTTAGCAAATTGTTACACAAAATTCATCAAAAGTTTGAAGAAGAAGCAATGCCACTTATGTTTCCATGTATTTATTGAAAAGTACTGAAGGTGTAAAATTTAATTGGAAATCAGGATATGATGATGTATGAGGTAAACTGAAAGAGTTTGTGACACCTAGTCAGGTACTGGTCTTTCAGAATTATGAAGAGGAACTCTTACTATCGTATGAAAGAAGTAATCATGTGCTGGTCTACGTGTTAATCCACGACGTAGAGGGAACATCTGGTCACCAATGTATTGTGCCAATTAAGTAAAGTTGATAAAAACTGTTCTACCACAAAGAAGGAAATGCTGAGTCTCATTACGACATAACATATTTTCAGTGTTATGTGTATGGTAAGATGTCTAAGGAGATAACAGATCACATAGCGTTGAAATGGTTATTAGTGCTGAACTGTTCATTTAGTAGATTAATGCAGTGAACGCTAAAGAAATTGCTGTCTTCCATAAACGTGGTAGGAATCATGTGAATACTGATGGCTTCAAAAGAAAGGTTAATTTGTTACAGGCATTTAGTCATAAAATTGTAGGATGAAAAAACACAAGCTGCTGATAAGGATTGTAATCTATTAGCAACACAACCCCTCTCCCCTGCAGTTCATTGTGCATGATGGTGTCTTATGTGAGATGGCAAAGTTTGGACTATTTGCTGTAGTCCCAATCATGTCATGAGAGGATGTATTAAAACAGGCACATGACCATGTGTTTGAGTGTCAAAGAACCACAGAATGACATATAGCTGAGCATTAATGGTGGTCTACACATGAACTGGATGTGGACCAGTATGTGAAAAACTCTGTGCCATATACACAGTGCGCTAAGCGGAGCCATCAGCTTATTCCACTACGAAGGTTTCCGATAGCTAGTAAGCTTTGCATTGATTGGTACGGTCATTTTTGGACCTTTTCGGCAAATTCTGACAGGAATTGCTATGTTCTGAACACAATAAATCATTTTTCGTGCCTCTATACCGAATCAACAGTAGCATAGTGGTATAGGCAACGATGAGTAATATGTTGTTGAATTTTTGTATTTTTGTATTCCATGGCCAACAATGTGCTTACTTACTATGTGCAATTTTCCGCAAAGCACATTTTGGCAAAGCAGATTCAAAATTACTGTGCAATTTATTGACATTTCATTCAAAGAATATATTTGGACAATTTGTGAATTATGCTTGTCTAAATTAACACGAAATTGGCAAAAACAGTCATTACAACGTATTCTTCCAAATATTAAAATTCATTTAATAAGCAAAAGTCCTTATTATTGTTTTGGGGTAATTTCTCCACCTCATATTAAGAAATATGGGCACTGGTGCATGTTTTGTGCAAACACACCATTATTTAGAAGTGTACGTTGTGGTGGTGCCCGCCCTATTGTAGATGATTCAGAAGATGAAGATGATAATTTTATTGCAAATTTGCTTGCAGATTGGTAATGGAGAACATCATCGAAGTGATGCAGTTGCTGTACACTCTTCTGGAAACTAAAGTTTTAACACCATCCCTGAAAGCACTAACGTACTTGGTGACGAGGTTACACTCCAACATGGCCACATCAAATGGTCTCTTAGGGCAATACACAACAATAATTTTGAGTTATTTGATTCAATTAGAAATTTCTTTGCCTTTGGTTTAATGACCTTATTAGAATTTCTGAAATCTCAGAGCGATGGCATTTCACTGACGTTATTGTCATCAGAGGGCCGGATGATGTTAATGAATTGTGTTACAAATCACAACTGCAGTTTTTCTCACAATTAACGAAAAATCTCAGTTGTCTACTATGTATTCGTAAGTTAAGGACAAATGTGCAACGTCTACAGGCGAATAGAAAAATAGAGAGGATGCTCTGGAAAACAGCAAAAATGCTAAAGCACTTTGCTAATAAACATCACAGTGAATGGAATACTCCGTTTTCTTATGTTGTCACAGCTTATAATTCTAAGATTCATGAAAATGTATGCCTGTCACCGTATAAAGTAGTAAGGCTGGAAAGTGCCATCACCATCAAGAATAATCACAGTTAAAGAGGGGAAAAATGGAGAGCTAGTACAAAATTTCGTAAGGACTTAGCTGTGGATGCAGGTACAGAAAGCCTCAAAGAAGGCCCTTGAACATGAGGAATGTGTGGGATAACACAAAGAAAAACTATCTTTGTAGCGTGCAGGACAGGGGGTCATGTTACCAAGCCTGTGATCCCAAAAAGAAAAACGAGAAATTTATCAGCTGTTACCAAGGTCCATATCAAGTAATTTAAATTACCAACTGCCGCTTCTGATGTGTGCAATGGGTAGACGTGTCAGACGAATTCGACCTTTTTGGCAAATGATATATGTTAATTTTTTACTGGTCCCTCCTGCTTGTCCGCTAAGTAATCCTATGTACTAAGTAATATTTAAGAATTACACTTGAACGAACGTCTCGGGTGTCGGAATTTGAATGTATCCTTGGACAATTATTGCAGGATCTTATTCTCTAGTAGAGAATGATTGTAATGTGTAAGTTAAGTCAGTCTCTTCATCCATGAGAATGGCTGCTGCTGTTATTGTTCTAATTATTCATATTACCCTTAGTATGCATAAAAGATTCGTGCCCTTGGCATTTATATCTGTATGGGTAGCCTAGTTTTTATCTTCAGCCATTATTTTTATGGTCCTGAGCTTTAGTTCTAAAATTATGTCCATGTTCTGTCTGTTGGATCTCCATAAAATGATTTTATGGCTAAGGATGTAGCACATATAGGAACAGTATGTGGTTACAACACATTTCTGCGACTAACAAATGGCAAGGTTGATGCCACACCCACAAGGGATGGCGATAAAGCCATGAAAATTGCAATTACTTTTATTTAAGGAAATGAATCAGTTAAGGCTAAAACTAAATACAAAAATTTTGTCATTTAATGAGTGTGATAATTTGGATATCAGTTTCATGTGATACACGAAGGAAGCTGATACATGATAAATGTATGATGATATACAGGGTGTTACAAAAAGGTGCGGACAAACTTTCAGGAAACATTCCTCACACACAAATGAAGAAAAGATGTTATGTGGACATGTGTCCGGAAACGCTTAATTTCCGTGTTAGAGCTCATTTTAGTTTCGTCAGTATGTACTGTACTTCCTCGATTCATCGCCAGTTGGCCCAATTGAAGGAAGGTAATGTTGACTTCGGAGCTTGTGTTGACATGCGACTCATTTCTCTACAGTACTAGCATCAAGAACATCAGTACGTAGCATCAACAGGTTAGTGTTACAATGTTTACAAATGCGGAGTTGACAGATGCCCATTTGATGTATGGATTAGCACGGGGCAATAGCCGTGGCGCGGTACGTTTGTATCGAGACAGATTTCCAGAACGAAGGTTTCTCGACAGGAAGACGTTCGAAGCAATTGATCGGCGTCTTAGGGAGCACGGAACATTCCAGCCTACGACTCGTGACTGGGGAAGACCTAGAACGACGAGGACACCTGCAATGGACGAGGCAATTCTTCGTGCAGTTGACGATAACCCTAATATCAGCGTCAGAGAAGTTGCTGCTGTACAAGGTAACGTTGACCACGTCACTGTATGGAGAGTGCTACGGGAGAACCAGTTGTTTCCGAACCATGTACAGTGTGTGCAGGCACTATCAGCAGCTGATTGGCCTCCACGGGTACACTTTTGCGAATGGTTCATCCAACAATGTGTCAATCCTTATTTCCCTGCAAATGTTCTCTTTACGGATGAGGCTTCATTCCAACGTGATCGAATTGTAAATTTTCACAATCAAAATGTGTGGGCTGACGAGAATCCGCACGCAATTGTGCAATCACGTCATCAACACAGATTTTCTGTGAACGTTTGGGCAGGCATTGTTGGTGATGTCTTGATTGGGCCCCATGTTCTTCCACCTACGCTCAATGGAGCACGTTATCATGATTTCATACGGGATACTCTACCTATGCTGCTAGAACATGTGCGTTTACAAGTACGACACAAAATGTGGTTCATGCACGCTGGAGCTCCTGCACATTTCAGTCGAAGTGTTCGTACGCTTCTCAACAACAGATTCGCTGACCGATGGATTGGTAGAGGCGGACCAATTCCATGGCCTCCACGCTCTCCTGACCTCAATTCTCTTGACTTTTATTTATGGGGGCATTTGAAAGCTTTAGTCTACGCAACCCTGGTACCAAATGTAGAGACTCTTCGTGCTCGTATTGTGGACGGCTGTGATACAATACGCCATTCTCCAGGGTTGCATCAGCGCATCAGGGATTCCATGCGACGGAGGGTGGATGCATGTATCCTCGCTAACGGAGGACATTTTGAACATTTCCGTAACAAAGTGTTTGAAGTCACGCTGGTACGTTCTGTTGCTGTGTGTTTCCATTCCATGATTAATGTGATTTGAAGAGAAGTAATAAAATGAGCTCTAACATGGAAAGTAAGCGTTTCCGGACACATGTCCACATAACATATTTTCTTTCTTTGTTTGTGAGGAATGTTTCCTGAAAGTTTGGCCGCACCGTTTTGAATCACCCTGTATAAATGCAGAGGTATTTTCCCTTGAGTTTTGCGAGCTGATACACAGTTGCACAAAAAAGGTACAACTTACCTAAAAACCAAGTCTGTGTATGAACCTGACCTTTCACGGGGATACATCTGAAAGATGAAGCTGGCCAACAGAGGACACCAGTGCCTGACATCTTAACGTTCTTTTGTGGTACACCCAAAAGTGTTGGCTATAAAAAAAGTATCACTTTAATCTGACGACTGTTTTATTCATTCAGCAGAGGTTTCAAGCAGTACTCGAGGTGGGAAGGGGCGTTTGCTTACAGAATTGCTTTGGAGACGTCAACGTACTCTTCCTCAATTTTCCGGACCAAATGGATCTACCTCTTAGGAGCTACATTTCAGACATGTATCTGAGTGCTGAGGTCACAGAGGTATAGTAAAGTCTACTGGTTTCGACAAGTAAGTTATCTAACCACGCTGTTGATTGGTTGTTGCGACAGTTTGTTTAATAGTTATTACGAGATCATGCTGTTTACACAGGCTGATCAAAAGTAAATGGGCAGCTCTATGTAAAGCGGAATGACCATTAGACGTCACGAGAGACGGACACTCCAGTATAGAAGGAGGCGGATGGTACTGCGTAGTCGGCAGAGCGCCAGGAACAGCAACACGAGAGTGGCTCTGTCGGAAGAACTCAGTGACTTCGACCGTGGACAAGTTACTGGGTGTCACCAGAGCAACAGATCTATCCGGACATTTTAGTCCATTTAAAGCAGCCCAAGTCGAATGTTGGTGATGAGACTGTGAAGTGGAAACGCGAAGGAACGAACACAGGTAAATCAGAACGAGGTCAAACCTTATGTACCGATGGCCAGGGATTGTGGAGCATTGTGGAGGATAACTGTAAAACGTCGCATGAAATCGGTGGAAAGAGTCACTCGTTGCTTCCAAAATGCTAGTAGGGGCCAGATAGTGAAAATAATGTACATAGAGAACTGAAAAAAATGCGGTACAGTGTTTGAACAGCTACTTCAAAATCAAATGTTCAAATGTGTGTGAAATATTATGGGACTTAACTGCTAAGGTCATCAGTCCCTAAGCTTACACACTACTTAACCTAAATTATCCTAATGACAAACACACACATCCATGCCCGAGGGAGGACTCGAACTTCCGCCGGGACCAGCCGCACAGTCCATGACTGCAGCGCCTGAGACCGCTCGGCTAATTCCGCGCGGCTGAGCAGCTACTTGTAACGGCTCAAAAACTGATAGACGAGACAGCATCTCAGAAACCAAGACGAGACCGCAGTTACCCCCTAATGTCCAGCCAGATCAGTAGCGTCAGTGGACTCTGGCGTTTCCATGTGAGGGATGTCCGGTGGACGCCTGTCGATGAGCGACTGAGTTACCGATTATGCCACACCAGACCATCAACCTCATTCCAGACATTTCAACGCGACCTCGGAGCAGGGTTCCTTCCGCAGCAGTCAGCTCGTGGAAGCGGGATTTAAAGTAACAGGGCCAGTCCATCAGCAAGTCGGCACACCTGGGCTGCCGGATGACGCAGTCTGTGTCGATGGTCGCCACGCCTGTGACGCTGCCTCCGACGGGCATCGAACCAACGACTGCTGCCTGAGTGTTCAACTTGGGCACAGGGGCGCCACCTCGCTGCAGCAGCACGAGTCCACAGCAGTGAGCCGCCATCCACCAACATACCGTGGTAGCCGGGCCGCCGCTACCGTCCACATTGGCAAGCCAGAACCAGTGTGCTGGGGTCCGAGGATCATTTACCGTCGCCTGCAGTCTGCTGAAGAACGTCTGTTCGTGTTCGTCAATTCAAAGCCAACTGGTTGGCTGCCTATTTCGCCTGTTCCATCGCCAACTTCCTGCACCGAAGCACTCCCCCGCCCCTATCCTGCAAAAAAGTCAGTTGTAATTCTTGTCACCAGCAGTTTGTTCCATGTGTGCTGGAACATGTCTTTTCGTGTTAATCAATAAAATGTTCTGTCAACTGATTGTTGCATAGCGAGCATCGAGCAGAGAACCACTCTCTCACTCCTACTCTTCAGAAAAGGCAGCTGGAATATCGGTGCCAGGATACGTGCTGGAGCAGGAAATGGTCGTTCAACGGAGCTCTGAAGAGAAGGAGGTGTAACAGTACTGACATCCAGAGGAAGTTTTCAAGTAAATGCCTGCAACATGCGTTTTATTTTAGGCCTGTTTCGTTGTGTTTGTCCATCCATTTCTATTCTGAGTAAAATATACGCTTGCGCTGGTGATTCTGAGCGAGAAATGTGTCGTCTGAAAGGCGAAGGAAGTCGTACTTTGATTGCTGGTACAGCCTCGTTGGTGGGGAAGATATTTTTGTATTCATGGATAACTTACATAAGGCAATTGAATAAGGAAACTGGAGTGATGAACAGTTGTTCAGCGTAGTTCGTTGGAAACTGGTCGAGGATGTCAGGAGATACGTGATGTGCAACGAGACACTACGGGACGCTTAGTCCTTCGCCTACTTTGAGGAGGGTCGCTACAGGAAGAAGAATACCTTCCGGTACTATCGTGAAGAATTTAATGGTGTAGCGCAGAAGCGGGGAGAATCAGTAAGAGGTTCTGTGGACCTTATCAGGCAAATTATTGTCAGCACGTATGACGTAACGAATGATGAGCATGCCAATAAAACCATTTTGTAGGAGGCAGAACAATGGGCGCTTGATGTGTTTCTGCAGGGACTGCCGTCCAAAATGTCATGGAAAGTGCACTCGGAGTTTCGGAGAATCCTGGACGAAGCAGTGGCAATGCGGTAGCTTTGACTGAAACAGATTCGGTAACTAGATCAATGGAGAATAGGGCAGTGCTTAACTCCAATATTGTGTGTTAAGGGTGTGGTGCTCCGGGCCACATTCAACACATCTGTACAACATCACAATGTCAGAGTTGCGAGCAAATGGGTCCCTCTATTCAAAAATGTTTACAAGCGCATAGACGATGGAATCTACGTAAAACTCACATCTCTGCATTAAACGGCACGCGAAGTGTAGTCGATCTGGAATAACACACAGTAGAGCTGGACAGTACATTGTTCCGTCTCGGTTTACTGCTGATAAAGCCGAACTGTCGCAAAAAACACCCGAGTCGTCGGCTAAACCGGTTAAACTGCGCGCACGGTCTTTTAGATTCAATTCGCGGCTTCGACACCGAAAGGGACAGGAAGACTGGTCTGGATGAACGTGGGTGCTGATCTGCCAGTTGACTGGGCGTGCCAGAGAATTAGGCGCTGGAACAGTCGCAACGTTTTGAACGGCCAAGTTTGTTATAGGTGCAAGAGTTAGACGATAGCCGGGTAGTACCAATCAGTTTAGAAGATTTTGGTTCCGAGTAGACGAGGCTATCAAAAGGAAACCCGATAGCTAACTTGGAGGTTTTTGAGGCTGAGTTAGAAAGGGAGTTCGATGCAGAACACCAAAGGCCGGAACAGTCTGTCGATTTAACTGAAGGGAAAAGTATCGCATCTAAAAGGAAATATGGAGAAACTATTAGAAGAATATGCAAGATTGTTCAATCCAGCTGGACAGCTACCAAGTACACCTCTGAAACAACAAAGAATTCGCAGTGAGAACGAGCTACCAATATACAAGAAACCATTCTGTGTCCCCCACCACTTGCAACCGGTAATGGAGGAGTTAGTAGATCAACAACTTTGGGATGGAATCATGGGAGGGAGTATTAGATCTTGGTGAGCCCCGCGATGTAATTGTGGCTGATAAGTTCTCAGATGGGAGAAACGCTTATGGGTTCTGTTGCGATTACGGATTTCTAAATCATCGAATAGTCGCCGATGCGTACCCCATTCCTAATATCACAGAGACATTAGACAGTCTGGGGCACTTCACCAGATTAGATTTATGCAGCGGCTATCACCATTTACGGATGGTAGTGGAGGATCGCCCTAGACAGCATTTTCGGTCTCATTTGGACACTTCCAGTATCGTCGGATGCCTTTTGGCCTGATAAACCTGCTGGTGACTTTTCAGTGATTATTAGACATAGTTCCAAGAGTCCTGAAACTAGAGAACTGTCTGGTATATGTAGATGACGTAACAATTCACTACAAGAACATTCAGGAGCACATGGTGCTTCTGCAGGAGGTATTTGATCTGTTGCGCGCAGCTTGTCTGACAATCAGCTTAGAAAAGTGTCACTTTGTTTAGCTGGAGGTTCGCTATTTAGGCCACATTATTGGCCAGAATGGGTTACGTACCGATCCTCAAGTTACCCAAGCACTAAAGAATTTCCCAACCAAAACGGCAAAAGAAGTGCAATCATATCTTGTGACTGCGAATTTCTATAAAAATTTGCAGAGGTAGCAGGACTCGTTACCCATTTGTTAATTTAACTGGTATCCGGATCGTCAAGTATTGTTTCAAAGGTTAAAGGAATTGCTAACAACGAGTCTTCTCCTTATTTTTCCAGACCGTCAAAAACTGTTTATGCCTTCCTGTGATTCGAACAACCATTCCCTCGGCTGCGTCCTGAGCCAAGAGGTTGATGGCAAGGAACATCTCATAGTCTATGCTTCCAGACATCTGAACAAAGGACAAAGAAAGCTATTCATCTACAGGAAAGGAAATATTGACGCTAATTTTTGGTATCACGTATTTTCGTTGCTGTCTGTAGTGGGGGGGGTGGGGCGGAGGGGGGGGGGGAGGGGAGGTTTTTCAGGTCGTGACGGATCTCGCCGCAATAAAACGGGTTCCAGGACTGAAGGATCCAAACAGTAAGCCAAACTGCTGGGCCTCAGGGATTACCGAATCCGATTTTGAGTTAGTGAATCGTCCAGGGAAGTCTCGTTGGTAACGCTGAAGGATTAAGCCGCCAAGTATGCGCCGTAGAATTCATCGGAATAAGCACAGAAGTATGGCGAAGAGTTCAGGCCCCCGAACTCGACTGTCAGCGCTAGGCAAAACACGCACAGTTGAGCTCTAATGACGGACTGCTTTACAAGGAAACACGAAGCGGACGCCATATCGTTGTGTCAGCCTATTAACTGGAAGAAATGTTGAAGCAAGTCCATGATCCATCTTCTCTGGGTACAGAGGACGATGAACCGCAGAGTTGAGGAACATTATTGGTGGCCACAGACGATACAGCACATTGAGCGCTACGTAAAGAATTGCATCCCTTGCGCTCAAACACCCGAGCTGAGTAGTCAGCGAACATCATTGAAAAGACTGTCAGAAGAAGACGAATGTTTCCAATTAATTGGCCTCGTCCTTTTTCACAAAAACCAGCGGGAAATCGATGTTTACTAATCATAATTGATGATTTTTGGCTTTACTTGGCCGTGATTGCCACACCAAACCAACTAGCAGATACAGTGTCTTACGCTTTCGTTGACCGTTGGCTATTGAATTTCGGCACACCAGAAGCAGTACCAACAGACCGAGGCATAAACTTTAATCAGCTGTGTCGACTATTGGACTTTAAGAAGTTACGAATTAGCTCCCTTCACCCTCAGGTGAAGGTGGAACAGAGAGGTTGAGATAGTGGGGTAGAGTCTATAGAAGAGATGCAAGATGCACAGGGACTGCCTAAAAAACCACGTTGTAGCAGACAGGTTCGAAAAGGTGACTCGTTTTGAAATATGAGAGTGCAACAAATTCGATTCACTAGTGGCTGTAATCATTAATAGACTTCTCCATAGGATCTAACGCTGGTATGTGGTTGAATGGAAAGACTTGATTCCGAATCGCAGACAGAATTCCTTCTAGAAGTGGTAACTGTATAGATCTGAAAAGCTAGTGTGCATTTCTTACGACCTCAATCAGCATATCAATCAATCATCACCTATAACCCAGTGGATATATCACAGAACCTCTGACTTGGCATCGAGATAGAATGTGTTACAAATACTGGAGAAATATGTAGTGACAGCATGAGGAAGTTGCAAATACCAGCTTCATACCGTGTTCCTTAGCTGAATCACTTTGCAAATTCGGTGATTCTATTACGAGCTTACACCGTCGTGTAACTGCACTGTTGTTCTGCTAATATACACTATGGCGATCACCGTCTATATTCACTGTCATGATATTTGTGTGGAAAAACCATTTCATTTGGAGATGATGCCATACCTCGCTTTATAAAGCCAGTTTAGTTTTTAACATGGTTACTTGTGTGTGCCGGTAGAATCAAGACCGATTGTAACAGTAACGTAGTCGTTGCGATCGTGTTTTTAACGTCTGGCGTCTTGTAAGACGGTTGCATTTCTCTTTCTAAGACACTGGGGTACCACTCGCAAGAAAAACTGTGAGACATGTTCATCCATCGCTGGTTTTCGCTCAGTATTGTTTCGTATCGCCCGCAATCAGTTATTGGTGGAGTATTAGTAGTAGGAGATGAGTGATAGGTTCGCCTTGAGAATCAGGTTTATAAAGCATTTGTGTGTGTTCCGACATGTGCTAAGAAAATGACTATGTCCAGTCGCAAGGAAGATATGAATTTGACGTGGAATACAGCGATAGCAAAGGGAATGAAAGCCTTTTTTTTTTTTTTTTTTTTACTTGAAAAAGTGTGTCAAGTCATAAGAATGATAGAGATATTTCTATTCCAAGAGCCACAGCCATCAGCAGGAGGTATTTGTGATACTTCGCTCATTGTCGAATGTCGTCCGATGGAGACCGCAATCATAATATTTAATTGTAGGTATAGTGAAGAAAAACATATGTAACCGGTTTCATAGGGGGGGGGGGGGGTGCATGGTGCGAGGCGGCCGTGGCCTATGACGGGAATGATTCACGTTTCCAGCTAACGGCAAGAGCCATCCAAATGGAAAGGCCTGTCGGAGTATAGGAATGTAGCTGACCTAACTGTGTCGTCCTTTAGATGGCTGAATAGAGAACTAATAGTATGTGTTGGACAGCCTTCGTGATTGCGTGTGTACTCGTGGAAATTTGAGAAGATTGAATGTGGATTTGAGTTTGTGCTGGACCATTATTCCCTTCCACGTAAATTGTCTGGTTGACTGTGTCTGCACATTTCCCATCCTTATTTGACTGAGAGAACATCATTTGTGGTGTGTGTTGTGTGCATCTAGCAGGTGAAAGACTGCTGGAAGACACGTTTACTGGTTCTCTAGACGTGAGGAACACCATAGTTGACTTTGTAATTTATAAGGATGATTTAGAATCTGTCATGTCATCGACATCGGTATTCGCGAGTGGCAATTTTCCTCAATTCAAAATGGTTAAAATGGCTCTGAGCACTATGGGACTTAACATCTATGGTCATCAATCCCCTAGAACTTAGAACTACGTAAACCTAACTAACCTAAGGACATCACACAACACCCAGTCATCACGAGGCAGAGAAAATCCCTGACCCCGCCGGGTTTCCTCAATTTTTTAGAGTTTTCACATATAGATATTCGCAGATAAGTTTCTAGTTACTCAGTGGTTTACAGCACACTGCACCTCGTTAAAGTTTTGGTTTTCTAGAGAAATAATTTCCAGTCTATAGCTTCGGAATTATACTGTGCAACTGACCGGTAGCATACTGCTATGTACTTGATACCGAGAAGTATCGCGAAAATGGTATGATATTCTGGCAAACCATGCGAAAATACATATGTTCTTATAATCCCAGATTCTGAAGGTGGGTGTAGAAAGGAAGGAAGCAAGTAGGTTAGGGCCAGAGACAGTAACGCACTTGTGCCGAGGGGAACCGACCAAGCCTTTGTACAACAGTACAGAGAGTGACCTTATTCCACTAAGGGTGCTCTGGTCATGTGTCAGGCCAGTGTGTGTGTTGGGCCAAATGACTTGTGACCGTCGGCTGTGGTGGACGACCTACCGAGATCGTGGGAAATACCTTGTGCTGCAAGATCTATGTACGGCCCATGTGCTTATGCAGTCTGTCTTTGTGGTATATGTACGAGTGTCTGATGGTCGACAGCTATATGAAGGATGTAGAAGTGATGATTTTGCATGGTGTAGGATACGAATTGTGTGCTTACTTCGTTGGTATGGTACATGGTGTCATACAGTCGTGTTGCAGATTGGTTTCACACTTAAGTATTCAAGCTTTCCTTGACAGTGGCAGAGCAGTGTAATTGAGGAGGTGTCTTTCAGTATTTTTTATATGTAGACCAGTTCTCCAGGGTTTAACTGTCAGTGCAATGTGGAGATCTGTACAAAATAGTTTTGCCACTGAAAGTCTCGTCTGCAGAGAGATATGTCTGACAGTGATCCCACACCAGCAGCGTCAGTAATTTAGCGGGTAAATTCAGTAAGAGCCAATCAGAATCAAAGCTTCAACTTGTATCGAAGAACGGGGTCTTTCCTTACCAATACCTGGATTCATGGGAGAGACTCCACAAAACCATGTTGCCCAACGAAACTGCATCCTCTAGTATACTCACGGGCACTGTTATAATGTACGCTGAGTATGGGCATGCAGTCAATGTACAACAGTACAGAGAGTGACCTTATTCTACTATGGGTGCTCTGGTCATGTGTCAGGCCAGTGTGTGTGTTGGGCCAGATGACTTGTGACCGTCGGCTGTGGTTCGATTTTACACAGAATGCGCGAAGGGATTTGCCCCCCTTCTTGCAGCGGTGTACCATAGGTCTCTAGAAGAGCGTAGCATTCCAAAGGATTGGAAAAGGGCACAGGTCATCCCCGTTTTCAAGAAGGGACGTCGAACAGATGTGCAGAACTATAGACCTATATCTCTAACGTCGATCAGTTGTAGAATTTTGGAACACGTATTATGTTCGAGTACAATGACTTTTCTGGAGACTAGAAATCCACTCTGTGGGAATCAGCATGGGTTTCGAAAAAGACGGTAGTGTGAAACCCAGCTCGCGCTATTCGTCCACGAGACTCAGGGCCATAGACACGGGTTCACAGGTAGATGCCGTGTTTCTTGACTTCAGCAAGGCGTTCAATGCAGTTCCCCACAGTCGTTGAATGAACAAAGTAAGAGCATATGGACTATCAGACCAATTGTGTGATTGGATTGAAGAGTTCCTATATAACAGAACGCAGCATGTCATTCTCAATGGAGAGAAGTCTTCCGAATAAAGACTGATTTCAGGTGTGCCGCAGGTGAGTGTCGTAGGCCCGTTGCTATTCACAATATACATAAATGACCTTGTGGATGACATCGGAAGTTCACTGAGGCTTTTTTCAGATGATGCTGTGGTGTATCGAGATGTTGTAACAATGGAAAATTGTACTGAAATGCAGCGAATTGACGCATGGTGCAGGGAATGGCAATTCAATCTCAATGTAGAAAAGTGTAATGTGCTGCGAATACGTAGAAAGATAGATCCCTTAACATTTAGCTACAAAATAGCAGGTCAGCAACTGGAAGCAGTTAATTGCATAAATTATCTGGGAGTACGCATTAGGAGTGATTTAAAATGGAATGCTCATATAAAGTTGATCGTCGGTAAAGCAGATGCCAGACTGAGATTCATTGAAAGAATCCTAAGGAAATGCAATCCGAAAACAAAGGAAGGAGGTTGCAGTACGCTTGTTCGCCCACTGCTTGAATACTGCTCAGCAGTGTGGGATCCGTACCAGATAAGGTTGATAGAAGAGATAGAGAGGATCCAACGGAGAGCAGCGCGCTTCGTTACAGGATCATTTAGTAATCGCGAAAGCGTTACGGAGATGACAGATAAACTCCAATGGAAGACTCTGCAGGAGAGACGCTCAGTAGCTCGTTACGGGCTTTTGTTAAAGTTTCAAGAACATACCTTCACCGAAGAGTCAAGCAGTATATTGCTCCCTCCTACGTATATCTCGCGAAGAGACGAGGATAAAATCAGAGAGATTAGAGCCCACACAGAAGCATACCGACAATCCTTCTTTCCACGAACAATACGAGACTGGAATAGAAGGGGGAACAGATAGAGGTACTCAGGGTACCCTCCGCCACACACCGTCAGGTGGCTTGCGGAGTATGGATGTAGATGTAGATGTCTGGCAGAAGTTAATCATCTCTGATCTAGAGGAATTTGTTAGATTATGCATAAGCACTGATATACACCTGCTTGCAGATATATTTTAGGAAATCTGCAATGTATGCATAGTAACATACAGTTTGCATCCTGTCTTTTTTTACACTGCACCAGGAATTACGTGGGATGCAATGTCGAACAGCACCCATGTCGAACTGTTGACCGATGATGACATGATCGAGTTTTCGAATTGGGATTAGTGGGGGACTTCCAGTGTGTGCATAGATTTGCCAAGGTGAATAACCCACGACTGGGAGGAGGAGTACAGACCAGATCATAATTTTAATTACATCCCATACTTGGAAGTAAACAACCTCTACACACATGCCATGCAACAGTCTCTGTCAACTGGTGGGTTATGATGGCTATTCAAAGAGGAAATCGTCAGACTGAAAAAAATATCCAAGATGGGGCTGTGTATTCTGGTGAAGGATATCTCATGGAGGCAGATAGAGTTTATCTTACTGATATGGATGAGTCACACAGGGACTTGCCGCTCTATCTGGAGCGTCTAGTACCTCGCAAGAAGTGGCTTGTCAAAAATGTACGAGTTTTGGCGAAAATTTTAACGAAGAATCACTTTTTAAGGGGAAAGAAAAGGACATAAAGCGTTGAGAATAACATTAAACAACGTAGTAAGATATACTGGACCACAAATTATAAGATTAATTTTGAGCCATATTCATGTCTTTCATGTCTTGCATATTAGTATAACACAGTACTTATA
Organism: Schistocerca serialis cubense; assembly: GCF_023864345.2. NCBI lineage: Eukaryota > Metazoa > Arthropoda > Insecta > Orthoptera > Acrididae > Schistocerca > Schistocerca serialis. The sequence goes on along the minus strand of NC_064638.1, from coordinate 85,970,889 downwards.
AAAACTCGTCGTCTCCCAGTTGTTATCTAGAGTGAAATACAAATTGTAAACATTTTTTATTTTATTACATATTCGTGTAGTACGTAAAGAAATATGAATGTTTTAGTTGGACCACTTTTCTCGCTTTGTGATAGATGGCGCTGTAATAGTCACAAACATATGGCTCACAATTTTAGACGAACATTGGTAACAGGTAGGTTTTTAAAATTACAATACCAAATGTAGGTACGTTTGAACATTTTATTTCGGTTGTTCCAATGTGATACATGTACCTTTGTGAACTTATCATTTCTGAGAACGCATGCTGTTTGCAGCGTGATTACCTGTACATTAATGCAATAAGTGCTGAAAATGATCTCCGTCAACCTCAATGCATTTGACAAGACGTGTAACGACATTCCTCTCAACAGCGACTAGTTCGCCTTCCGTAATGTTTGCACATGCATTGACAATGCGCTGATGCATGTTGTCAGGCGTTGTCGGTGGATCACTTTCCCCACAGAAAGAAATCCGGGGACGTGAGATCCGGTGAACGTGCGGGCCATGGTATGGTGCTTCGACGACCAATCAAATGGTTCAGGTGGCTCTGAGCACTATGGGACTTAACATCTGAGGTCGTCAGTCCCCTAGAACTTAGAACTACTTAAACCTAACTAACCTAAGGACATCACGCACATCCATGCCCGAGACAGGATTCGAACCTGCGACCGTAGCGGTCACGCGGTTCCAGACTGAAGCGCCTAGAACCGCACGGCCACACCGACCGGCGACGACCAATCAACTGTCATGAAATATGCTATTCAGTATCGCTTCAACGACACGCGAGCTATGTGCCGGACATCCATCATGTTGGAAGTACATCGCCATTCTGTCATGGAGTGATACATCTTGTAGTAACATCGGTAGAACATTACGTAGGAAATCAGCATACATTGCACCATTTAGATTGCCATCGATAAAATGGGGGCCAATTACCCTTCCTCCCATAATGCCGCACGATACATTAACCCGCCAAGGTCACTCATGTTCCACTTGTCGCAGCCATCGTGTATTTTCCGTTACCCAATAGTGCTTATTAAGCCGATTTACGTTACCGCTGTTGGTGAATTACGCTTCGTCGCTAAATAGAACGCGTGCAAAAAATCTGTCATCATCTCGTAATTTCTCTTGTGCCCAGTGGCAGAACTGTACACGACATTCAAAGCCGTCACCATGCAATTCCTGGTGCATAGAAATATGGTACGGGTGTAATCGATGTTGATGTAGCATTCTCAACACCGACGTTTTTGAGATTCCAGATTCTCACGCAATTTATCTGCTACTGATGTGCGGATCAGCCGCGATAGTAGCTTAAACACCTACTTGGGCATCACCATTTGTTGCAGGTCGTGGTTGACGTTTCACATGTGTCCGAACACTTGCTGTTTCCTTAAATAACGCAACTATACGGCGAACGGTCCGGTCACTTGGATGATGTCGTCCAGGATACCGAGCAGCATACACAGCACACGCCCGTTCGGCATTTTGATCACAACAGCCATACATCAACACGATATTGACCTTTTCCGCAATTGGTAAACGGTCCAATTTAACACGGTTAATGTATCATGAAGCAAATACCGTCCGCACTGGCGAAATGTCACGTGATACCACGTACTTATACGTTTGTGACTATTACAGCGCCATTTATCACAAAGCGAAAAAAGTGGTCCAACGAAAAGATTCATATTTCTTTACGTACTACACGAATATGTAATAAAAATGGGAGTTCCTATTTTAAAAACCGCAGTTGGTATCAGTTTGACCTATGGCAGCGCCATCTAGCGGGCCAACCATAGTGTCATCTGGTTCCCCCCTTCAAGCTAGACGGGTTTCGTTGTTTGTAGTTTTTTCGTTTGATGCTTATTTCGCGAGATATTTGGCCATATATATATATATATATATATATATATATATATATATATATATACGTGTGTGTGTGTGTGTGTGTGTGTGTGTGGTAGCGGCAGCTTTAGACAAAGTGCGAGGCAGCGAAGAGCCACCTCGGCAGCCGTTGCCGTGCACCAGCAATTCGGTAAGGCAAATAGGTTGCTCGGAATGCTTTCCCTAAAATGTTATAGGACGGAACTGTTCTTACCAGTGTATCAGAAAGTGAAACACATTGTAGCTGTGCTACCATTACACCAAAGACTTCAGCAGCCGGCCGAAAGACGCTCTACAGATTTAGGCAACGAGTAGTTTGAAATGAGACGTTGCATTCAGACGATGCTGTGTTTACTGCTTTTTTTGTTTTGTCTCGAACACGGAGTTTCTGCTTATTGCGAGCAGTTCCCTTACAATTTCTTTTTAACGGGAATTTACTGGATAGGTGACGTGTGCAGCTAACTTACATCGAAAGAAAGATCATAGATATGAGCAAAACACACTGCCAGAAAACTATGCTAACGACCAGGGCAGGTAACTGGCACGATAACGACCACAAAGCAGAAGATACTGCTGGTGGACTTCTAGTAAGTATCAACCAATTAAATAGTTAAAACCATAGAGGAAGACAGCTGCAGAATTTCGCTGACTCCAACACATTGCTGCTTGCAGGAACGACCCAGAAAGCAATGAACGAAGAGATGTCACAGCAGTTGAGGTATCATAACAGGTTAAGTGATCACTCAATTTCAGTGTCCAGGTTCGGTGGGTGACGAACTTTGTAGTTCTCGGAGCTAACGCCTCACAAATCCGATCGCGCGTGCACACCGCCAGCGGCCCCGGCATGACTTCGCGCCCTGGAGACTTACTAACCGCTCTGTCTCAACCAACTCACTCCGTCCATCACACGGACAGCGCTAAAATGTCTGGTCAGTCAAAACCACAAGCTACACATAGTTCTGCGGGAACACTTCCACAAACAACTCGAACAATGCTAAAGCCATCACTGAGGTACAACATGGACGACTCACAAGCCGACACACACAGAGAACCCAGAAGTGGTCGGCCAGCAAATACACGTCGTCCGATGAGACGAGCGACCAAACGACCAATCCACGGTCGTCCTCGCTCAAGTCTGCCTCCGTCGGACAGTGCATGTGTGTCCCCAGCAGTCGGGCGAGTACTGGCTGTGCAGACCGTACTGGAGCTCCATCCCGACTGAACTCCTGACACATGACGACCCGGAAATTCGCTCCAAAGATAGTATGAGAGTGCTCTTATCGATAAGTGCTGCTGCTGCCACTCACTGGCAGGCAAGCCAGCAACTTAGTGACGCCAGTAAATCGAAAAGAAACGAGACGGCAGTACCGCCAAGACAAGATGTGAAGCAATAACGGCACGAACATGAGCCGCGCACGGCTCACCAGCTATTAGAAGTCTCAGTAAAACTTAACCAACGTAGAATATTTACACTCCAAAACTTCTGTCAAGTGCATCGAGAGTATCATCTTAAATCTCGACAATAATTAAAGTGGGGACACTGGTCAACAGGATGCAGAACACAGTTAAAATCACCACCCAGCGACAGACTCCGAGGACTCCTACGTAAAAGATGAATAGTCTCCTCTTTGTGAAAGTGCGAACGTCCCACTGTGTGACCAGAACCAGACGGAGCATATAAGACAACCAATGTGAGGTAAAAAATTCTACACTACATTTCTCTGCCAGATTCAAGAACCTCTACCTCATCAATGGGAATCCGTTTTCTAAAGAATAAGGCAGTTCTCATCGAAAATTCAGAAGCCACATTCAAAACAGTGCGAAATACAGGAAGACGGTGACTGGTAAACAAAACCTCTTCCAGGAACATTATATCTGCACAAGAGTCATACATAAAGTGAGCCAACAAAGCTAGGCGCAGCTCTGAAACCACTCTGTTAACATTAGTGTCACAATGTATGGACCTGAGCCATCAGTCAAAGGAGAAAACACAGACAGAACAAAGGAGCAGCACGATTATTCCACCAGTCGCCCGGCAGAGTCCATCGAAGAAGCCAATAACTAATCCGAGACCGTGGTGTCAGTACCGGCTGTAATTGAATCTTTACCCTTGGTTGTTTTTCGCGCCGATGCACGTTCCGCCTGTATGTGTTATTTAAGCCGTCTATGAATCGTAATAACCTCTGCAGTAGGCGGGGTAGATGGGTCTTGCGCCACATCAATATCAATCTGCCCTGTGTACGAGGCCTGTCCTACAGAAGGGTCACGCTGCAAGGTGTGCCGACTCCCTACTGAAGGCGATGAGAGTGAATCTTAGAGACAGCATGAGGCAACTCTGGGATAACAGCTTCCTCAACAGGAGTCGCAATAAGCAGCAAATCACGATATCCATCGCAGAAAGCAGAGGGAGAGCATTGCTATATTATCGGTGGAGGCTGCGAAGAAGACGACTCCGACTCACGCTCGCTCCGTGACTGTGCCATAGGAGCCACCCCTGCCTGGATCAGCAGGAATACCTGATACTGCCGACCCCATCCCCATTTCGCCAGGGCCAAGTGGTACCGCACTACTGGTAGGAGTGACAGACAAACGTGGCTCAGGGGAAGATGGCACAGGGAAAGACACACCTACTTCATCACAAGTTGAGTGCGGCTCCGCTTTTTATGAACAGCACTCGACGCCGTCCAAGCAGTAGCAGGAACGGGGTCAGGCTTTGTTTGCAACGGCAAAAAATCACCAACAGTTACAGTGGGAACTGTCGGATCATCTCAAGAAACGAGAGATGATGTTGCTGGAGGGGACAAGGTCAACAATCGTTAACTTATGGGTTTGTCCATGGAAGACCGTTAGTTCGGAGACGGCCACTCTCGTTGCACACAAAACAGGTCCCCACCTTTCCGCTGTACATAACATGAAGACGATAGCACAAATTTGCAAGTAAGACTGAATGTTTCTTATTATTGTTAACTATTATTTTCGATTATTCCTATTTAAAGAGAGCGTTTGAACTTTAATTCCTTTATGTTTATTCTGAGCCCAAATTTTCTTCATGTGTTCACTGTGTTGTTTCTTTCGCTCTGCTGTCCATTTGCATCCTGGTCTCTTCTGTGTTGTGGTGTCAAATTTATGTTTTTTGATGATGTTCCTGAATTCAGTTCTATTTTCTGCATCGTTTACTGTTATGTGTGCTTGTCTGAGGTCCTCTTCAACTTCTTTTATCCATTTTGATTTTCCCCTGCCTGAGATGATGACTTTAAGAATTCGCTTTGAAATTCTGTTTTCATTCATCCTGTGGATATGTCAGTAGAACTGCATTCTTCTTTTCCTTATTGTATCCGTAATCTTGTCTGCGTATTTATATAATTCTGATGTTGGTCTCTTCTTCCAGATTCCTTGCTCTTGTATCGGGCCAAAAATTTTCCTGAGTTGATAGTCTCCCATCGGGCGCCTCCCCAGGTGGCGGATAGGGGAATGCTCTCGAGATATGGAGGGTACCGGGGAAATAAAATACGAGTGGTGGACCAAAACTATCAACCGAAATCCACTAACGTCTGCCTGGTATCCAGCGGCTAGGGGTCAGCGTCTGTTCGCCTAGATGGTGCGACTGCAGCAACCTTCTTGATCTCAACAATCAAGTCGTATTCCTCGTGATCTTTCCTCGGAAGGACCATCACCAAGTTAGTTTTCAACTTTAAAAATAAACATGATGATAACTTAATGTTTTTTGGTATTTATTTATTTATTTATTTTCTTTCTATTCCCATTGAACATATGCCACAATAAAATTGTATACTTTGTTGACTTGACCAAGGCTCACGGCGAGTGCCTCTCAGGTTATTATATGCGCCAAAACTTCTTTAAGAAAATTATCCTCTACCTACAGAGGAAGGCTGAGTATTGGAGCGTTCATCATTTGGATTTGCTGCTCCTTGTGTTTCCTGTGTTTGCAGTTAAAATTGGAGGATGTGAGGTCCGCCAGTTATGCACAACAACGTTTTTTCCAAGAACCCAAACATGTTTCAGCACCACTGTGCCATCATCAGTGGGTTTCCGTTTTATTTAATCTGTAATGTGAACAGATTTGCTAAATGATTACAAAATTATGTGGATATTTAGTTCACTCAACAATTCGTTTCTGTGTGTTAATACCTTTATACTTGATGTGCATGATTTTTAGGACCACTTGTATGTTATTTACTACATGTAGTTTGTGATCTGTAACCAAACGATGTTGATGAGAAAGTTTGTTAACCAATCATCTATAAGTAATTTCGTTTGTCATCATATTTCGCGTCTATATTCATTTTTTCTTGCGTTTTCGTGTGGCAAGCCCTTGTATTCTCAGCATCATGGTGTATAACACGTATTTTAACAAATAAGGTCGTAAAAGCACTTTGCACTTCACCAAAACACAGCGTAATTGTGGTTGTTGTGTTTTCCAGTCCAGTCAGTGTTCATTTGTTCACCAGAGAGTTGGTGCCAAATTTGAATGTTGTCTACATTTTGTCTCTATGTATGTGTTTTCTGTACGCTTCTTAGCTGATTGCGTTGTCTTTTTACATGGTGTTGCCTTTGTGTGTAAGTGATGAGTCTTTGCAGAATGTAGTGTATCCATTTTGTGCATGTATGTGTGTGTGTGTGTGTGTAGGAGTGTGTGTGTGTGCTCTTTTAAAATTTTCGAGAACAGTAGCCTTATCCTTGTTCAAAACAATCGTTCCCTAATTTCATTGTACAATTACATGAGAAATATGTTATTTTTGAGAACTTTCTCTCGTTTACAGTGCTATAACTTCGTAAGTTAGCGGTGTTTTTGAGAATTTTCGGAAGCTACCGCTGCTCTTTGCATAGTCTACGAGCAGTCTGCATAGAATCGACGTTTGTGTTGTAGTTACTGTAGCAGATATTCTAACGTATGGTATTACATCTACTTTTCGCTTAAAGAGTAGTAGGCCTATATTTTATCCACTTTTTTCGTAAACTAACGCTGTTTTCGAGTTTGCTGACAACTATAATTAGCGTCAAAACGTTTTAGGAAACTAGTAATTTTTAGCACAGATCATTGTGTTGCCTCAATAGAAATCGCCTTTTGTATATTTACTTCGATTCTTACAGAAAATAAGCAACTTATTAACTCAAAAGATGAAAAGACAATCAGTGGCCTTAATTTGAAATTATTCACTGCCTTGTAATACACTCCTGGAAATGGAAAAAAGAACACATTGACACCGGTGTGTCAGACCCACCATACTTGCTCCGGACACTGCGAGAGGGCTGTACAAGCAATGATCACACGCACGGCACAGCGGACACACCAGGAACCGCGGTTTTGGCCGTCGAATGGCGCTAGCTGCGCAGCATTTGTGCACCGCCGCCGTCAGTGTCAGCCAGTTTGCCGTGGCATACGGAGCTCCATCGCAGTCTTTAACACTGGTAGCATGCCGCGACAGCGTGGACGTGAACCGTATGTGCAGTTGACGGACTTTGAGCGAGAGCGTATAGTGGGCATGCTGGAGGCCGGGTGGACGTACCGCCGAATTGCTCAACACGTGGGGCATGAGGTCTCCACAGTACATCGATGTTGTCGCCAGTGGTCGGCGGAAGGTGCACGTGCCCGTCGACCTGGGACCGGACCGCAGCGACGCACGGATGCACGCCAAGACCGTAGGATCCTACGCAGTGCCGTAGGGGACCGCATCGCCACTTCCCAGCAAATTAGGGACACTGTTGCTCCTGGGGTATCGGCGAGGACCATTCGCAACCGTCTCCATGAAGCTGGGCTACGGTCCCGCACACCGTTAGGCCGTCTTCAGCTCACGCCCCAACATCGTGCAGCCCGCCTCCAGTGGTGTCGCGACAGGTGTGAATGGAGGGACGAATGGAGACGTGTCGTCTTCAGCGATGAGAGTCGCTTCTGCCTTGGTGCCAATGATGGTCGTATGCGTGTTTGGCGCCGTGCAGGTGAGCGCCACAATCAGGACTGCATACGACCGAGGCAGACAGGGCCAACACCCAGCATCATGGTGTGGGGAGCGATCTCCTACACTGGCCGTACACCACTGGTGATCGTCGAGGGGACACTGAATAGTGCACGGTACATCCAAACCGTCATCGAACCCATCGTTCTACCATTCGTAGACCGGCAAGGGAACTTGCTGTTCCAGCAGGACAATGCACGTCCGCATGTATCCCGTGCCACCCAACGTGCTCTAGAAGGTGTAAGTCAACTACCCTGGCCAGCAAGATCTCCGGATCTGTCCCCCATTGAGCATGTTTGGGACTGGATGAAGCGTCGTCTCACGCGGTCTGCACGTCCAGCACGAACGCTGGTCCAACTGAGGCGCCAGGTGGAAATGGCATGGCAAGCCGTTCCACAGGACTACATCCAGCATCTCTACGATCGTCTCCATGGGAGAATAGCAGCCTGCATTGCAGCGAAAGATGGATATACACTGTACTAGTGCCGACATTGTGCATGCTCTGTTGCCTGTGTCTATGTGCCTGTGGTTCTGTCAGTGTGATCATGTGATGTATCTGACCCCAGGAATGTGTCAATAAAGTTTCCCCTTCCTGGGACAATTAATTCACGGTGTTCTTATTTCAATTTCCAGGAGTGTACAATGCTCCAGCCAAAATGCAGCCCCAATGCGAATGCTGTTCTCAAACTCGGGATGAATTAGTTAATGGTCGTAAGCAGCTGGTAATCGGCCTGACGACTGTCGGATGTTTGGCAGCTGATGCGAATCGCTATGTTGGAAGAGCTCCCGAGCGTTGTGTAACTGTGATACCGGAACCAGACATATCTGGACTACTATCCTCTCCTATGTATCCTGCCTCCTCCGCAGAAAGTATGGGTTCTGTCGTTACCCATCCATTTGACTGCGACTGGCGTGTCAGTGGTAGATTTAAGCGTCCTGTACAGGGTAGACGAGGACCAGGGGGACTTGGGGAGTTGTACCGATTCCCCAAACCAACAAGTCTGAGGTGCTGTCTCTTACTGAAACTGAGACAGAGTCAAATGGCTCTGAGCACTATGGGACTTAACATCTGAGGTCATAAGCCCTCTAGAACTTAGAACTACTTAAACCTAACTAACCTAAAGACATCACTCACATCCATGCCCGAGGCAGGATTCGAACCTGCGACCGTAGCGGTCGCGCGGTTCAAGACTGTAGCGCCTAGAACCGCTCGGCCACCCCGGCCGGCACCTGTTTTGGGGAAACGTGTTTCGTCCAGTGTTAAGAGAACGTAAACAAATAAGGGTACGGGTCTATTAATCACCAACAGTTCGAATTTATGGCGAGTGCTGGTACCCTATAGGGAAATGGTAGCATGGGACAGGAAAGGATATCGGATCCACTCAGTGTGTATGCCTGGGGGCGTCATTCAACGTGTGGAAGAGGCTATACCAGCCGCTATTGAGGGTACAGAGTGCGATCAATAGCAGATTGTGGCACACATCTGAACAAATGATGCCTGTCACACTTGGTCATTCCAGCGACTGGCGGAGAAGGTTAAGAAGACCAACCTTGCGCATGGAGTTTCAATGAAGCTCACAATTTGCAGCATTTGCCCAAGAACTGATCCTCTTTCTTTGGTTTCATGTGGAAGACTCAACCAGAGACTTCGAAGTTTCTATGAGAAGATAGGCTGCGACTTCCCGGAATTGGGCGCTACAGTTGAGAATGGCAGGGTCCCCCTTAATGGATCAGGTGTGCACTACACATCAGGATCTGTAACTCAGACATCTTACTGTGTGTGGGGTGCACACAAGGGCTTTTTAGATTAGGCGACTCTCCATACAATCCACATAATGATATCTACAGGAAACCCGCAAGAGTCAGTGTAAGATCGAAAGAAACGCCTCCCATATGTGAGAGTATTTAAATTTTAGTGGTTATCTGCCGAGGCATTGGCAAAAAGTGCTAGAGTTTGAAGCGCTCCTGAAAAGCAGTGGGGCTCAGCTGACTGAAACGTGAAGTTGATTACAATGAAATTTTTAGGGAAAATTTAAGTATATGTCGAAACGATAGACAAATGGCAAGTGGAGATGGCGTATTTCTCGCAGTAGACAAGAAACTCGAATCCACTAAGATGGAAATTGGAGCTGTACGTGAGATTGTTTTTGTAAGACTCATTATCAGGGCCAGGCATAAAATCATAACTGAATCCTTCTATAGTGCATCAGACTCATCTCCTGATGCAACCGAAAATTTTAGAGAAAATCGCAGTTCACTTGAACATAAGTTCCCCAGTAATGTTGTAATCATTGGCAGAGACAATTAATTTGAAAAATTATTGTTCTTTTTAGTGGTGGGTATGATAAGACATCCTGTGAAACATTACTAAATGACTTCTCTGAAAATTATCAAAACAAATAGTTTGAAACACCTCTAATGATGGGAATATATTGGATCTAAAGGCAGCCAATAGACCTGGCCTCTCTGAGGACGTCGGCATCGAAACTGGTGTCAGTGACCATGACACGGTTGTGGCGGTAATGATTACCAAAATACAAAGGACAACAAAAAGAAGCATATATATATATATATATATATATATATATATATATATATATATTCTGCAAAATAGATAAAAATCAGCAATATCTTATCTCAACGAGGAACTTGAAACTTTGAGCACAGGGCAGGAGTGTGTAGAGGAACTATGACTGAAGTTTAAAAGGATAGTTGGCTACGCATTGGATCATATGTAACAAGTCGAAAAGCCCATAATAGGAGAGAACGTTCATGTATTACTGCAAATACGTGTAAAACAAAGCGTGGGACTATAGATTCAGTGACTACCGTAGCAGGATGTTTTTAAATGATATTTCACAAAACTCCAAAAAATTTTACTCAGGCTGTTACTGACGCCAAAGTTAGCGTCCAGCTCCCAGCGAACGAGACAGCAACTGAAATTGAGGGTAATAAAATCAAAGCTGAAATGCGTAATTCTATTTTCAAATGTCCTTTACGCAGGAAAATCCTGAAGAATTGCTTCAATTTAATCATTGTACCACGGGAAAGATGAATGAAATAGGTATTAACGTCAGTGGAATTGAGAAACAGCTGAAATGGTTAAAACTAAACAAGGGTCCAACGCCCGATGGATTCTATACTGAATTTGAGGATGAGTTAGCCCGTCTTCTAATAATAATCCACGGCAGATCGCTGCAACAAAAAGCTGTGCTCAGTATTTGGAAAAAAGAACAGGTCAAACTCGTCTACTAAAAAGATAGTAGAAGTGACCCACAAAACTACCATCCAACATCATTGACATCGATTTGTTGTAGAATCTTGGAACATATTTTGAGCTCAAACATAGTGAGGTATCTTGAACAGAATGACCTCCTCAGTGCTAGTCAGAACGGATTCCATAAATATCGATCATGTGAATCTCAACTCGCACTTTTCTCACATTACATAATGAAAGCTTTGGATCAACGTAGTGAAGTGGATGTAATGTTTCTGGATTTCTGAAAAGCGTTTGACTCAGTATCACACCTACGCTTATTGTCAAAAGTACGATGATACGGGGTGTCAAATGAAATCTGTGACTGGGCTGGGGACTTTTTGGTAGGGAGGACACAGCATGTTATCTTGGGTGGAGAGTCATCGTTAGATGTAGATGTAACGTCAGGTGTGTTCCAGGGAAGTGTGTTGGGACACTGGCTGTCATATTTTATACTAATGACCTCGCAGACCACGTTAATAGTAACATCAGGCTTTTTGCAGAAGATGGAGTTATTTATATGGAAGTACTATCTGCAAGAAGCTGCATAAATATTCAATCTTGTCTTGATAAGATTTTAATCTGAAACAAAGATTGGCAGCGTGCTTTAAATCGTCAAAAATGTGAATCTGTGCACTTCGCAAAGCAAAAAAAGAGTAATATCCTATGTCTATGGTATCAACGAGTCACTGTTGGACTCGGCCAACTCATACAAATACCCAAGTGTAATAATTTGTAGAGGGAATGGAATGATAACATAAGCTCAGTCGTGGGTAAAGCACATGGTAGACTTCGGTTTTTTGGCAGAATACTGGGGAAGTACAATCAGCATACAAAGGAGATTGCTTACAAATCACTCATGCTAACCACCCTACAATACTGATCAAGTGTGTGTGAATTGTACTGAATAGGACTAACAGGGGATATTGAACGTATAAGGGCAGCATGAATGGTCACAGGTTTATTCAATCTGTGAGACAGTGTTATTGGGATACAGGAGGAACTGAACTGGAAGACTCTAGATGACAGACTTGAACTTTCGGGAGAAAGTCTATTACCACAGTTTCAAGAACCGGCTCTAAATGATGACTCTAGGAATATACTACAAACTCCCACATATCGCTCACATAAAGATTGTGAATAAGATTAGAATAATTACTTCAGACACAAAGGCATTCCGACAGTCATTATTCCTATGCGCCATGTGTAAGTGGAATGGGAAGCAACCCCAATGACTCGTAGTGTTGGAATTATCCTCTGACAGCAGCAATGGCAGTAGTGCCCAAAGTTATCTCCTTGGGCTCTGTAGTCTGATGTATGGGTAAGTGATCATTTTGACAAAATTGCTCAATCAATTCACAAAAAATAGCTTTGAGTTCTATCTTTCATCTCTGTAATTCATAGTCCAGCTCACACCTTCTCAGGAAGGCCTGAATTTTTGCATCGGTGGCCACTCTGAAAAATTTGACACTGTATCAGTGAAAAAGCTAGCGTAATTACACATATATCCGTGGATATTGTCACTCGGTCATTCGAGCTCGCTTTCATACGACTTGTGTAGCGTTGACTGGGACCATAGGGCAAGAAATGGTGGAAGCGATTGACTACGTCCTAGCTACACTAACACATCCCACATTGATATTTCTTCTGTTCCAACAAGTTTACAACCTACTCTCTGTACAAACATTTCTATTAAAATTCACACACAGTCCAAGCAATTAACAAATTAATAGAGCAGAAGAATGATAAAAATACCCAAACATGACAGTTACTTATTCTGGAATATAACAGATCTACAGAAATTGAAATTTATTTAAAATACTGTAAGGGAATAAGAATTATTAAGCAGGTTACTCTGTGAAAACCCTTAATCTTGCTGAAAGTCCAAAATGCAGAAATAAAAGAAAAGAATGATTAATACTACGAGTTCTTATACACGAGCTGTAGAGACAATTGTGGAAGATTTCCTCTTAGCTAAAACACAATTAATGTACTAAGTTGTACAGTGCTCTTCCGACTTTACTTAGCTCATGTATAAATACTCGAAATAGCTTGGTATAGCATCAATTGGTGGACAAAGAACAGAAGTGATGTTTAGAGCAATTCCTTCCGTGTTTGTGTAGCTTGCCTAAGTTAGAGGTGGTACGGCGTTACATGCAGTGTTTATATCGTCAAACTTCGAGTTCCTTCATATGACAAATAGAAGATCTCACAGTGTACCTGAAACAGGCTCATGTTAGAAACAAGGACTACAAAGCTGCACTGACACACGCGCTCTGCAGAAGCGAATTATTAACTAAGAAGTAAGCAAGCATACATTGTAAATTGTTCAATGAAATATCTACAATAGCACACACAGAAGGCTGATACCAATGAACGCTTTAAATCTGGCGAAAGTCTGTGTAATGATGTGTGTATTTGAAAGTGTTGAATCTCTACAGCTCATGTAGCATATGAAATACATTCAAATAGTTTTCGAAGCAAATAACAGTATACAATAAGAATGGGAAATCAGGAAATGATGACACAACCATCAGTACACAATACCTGAAGAAACTTAACATCTGTCATGGTGAGGACTTACAATTTCTGTGAGTCCGGCTAATTCACATTTCATAAGCGCATCCCACATTGAAGCCAAGCATGCACAGTGACAGTTCTCTGCGCGATGGACCATGGTCCCTTCCACTTAGGCACAGCCAAGTAAGCAAACCGTCGGTCCATGATGGGCATTCCTTCACAGTCAGCGCAACTTCCTGCTTACTTGCAGTATTGAGTCTACCTTTCTGTCGCTGTCACCATCCTTTTTCGAGCAGCACTAGCGAAGGTTAACACTTCCATCTGTTATGGAGGCCACAGCGGTAGGGATGTGGCCAATATAAGATAAAAGTTCTGGTGTTGCCAAACATAGCACAGTATATAACAATTGTTGTAACCCAGCACCTCCTCTCAAGGTTAAGAGTAGCCGGCATTAGAGGGGTAGCCCAATCCTCAAGTTCAAGGTCATTTAGAATGCTCACTCATACCCTACTTATTATCCACCTTTTCATAGATCTTACTTCTTTTTTCTGAGAATTTCGAACCTGCTGCACCCATCTACATTCTCAAATGCTTTTTCCAGGTCGATAAATCCTGTATTTCCTTTTTAAATCTTGCTTCCATTATCAGCTAATACGTCAGAACTGCCTCCCTCATGCCCATCCCTTTCCAAAAGCCAAAATGAATGACATATAATACAATCATAATTTTCTTTTCTATTTTCAGTATATTATTCTTGTCTAGAAGTTGGGTGTATGAGTCATTAGGCTGACTGTCTTTATCCATTTCCAAATTACTATCTGTTTAATTGTACAGATACCGTTATAATTTTCATGTTCCCTGAGATTGTTGGTTCAATTTCCGGTGACCAAACATTTAGACCTCTCGTTTGGGGTCTTGACTCGGTATCAGCTTTTGTTATTATTTTCCCAATGATACTGTCCTCTGAATATCGGTTCAAATGGTTCAAATGGCTCCGAGCACTATGGGACTCAACTGCTGAGGTCATTAGTCCCCTAGAACTTAGAACTAGTTAAACCTAACTAACCTAAGGACATCACAAACATCCATGCCCGAGGCAGGATTCGAACCTGCGACCGTAGCGGTCTTGCGGTTCCAGACTGCAGCGCCTTTAACCGCACGGCGACTTCGGCCGGCTGAATATCGGTATGACACTTATTTTGTAAATATGTCTTAGTACACTACTTCAACGCTTTCTTGTTCCCATAAATAAAGTTTATAGACCACTTTTGTTTCCAGTGTCATTATCCATTTGGTTTTCATACTTGCCTTTTATTTTCGTATTTACTGTAATGTAGCGTATAACTAATCCATAGCTTTGAGATGTCCTGGTATATTTGTGATTATCCTTTTTCCTACAGACTGTATTAGTTATTATCCTGATATATAAGATGGCAAGTTCTCTCAGCAGTTGTAGAACCCGGTTACATGGCATTTCCTTTAAACTGGTGGGACCCTGTATTTCATATCCAATTACATCGTATCCTTGCACATCGACCTCTCAACAAGATTGCTAGGTCACTTTGATGGCAATACGATGGTTTTTAAGTTTCTATAGAGTGCTAAGGAGTCAATGTGTTTGCCTGATTCTGATATGTCAGTAGCAATTGAATTGTGACTCCCTGTTTTGACTGTGATTCTTACAGTTCATTCAATAACACGCTAATACTCTGTGAGTTAGTTTACTTTTTCTTATATACTGCAGAAAATTAAATTCTCAGTGCAATTGACATAGTACAGTTATAACCAAAACAAATGAATCCACATGGAAGGGAGTGATACCAGATTGTAAGCAAGACTTGAATGCAGCTCTTGAATGCAGCTGTTTGATACGCTAAAAAAGTTCTTCTTTTATTATGTGCACAGTAAAAATATTGAATATAATAAGAACAATAGCCTTAGGTATAACAGGAAACCTTCTGTCTATGTTAAATGTAAACTGACACGAGAAGAATTACCTGATATTTAGAGTCAACGTCATCTAGAATGCCCCGTGGTGCACTGCTATAATACATAATATGTACAGGAATCAAGAAGGAATGATAAGAATGGATGATCAAGGATCGGGTATTCAGATTAAGGAGGGTGTAAAACGGGGATGTCATCTTTTACTTTTATCATTCAATCTATTCACCGGAGAAGCAATGACAGAAATAAAAGAAAAGTCAGAATTGGGATTAAAGTTCATAGTGAAAGGATATGAATGAAAAAATTCGCTGATGTCATTGCTGTTTCCAGTGAAAATGATGAAGAATAACTGCAGGAAGTGTTTAATCAAATAAACAGTCTAATGTTTACACAATGAGTATAAATAGAAGAAAGGCACAAGCAATGAGGATTAGCAAAAATGAGGTTAGCAGTATCAATAGTAGGGACGATGAAGTAAACAAAGTTGAGGACTTCTGCTACCTCGGTAGCAAAATAACACATGATGGATCAAGCAAGAACGACATAAAAAGAAAGACAAGCACAGGCGTTTAGGGCATTCTTGGCCAAAATGAGTCGGCTAATAACAAGCACCACAATTAATATGAGGGAGAAATTTCTGAGTAAACGAAGCGTTTGAGATGTGGTGCTATAGAAGGACGTTGAAAATTACGTGTAGTCTGATAATAGGATGTTCTCTGCAGAACTGGCAAAGAATGTAACATTATGGAGAACACTGACAGAAACAAAGGATGATTGGAGATATAAAGACATCAGGGAGTAACTTTCAAGGTACCATAGGGTGCTGTCGAGGATAAGAGCAATAGGGGAAGCCGAAGTGTACTGCTCCACCGCCTACACCTTTAGGTTATTGCTCTCTATCGGTATGTAGATGCCCAATGAAGATGTAAACTATCTTTCATTACACAACGATTTTTTAATTTTTTAAAAAAATTAACGCTAAATTGTGGCTCTACGGACTTCAAACGGGTGGTGGAATAGCGACACTGTAGTTCAATTTTGTGACCAGATGAGATACATATGTAATGAAAGTCCCAGTTCCTATAAGTTCTAATGTTTATTCCAAATCCTCACACAAAACGAGCACAGTAGTTGCACTGAAGAATAATACGAACATGTTTGATAACATCCTATTCACTGAAAAATTTTCACAGAATCATGAAACAGTTGCGAGTAACGAAGGCTGGCTGAGGTTCGAGACAACGAGGCGATGGGTAGGTAACTACATTATTAGCACACTGATCCGTTTCCGCGATATGACTACAGTGATTACCAAAATTTGAGTTCGTAAAAAATGGCTCTGAGCACTATGGGACTCAACATCTTAGGCCATAAGTCCCCTAGAACTTAGAACTACTTAAACCTAACTAACCAAGGACATCACACACACCCATGCCCGAGGGCAAGATTCGAACCTGCGACCGTAGCAGCGTCGCGGTTCCGGACTGCAGCGCCAGAACCGCACGGCTTTGAGTTCGTAAAATTATGCATGACAGAAGAGCGTCTTCCTCCATTTCATTAACACTCTAACGTTTACAGAGTACATTGCGACATACGGATTCATCCAGAAAAATGTATACATAAAGAAACGAAAAGTATTACTTGTGTGTTTATTTTACATTTAATAAATGATCACACATATTGTACAACCTTCAGTTTAGCACATGGTTAATTTAAATGTTCAAAATGTTCACCATTGGTGGCTATACACATAACATAACGATGAGCGGTCGCCGAAACTACGTCAGTCAATGTTGCATTGGAGATCGCTGCACATATCACTTTAATCTCCTGGCAAAGTTACTCCAGCGTGTGTGGCGTACGTTGATACGCTTTATCTTTCACAATTCCCCACAAGTAAAAGTCCATAAGTGTTAGATCTGTCGACCGTGGAGGGAACTCAATTGGTTCTCTTCGTACAGTCCAGTGCCCCGGAAAGTTGTCATCCAGGAAAGCTCGTGCTCCTCGGAGGTAGTGTAGTGGCGCCCCGTCCAGTTGGTAGAAGACCTCTTCATCAGCTCCATAAAGCGCACGTATACCTGGCAAAAACTGATGTGTGTAACGTTCCCAGGTACACTTCTCCAGTGACAGAAGCATCAAAGAAAAAGGGTCCTACTAAGCCCCTAGATGATAGCCCACACCACACAACAACCCCTCACCGGCTTAGCCACATAAACATGAAGATTTTCCGGTGCCCAGTAAACACTTTTATGCTGATTCACGGTTCCATTATATTTAAATTGTTCCTAGTCACTCCATACCACCTTCGTCACAAATTGTTCGTCATCAGTTACCATTTGCTGATACCACTCGCAAAATTGCATTCGGCTATCAGGATCGTCATCATTAATCGTGTGCCGTAAACTTCCCACTTCGCAGCTTTCAGAATCTTCGTACACTTGTACTGCTAACCCCCGCTCCACGTGCACAATGCGCAGCAGACTTCTGTGGTGAATTAACAAACGTTTCCAACACGAGAGCCGACAAAGCAGGACTTGTAGCTGTACGCTGTCTTCCTGATCTTCCTTTGTGAATATCACAAATCGTTCCATGCAATTCAGACTTGTCAATGATGCGTTTAATTATTAGGTGGGTTTGCGGTTCTGTTTCAAACGCCCTCCTCCACTGAAGTTGCACATCAACGGCATTATCAAGCTTGAAAAACCACTACACAATACATGTTCGTGCTCGAATGTCAAGCGTGCTCCAGCCATCTTCTTTTCTCAATACCGAGATGAAATTACTAATTTCTGCTGAGCCAAAGACCATACTACAACATACTCTTGACTCAAATCGATCGACAATATCGATATCTCAATAGAGCCTGACAAAGAGTGTATACATTTTTCTGGCAGACTCTTTTATAAACGCCTAAACCGAGTACATTTTTTTTTACTGCGTCATTCTGTAGTCTGTCAGTGATGCTGTCGTTAGCCACTGTGTCGGACAATGACCGTGAATCTCGAAGAGCTGCCTAACACAAACATTACATCATGCTCTAGACGCACATGCAAAATGAAATGACTACTAATCGCACCGAATTCTGTAAGTAGAATTCGAAGTTATTCTCTCACTAGCAGGGAACCAAGAGTAACCTTAGCTCCTATTCTCTTGCATTGTCATATTCGTCTCTTCTTCAAGAGCCAATCCTAGCTTCTCACGAACAGTCATCCAATGACAAGTGTCGATTCCCCTGGAGCGTCCTCAAATTTCTCAATAATTTTCCAAAACTACTACGTCACAGCATGCTGACGAATCAAATTTCCACATTTTCGTTCCATTTGTAAATAAGTGAATGTGTTGTGGCTCTGTCCTATAGGTGCCTCAAAGGGGCGCGTTAGCATGCTGTTTTCTACAACCCTCCTGAGACTCCCATCTGCTTTATATATATGATAGGTCGGCTGCAGGTATTTTTGGGATAGAAAATTGCAGTCTCACACTTACAGACTTAAAAAAAAATCTCACGAGATAGATAAGAATGCTTCGCAACTTTATACTGAAGAATAAAATAAAAAATAAGAAATAAAGGATAAAAAACTGAGCTATAGATAATCAGAGAGTCAACAGAGAGCATCAAAAACAGGCCCAGAGAGCATCACAGAGTGCCCAAGAGAGCATCCCAGAGTGCCCCAGAGAGCATCCCAGAGTGCCCCTGAGAGCTAAAACACTAAGAAGAATCGCTTCTCGGCTTTTGCAAGATCAATGTGTAGAAGTATATATAAAATAATAAACTAATAAAACAAACTTCTGCACAAATAAGCAAACATATAATTATAATTATTAATCAATAAGAAGGCTGCATGGCTGTGTAAAACATGCAGTTGCCTCGTGTTAAAATAAATGCAGCTGCTACATAATATGAATGAACTGAAAGCGTACAAACAAGCAGTAGCTCCCTGCATGTACTGATAACAGCCGCGCCATACGTCACACTTCCTGCTGATAAGCGGAAGCTGGCTGGGCGCGGCAGGAAGTAGCGCACTGATAAACGGCAATGGCGGCACCGGAAACGGGTCTTTCCAGCGGATCCCGCTTAGTTAAACTTAGCGCGATCCGCCCAGGCGCCTCGTGCAGCGGCTAAGTCCCGTTCAAGGTCACGCGCCAATATGGCGGCGCACACAGCCATGCATTAACACCCACCCACCTCCCCAGGGGTCGGAACCCCTGCATAGATTATAATTAATAAATATTTTATTTAGAGATCTAAAAGATAAGAGTTTAAAGTCAAAGTAGAGGTAGACTGCCGAGTGGACAGAGCCATAGATACCTGTAGCTTTCACAGAGCCATCATAGTGTCCACTGGTACATTGCCCTCCTGTCGGCAGACTGGTGCCGTCGTCTTCTCTGCATTCTCCGCCGAAGGCTCACTGTTACCCACTTTCTAGGATCATAATTGTACATTACCACGCCCTCACCGCAGAAAAACGCTCAAGGAATATGGGGCGGCGGTCATCTCGTACAAAATCCCGACGACTCCTCTGCGGCCGTCCTGCGTTACCTGCTGTCTGAATTGTGTGCTGTGTGTCCGGTACACACAACAGCTTTCGGCTAACACCGACCTACCTGGCGTCGGCGTCACCTTTTGCAATCTGCGATAAATTAACGGTGCCCTTCAGCCTACTTCGTTCCACTGTCGTTCTGTGAAATTGTCAGCCCAGCCAAACGTATTTTTCAAGAAATAAAACGCCTATAAGTAATTCATGTATTGGATTCAATATCGGATAATCTTTAATAAAAATAAAGAAATACTGGGTGATTCAAAAAGAATACCACAACTTTAAAAATGTGTACTTAATGAAAGAAACATAATATAACCTTCTGTTATACATCATTACAAAGAGTATTTAAAAAGGTTTTTTTCCACTCAAAAACAAGTTCAGAGATGTTCAATATGGCCCCCTCCAGAAACACCAGCAATATCAACCCGATACTCCAACTCGTTCCACACTCTCTGTAGCATATCAGGCGTAACAGTTTGGATAGCTGCTGTTATTTCTCGTTTCAAATCATCAATGGTGGCCGGGAGAGGAGGCCGAAACACCATATCCTGAACAACTGTCGTCGATTCACTTCTGCCGTACTCAATAACACAAAAAGATTTCTGTTGAGCGGTCGCCATCTTAGCATCAACTGACGCTGACGCCTAGTCAACAGCGCCTCAAGCGAACAAATGTACAACTAAATGAAACTTTATAGCTCCTTAATTCGCCGACAGATAGTGCTTAGCTCTGCCTTTTGTCGTTGCAGAGTTTTATATTCCTAAAGTTGTGGTATTCTTTTTGAATCACCCTGTAGATTAATTTCAACTCAAATTCATTGGATCTACGTATCACGCTACAGGGTGGTCCATTGATCGTAACCGGGCCAAATATCTCACAAAAAAAGCGTCAAACGAAAAAACTACAAAGAACGAAACGTGTCTAGCTTGGAGGGGGAAACCAGATGGCGCTATGGTTGGCCCGCTAGTTGGCGCTGCCATAGGTCAGACGGATATCAACTGCAATTTTTAAAAATAGGAACCTCCATTTTTATTAAGTATTTGTGTAGCACGTAAAGAAATATGAATGTTTTGGTTGAAGCAGTTTTTTCGCTTGGTGATAGATAGCCCTGTGATAGTCACAAACACATGGCTCGCAATTTTAGACTGACAGTTGGTAACAGGTAGGTTTTTTAAATTACAATACCGAACTTAGGTACGTTTGAACATTTTATTTCTGTTGTTCCAATGTGATACATGTACCTTTGTGAACTTATCATTTCTGAGAACGCATGCTGTTACAGTGTGATTACCTGTACATTAATGCAATAAGTGCTCAAAATGATCTCCGTCAACGTCAATGCATTTGACAATACGTGTAACGACATTCCGCTCAACAACGAGTAGTTCGCCTTCCGTAATGTTCGCACATGCATTGAGAATGCGCTGACGCATGTTGTCAGGCGTTGTCATTGGATCATGATAGCAAATATCCTTCAACTTTCCCCACAGAAAGAAATCCGGGGACGTCAGATCCGGTGAACGTGTGGGCCATAGTATGGTGGTTCGACGACCAAGCCACGTGTCATGAAACATGATGTTCAATACCGCTTCAACCGAACGCAAGCTATGTGCCGGACATCCATCATGTTGGAAGTACATCGCCATTCTTGCATGAAGTAAAAAATCTTGTAGCAACATCGGTAGAACATTACGTAGGAAAGCAGCATACATTGCACCATTTAGATTGCCATCGATAAAATGGGGGCCAATTATCCTTCCTCCCATAATGCCGCACCATACACTAACCCGTTCCACTTGTCGCAGCCATTGTGGATTTTCCGTTGCCCAATACTGCATATTATGCCGGTTTACGTTACCGCTGTTGGTGAATGACGCTTCGTCGCTAAATAGAACGCATGCAAAAAATCTGTTATCGTCCCGTAATTTCTCTTGTGCCCAGTGGCAGAACTGTACACGACGTTCAAAGTCGTCGCCATGCAATTCCTGGTGCATAGAAATATGGTACGGGTGCAATCGATGTTGATGTAGCATTCTCAGCACCGACGTTTTTGAGATTCCCGATTCTCGCGCAATTTGTCTGCTACTGATGTGCGGATTAGCCACGACAGCAGCTAAAACACCTACTTGCGCATCATCATTTGTTGCGGGTCGTGGTTGACGTTCCACATTTGGCTGAACATTTCCTGTTTCCTTAAATAACGTAACTATCAGGCGAACGGTCCGGACACTTGGATGATGTCGTCCAGGATACCGCTCAGCATACGTAGCACGCGCCCATTGGGAATTTTGATTACAATAGCCATACATCAATACGATATCAACCTTTTCCGCAATTGCTAAACGCTCCATTTTAACACGGGAAATGTATCACGAAGCAAATACCGTCCGCACTGGCGAAATGTTACGTGATACCACGTACTTATACGTTTGTGTCTATTACAGCGCACCTATCACAAAGCGAAAAAAGTGGTCCAACTAAAACATTCATATGTTTTTACGTACTACACGAATACGTAAAAAAATGGGGGATCCTATTGTAAACAAAACGCATTTGATACCCGTTTGACCTATGGCAGCGCCATCTAGCAGACCAACCATAGCGCCATCTGGTTTCCCCCTTCAATCTAGACGAGTTTCGTTGTTTGTAGTTTTTTCGTTTGATGCTTGTTTCGTGAGATATTTGGCCCGGTCACTATCAATAGACAACCCTGTGTATAATTTGCATCTAAAACATGGGTAATGTGAAAGCCAACGAAACGGTCAATTTCGGAGTCTTTCGAAAGACTGGAATGTATCCAATGAATAACTGAGGAAGGGATAAGAGGGAGATTCATATCAGGCTCTATCGAACCTGTCAGATGACTGTGACAACCAAAAAAAAGTAAAAAAAAAGTAATTAGAAGAATCTTCAAAAGCAACTGAGAGTGATATGTTGGTGAGTTTAAAAATTATATCAGTGATGTTGATAAACGATTTGCCTGTCATACACACTTGTTTCTTCTCTAATGTGATGCTTCTTCTAATTCGAAAATGGATTATTTATATAGCTGTAGGGAACTGTTGGAATCTGCACATCTCAAGACCACATAGTGCCATATAATTACAGTTTATACAACAATTTTTGATACAGTTGTGGAACTACGACTATTGTTGTAACTGTTTTAGTACAATGCGGTCAAAATAACAATAAGTTATATATTTTCGATTTCGGTAATCGATTTTGGTCTATAAGATCATCTTCATACCGGTGACTCAAGATGACGCGAGGAGCAGTGTCACGGAGATGCTGACCAGTCTCTTCTGGTACCTGTCGCAGCTGTTGAAGCAGTTGTATTTGCAGTTCCAACAGGTACCAGTAAGTTTTTTCTTCAACAGTATGTACTGTTATTACATTCTTGTAAAAGCTAAATCATACTATAATTTAAGGGGAAAGAAATAACTTAGAATGGTTAAGTGATCTGCAAAGTTGATATTTATTACGGTGTGTACTTACTAAGCAGAGAGACCTTACGTGAATAACAGTCTAAACAAAGAAGTAACAAGAATATTTGAAAACCGAAAACTTGAGTTAACCAGTGAAATATACTTACCCCACACCCCCCTGTCACGTGCCAGGCTCCTAGGTGGGATGCCGCGGCGCTTGCGAACTGATAACCGGCCACAGTATAGGGTGCCCGTAGAGAAAGAACACACCTCGTCGTCTGGTCCAATGTCCCACCACCTGCAGTAGCAGTTGCCACGGTAGCAGTCGCATACTGGAACACCCACAGCAAGGTGGCGAAAGCTGTCCCACACGCTACTGTCACAGCTTGATATAACAAGAACTGATGGATAAAAAAAATGAAAAACGTAGCTCATAATAATCAGTCAGCACTCGTCGCTAAATTACTACTCTACTGGCCATTAAAATTGCTACACCACGAAGATGTCGTGCTACAGACGCGAAATTCAACCGACAGGAAGAAGATGCTGTGATATGCAAATGATTAGCTTATCAGAGCATTCACACAAGGTTGGCGCTTGTGGCGACATCTACAGCTTGCTGACATTAGGAAAGTTTCCAAACGATTTCTCATACACAAACAGCAGTTGACCGGCGTTGCCTGGTGAAACGTTGTTGTCATGCCTCGTTTGAGGACAAATGTGTACCATCACGTTTCCGACTTTGGTGACGGTCGGATTGTAGCCTAACGCGATTGCGGTTTATCGTATCGCGACATTGCTGCTCGCGTTGCTCGAGATCCATTGGCTGTTAGCAGAATATGGAATCGGTGGGTTCAGGAGGGTAATACGGTACGCCGTGCTGGACCCCAACGGCCTCGTAATACTAGCTGTCGAGATGAAAGGCATCTTATCTGCTTGGCTGTAACAGATCGTCCAGCCACGTCTTAATCCTGAGTCAACAGATGGGGACGTTTGCAAGACAACAACCATCTGCACGAACAATTCGACGACGTTTGCAGCAGCATGGACTATCAGCTCGGAGACCATGGCTGCGGTTACTCTTGACGCTGCATCACAGACAGGAGCACCTGCGATGGTGTACTCAACGACGAACCTGGTTGTAAGAATGGCAAAACATCATTTTTTCGGATGAATCCAGGTTCTGTTTACAGCATCATGATGGTCGCACCCGTGCTTGGCGACATCGCGGTGAACGCACATTGGAAGCGTGTATTCGTCATCACCATACTGGCGTATCAGCCTGCGTGATGATATGTGGTGCCACTGTTTAAACGTCTCGGTCACATCTTGTTGGCATTGACGGCACTTCGAACAGTGGACGTTACATTTCAAATGTATTACGACTCGTGGCTCTACCCTTCATTCGATCCCTGCGAAACACTACATTTCAGCTGGATAATGCACGACCGTATGTTGCAGGTCTTGTACTGACCTTTCAGGACACAGAAAATGTTCTACTACGGCCCTGGCCAGCACATTCTCCAGATCTCTCACCAATTGGAAACGTCTGGTCAATGCTGGCCGAGCAACTGGCTCGTCACAATACGCCAGTCACTACTCTTGATGAACTGTGGTATCGTGTTGAAGCTGCATGGGCAGCTGTACCTGTACACGCCATCAAAGCTCTGTTTGACTCAATGCTCAGGCGTATCAAGGCTTATTGCGGCCAGAGGTGGTTGTTCTGGGTCTGATTTCTCAGGATCTATGCACCCATACTGAGTGAAAATGTAATCACATGTCAGTTCTAGTATAATATATTTTTCCAATGAATACCCGTTTATCATCTGCATTTCTTCTTGGTGTAGCAATTTTAATGGCCAGTAGTGTAGTTTTATGCATATTGCTTTCCTATAGCTGACAATGGCTTGCTGCCACAGTGCATTTGCAAAAAGAAATACTAGTTACGCAACTTCATTTCTTCTGAGAATAAATAAACATTGGATATATTTTTTAAAACATGGCTGCTTGGTTCAGTGACCGTTTATAAATTAAAGTTGAAACAAATGAGCCCTCGGCCACAATTTTTAGTCTTATTAACCAGGTTTCAACACTTCTAAAAATGCCTTCATCAGAATTTAAATGTTTAAAGTGGCCTATAACATAATTACAAATTTATGGAAATAGAAATTTTTTTATAAAAAATTGTAAATACTGACTAACAATACAAGACAGAGACAGTAATTACATGTCACGTATAAAATAAACAAGAGGCCATAAGAGCTTTAGTCACTTTAGTACTGTTAATCAGTTTTCAGTTTTCAAACTGCATTTCTATGCTTTTACATAAGCTAAACCTTACCATGTGTGCTGCTGTCATATAAAACTTTGTCTGTGAGCTCACGTACTAAATTCTGTTCATTTTAATATTCAGCTCTCTATATTTTAAATGTAAAGTAGTCTACTTACATTTACGGCTACCAGATGGCACTCTTGGTGTCATGTTCAGCTACCCGCACTTTTTAACGCGGGTGCCTCAGGCCGTTGTTACCTGTGGCTTTACAGATATGAGCGGCCCATAGTGGCTCACCTTCAAGCATTCTTTTTAAAAAAAATTGTGAATAAAAGCCTTCTGGCCTGTTATTTATTTTATACGTTACATGTAATTACTGTCTCTGTCTAGTATTCTTAGTCAGTACTTACACTTTTATATAAAAAATTTTCTTTTCTCATAAATTTGTAATTATGTTACAGGCCACTTTAAACTTTTTAATTTCTGATGAAGGCACTCTTAGAAGTGTTGAAACCTAGGTAATAAGACTAAAAACTGTGACCGAGGACTCATTTGTTTCAACTTTAATTTATAAAGGGTTACTGAACCAAGCAGCCATGTTTAAAACATTACGATTTTTAGCTGCCCAAGCATCTAAGACTGTCTCTAAATATAAAGATCTGAAGATGGAACTATTAAGTACAAGTATGGCCATTCAGTTTAATAAGCAATGTGAAAAAAGGGGACTAGTCCCTACTTATGCGAAAGCGTATATTAATTTTGCTACTTGTAAGAAAGATCCCAAGTTCTCAAAAAAATCTCATTTCTGATAATGTTAAAAAGCTATATGCTAAAAAGACCTTTTAATGACGAGGCATATTATCTGTGTTTAGAACTCACAAATATCTTTCGTATTAATTACAGTTTTAACGTTGACGATTTCTGGATACAGATTAATGAACATTTAGAAATTTGTAAACAAGGCATAATGCGTAAGCGCGAAAAGAAATTAAGTAAGCTTGTTTGTCTGTTTCCTGGTGAAAAATGTCCATAAAGTACTTTTTAAAAAAATGCAGTCACGTGTATTATAAAAGAATTGTAAATGAAACTAACATCACTTTCACACAGAAAAACTGCCTTACTTGAGAAAGGACTGAAGTACAATGTCATGCCCAACTTGTCAGACAAAAATGTGATAGAAAAAATGCTTGTCGATCTAAAAATTGGTCTTAATTATAACAATATGGATAATTCATGCCAAACCAGAATTGCTTATGATGTAGCTAACATTCTCAGTGAAAATACAGCCTCTCTTCATAATGTTACTCATAAGGATGGAAAATTGGTAAATTCCATTAGTAATAAACTTAAAGAAGCAGATGCTTTAATGAATAAGTCTGACAACGGTCTCTCTTTAGTTATTGCCTTCAAGTCTGAATATATTTCCAAAACCTTAGATTTTTTTAGCGAAAGTAATATTTCGAATTTGCATGAGGATCCGACTCCAGAATTACAAAAAAGAGTCAGGTCAGCCATCGAAAACGCAAAATTTCTAATCAAACCTTTCAGAAGATTATGCTTATTAACATGAACCCTCAGCCCCCAAAACTTCGGTCTCAAGTTAAAATCCACAAACCTAACCATCCGTAAGGCAGATATGTAATTGTATGAACAGCGGGTACCATCATTTGGCCAAATGTCAACATGAAACTCTGAAAAAAATCTTTCGTTTTCGAGAACAATTACTCCATCCCAAATAGTCACGCCTTTGTCTGTAATATAAAAGATTTAGAATGCAGTTCAGACACCAAGTTGTTTTCGTTAAACATCAAAGATCTTTATACTAATGTCCCTGTACAGGACACGCTTACAATCGTAGAAAAAAAATTACGTCATTTAAAAAAAGATTTTTCTGATGAACAAATCACTGATTTCATGAATGTTATCACAGTCTTAGTCAAGTACAACTATTTTGAATTTAATGAACAATTGTACCCATTTCCTGATATTCTCGGTGGTATTAAAGACAAAAATAAATAAGTAAATAAATAAAAAAAGAACGAAAAGGAAAGTGAATAAACAAACTATGTTCATCGTACCTCTACTCCACGTTCCCTACGCTTTCTGTGGTTGCTGGAGAGTGGGAACGGGACATGGCGGCCAGACCTCGGGTTGCGACCTCTGCCCACTTTGCCTCCACCCCTCCCTTTCGGCACTGGGAAGCGTCTTTCATTGGTAATCAAAACGTCTTCGGTCCCGGGTTCGAATCCCGCCACTGCTTAAGTTTTGATTAATAATCAGCATTGATTCTGCCAACGGCCTTGTCAAGAGGATGGAGGAGCGTACAGACGTTCAGGAGACTCTATTGTCCTAGAGATGGGAAACTGCCCCTAAAGGCGGAAGAATCAGCAATGATCAGCTGCATGAAGATGCAGAAGACTATGGAAACCACTGCATTAACGACATGTGGCCTGTACTTGAAAAAGTGTCATGATGACCTCTCCATTGGCCACAGATTCCGGGATAATCCCCAATTCAGATCTCCGGGAGGAGATACCAATGGGGAGTTGACTGTGAGAAAAAGACTGAATAATCAGCGAAAGGATAACGTTGTACGAGTATGGGCGTGGAATATCAAAAGCTTGAATTTGGCAGAGAAACTAGAAAATCTGAAAAGGGAAATGCAAAAACTCAATCTAGATATAGTAGGGGTCAGTGAAGCGAAATGGAAAGAAGACAAGGAATTTGGTCGGATGAATATAGGGTAATATCAAGAGCAACAGAAAATGGTAACGTGAGTAGGATTCACGATGATCAGGAAGGTAGGACAGAAAGTGTGTTACTGCGAACAGTTCAGTGATAGGGCTGTTCTTATCAGAATCGACAGAAAACCAACACCGACGACGATAGTTCAGGTATACATGCCGAGGTCGCAGGCTGAAAATGCAGAGACAGAGAATGTATATGAGAATATTCATAGGGTAACACAGTACGTAAATAGAGATGAAAATCTAATAGTCATGGGGGCCTAGAATGCAGTAGTAAGGGAAGGAGTAGAAGAAAAGGTTACAGGAGAATATGGACTTGGGACAAGGAATGAGAGAGGAGTAAGGCTATGTCCATGGTGGCAGCCAGTCAAGGAATATTTTAGGGAATTAGTTTAAAAAATTTATTTCAAAGGCCCAGTGAAATCTTTACAAGTTTTCTCCCAAAATATCTTACGCTGTACCTACGTGACACAAGTCGCCTGCGTTGCAAAACAAAGGCAGTTCTGTCCAGTTAAGGCTGCTGACAAGAGACGCCCTGAGAACTCTGCTGAAACTGCTTAGCCAATAGCATGCGTGGAATACAGGTCACGTGTGTGGACGCTGGAGTGTTCTGAGTTGAGGAACAAAGTCGCCTCTCTCTCTTGTAATCCAGACCTCGAGCAGAACAGACGTCTTTTAGGAAAGCAGAGCCTCTGGCTCTGCTTTTCACGACCAGCCACCAACGTAACGTGAAACCCCCTCCGTTGCCTCTTCCAATTAACTGTTCGACCTCCTAGACTGGCTTAAACCTGGTTACTTCCGACCCTAGGCGCGCCCGTTGTACACCGTACATTGAAATATATCCTCTTTATTGTAAGTATATATGACAGTAGTATCTGTTCCCGAAAGAACAGTTACCATTGATGAGCATGCAGCTTTGCTAGAAATGAAATGATAATTAAACGGACACCCTAGCTGAAAACAGGCGTTGATATACTTCATTGGGGACATGTTGAAAATGTCAGCCCCTACCGGGACTCGAACCCGGGATCTCCTCTGTGCCACCGAGGGCACAGAGGATAGTGCGCCTGCAGGGACTTATCCCTTGCACGCTCCCCGTGAGACCCACATTCCCATGTCCACACACTTCATTCGTAGTGCGCCTAATAGTTGTTTGCCCATCATACTCATTACTCGTGGCAGATTAATCTACCAAGTCCCGTACGAGTTCGAACATAGCGTGTGCGTTTGCACAAGGTCAATGGCCGGGAAGCCATATTTTAACTATGTATGACGGTAGTATCTGTTTCCGAAAGAAGGGTGTCCATTTAATTATCATTTCATTTCTAGCAAAGCTGCATGGCCATCAACGGTAACTGTTCTTTCGGGAACAGATACTACCATCAGATATAGTTAAAGGTTTCTGAAATCGTTGGCGCACTAAGGAGTGAACTTTTTCTACCTTCTCTTTCTTTTCTTTCTCGTCTCTGTGCATCCTCTTTCCCGACCATTTATTCTTTTTCTGTCCATGCCTTCTGTTTTTCGTAAGTGGTAGTTCCTTGATTGGTTAACTCAATGCACGAAGCTACGATGTATTACGTGATGTACCGCGATAAGAGTTACAATGATGAAAGAGAATTGATCTGTTCACCCCTGTAAGTTAATAAGAGAGGATAGATGACTTCTGGCTGCTATGCCCCTGAGGGCAGCGAAGTTTTGTTGATATGAAGATACGTAATACTTTGTTTTATTGAGGTTATTTGTGCGCAGGCACGAGGTCCTATGTGTTCTAAGTGAGGCCAGAGCAGAACTGTTATCCATGATTCATTTTACCATACAGCGAGTTTCCAGGTGAGACAATGTTTTCTTTAGGCGTCTAAATTGCGGCCTATGTTCACCGTGGACACTTACTATAACCAGAGACAGCATGACGCAAGCATATGGACTGGCACAGCTGTCGCCTTGCGATAAGCCAGTCACGCCCCCAAACACTATCACTTCTCTCCCTATTCTTTGTCTGGTCTGTCATAAATTAAGTCTAATTTTCATTTGATTTATAAGTCATTTATTGCATATTTTTGAGTAACAGTATACTGAGAATATTATATGGAGTATAAATATTAAGTGGTAGTAAGTAACCGTTCATAGTTTTAGGACAAAGATGGCCCAAGTCCCTATCTCTTTGTATTATGTGAAAAGTTGAGATATTTCTGAAGATTTTGTGGTGTTTATGTTGTGGACTGGCAAGACAGCCAATCCACAGTGACGGGTAACCGAAAGGCACGCGCTTAAACTCACGCAGGCTGGCGTGAGGTCTGAAACAGGATACGTAATGAATGCTATAAAGAAAAGTACGTAGCCGCTGGAATACTTAACTTTAATCCACAATTGGTGAACATTAGTCTTGTTACTGTACATGCTTCATTAGATACATAGCAAAGGATAAATGGCGCCTTGCTAGGTCGTAGCAATTGACTTAGCTGAAGGCTATGCTAACTATCGTCTCGGCAAATGAGAGCGTAATTCTCAGTGAACCTTTCCTAGCAACGTCGGCTGTACAACTGGGCGAGTGCTAGTAAGTCTCTCTAGACCTGCCGCGTGGCGGCGCTCAGTCTGCAATCACTGATAGTGGCGACACGCGGGTCCGACGTATACTAGCGGACCGCGGCCGATTTAAAAGCTACCACCTAGCAAGTGTGGTGTCTGGCGGTGACACCACAGTTTAAAGCTACCCTCTCCCAACTACTGTATATGACATTTAATGATATTAAGCTATTTGCATTATTAAGTTTTGTTGCAGAATTTTTGTATTTTACTGTATTTCACTTTAAGATCTCCTTTAGTGACAGTGATTTTGTTTTGCCTTTCGAAAGAATGCATGAAGTTCACCCTACTAAAGTTTTTTTCTACAATTCTACTTTCTACAAGCTTACATCGTTGAACGTTTCATTTTTTTGTCAAACCTAGAATGTGGAGCCCTTCCTTTCAGTGTCTATTCTATTTGTCTTTTACTGTTCGAT
Organism: Schistocerca serialis cubense; assembly: GCF_023864345.2. Lineage (NCBI taxonomy): Eukaryota > Metazoa > Arthropoda > Insecta > Orthoptera > Acrididae > Schistocerca > Schistocerca serialis. The sequence goes on along the minus strand of NC_064638.1, from coordinate 85,939,287 downwards.
AGACTGCGATACTTCGGATTTTCATCTAACTTACGGAACTAATGCTCCACTGCCTTGCAGATTTTTGAGTGACATTATACTGAGAGTATTATATGGAGTATAAATATTAAGTGGTTGTCGTTGTAGAAGCATTTATTTCACTGTTTGCTTTCAAGCTACCTAAGATTAAAAAATGATTAAGAGTTTTTCATTCTTATTCTACTGATAAGACTATAACTGAGAGGGGAGTTTGGAAGCAAGCGACCTCTAGCTGATGGAACGCGAAGCGGAAACACATCACAGTAATAAAGCGCGACGTTATGGGGTGTCTTCCCATGCACCGCCACTTAGTTTGGTGGCGCTCTGCATTTCCGATCCTCCTCCGAAGCATAGTACCACCATACCAACTTCCGTCTAGTCTGACGCATGTTAAGAACCGACTACCTGCTCCTTTCCCAATTTCTTAAATGGTTTCACCGTTACGTACCCAGCACAGCGCTGGATTCTAGATATGTTGCACTATAGCAACACTCCCATTACGAAAGATTCTCCTTCAGTCGTGATACACGATTTTGTGAGTTAGCGACTCCGGAATCCCATTATGCGCCATCTTCGAACCCAGAGCCGGACTGGTATGTTTAGAAGAAAGGGAGCACCCATGTTATCTAAGGTACTCAATAGAGAAGAGTCGAATGCCACTTGAAGTTGAGAACAAGTGCGCTACCCTCTCGCTGAAGAGCAGTAAGCAAAATAGATTTTGTGATAGAATAAAAATAATTAAGTTTCACCCAGGTAAGTGAAGAATAGTAGTTCGCATCCCATGTGCGTTTTGCATATTTAAGAGTTTACCCAGACGAACACAAGTTTCGTTATTGTTCACGAAGTAATTTAGTGACGAAGTGAAGATATTATGAGCGAGCACCGAAATCGGCGCTGCTACCATTTGGGTACAGTGCTCCGCCGTGTGTTTAGGAAGTGAGAGACACCCATTTGTTTATTCAAACAAATACACTCCTGCAAATGGAAAAAAGAACACATTGACACCGGTGTGTCAGACCCACCATACTTGCTCCGGACACTGCGAGAGGGCTGTACAAGCAATGATCACACGCACGGCACAGCGGACACACCAGGAACCGCGGTGTTGGCCGTCGAATGGCGCTAGCTGCGCAGCATTTGTGCACCGCCGCCGTCAGTGTCAGCCAGTTTGCCGTGGCATACGGAGCTCCATCGCAGTCTTTAACACTGGTAGCATGCCGCGACAGCGTGGACGTGAACCGTATGTGCAGTTGACGGACTTTGAGCGAGGGCGTATAGTGGGCATGCGGGAGGCCGGGTGGACGTACCGCCGAATTGCTCAACACGTGGGGCGTGAGGTCTCCACAGTACATCGATGTTGTCGCCAGTGGTCGGCGGAAGGTGCACGTGCCCGTCGACCTGGGACCGGACCGCAGCGACGCACGGATGCACGCCAAGACCGTAGGATCCTACGCAGTGCCGTAGGGGACCGCACCGCCACTTCCCAGCAAACTAGGGACACTGTTGCTCCTGGGGTATCGGCGAGGACCATTCGCAACCGTCTCCATGAAGCTGGGTTACGGTCCCGCACACCGTTAGGCCGTCTTCCGCTCACGCCCCAACATCGTGCAGCCCGCCTCCAGTGGTGTCACGACAGGCGTGAATGGAGGGACGAATGGAGACGTGTCGTCTTCAGCGATGAGAGTCGCTTCTGCCTTGGTGCCAATGATGGTCGTATGCGTGTTTGGCGCCGTGCAGGTGAGCGCCACAATCAGGACTGCATACGACCGAGGCACACAGGGCCAACACCCGGCATCATGGTGTGGGGAGCGATCTCCTACACTGGCCGTACACCACTGGTGATCGTCGAGGGGACACTGAATAGTGCACGGTACATCCAAACCGTCATCGAACCCATCGTTCTACCATTCCTAGACCGGCAAGGGAACTTGCTGTTCCAACAGGACAATGCACGTCCGCATGTATCCCGTGCCACCCAACGTGCTCTAGAAGGTGTAAGTCAACTACCCTGGCAAGCAAGATCTCCGGATCTGTCCCCCATTGAGCATGTTTGGGACTGGATGAAGCGTCGTCTCACGCGGTCTGCACGTCCAGCACGAACGCTGGTCCAACTGAGGCGCCAGGTGGAAATGGCATGGCAAGCCGTTCCACAGGACTAGATCCAGCATCTCTACGATCGTCTCCATGGGAGAATAGCAGCCTGCATTGCTGCGAAAGGTGGATATACACTGTACTAGTGCCGACATTGTGCATGCTCTGTTGCCTGTGTCTATGTGCCTGTGGTTCTGTCAGTGTGATCATGTGATGTATCTGACCCCAGGAATGTGTCAATAAAGTTTCCCCTTCCTGGGACAATGAATTCACGGTGTTCTTATTTCAATTTCCAGGAGTGTATACCCATGACGCGATAAGATTGAAACATCCGCTGAAACAAGCACTAGATTTTGGATGATTAACACACATAACGTGACGTCATCGCCCAAGCGCAGTTATGCTTTATCTTCTTGAAAATATAGTTAGCAAAAGACTTACACCCAAATGAATAAAAGTTTTTATTGTACAATATCGCATTTGTTCGCGCGCCCCTTTTATTGTAGCTCACCCTGTTACTTCATGGATTTTGGGAATTCACACTCTCGTCACGCTAGTTCATAGGCGAAGTACTGATGCTAAACTGTTTTCGCACTGACCCTGTGTCCATAATCATGTTGTATAAATGGAGATTATGTCTTAACTACTGACGACGCCTTTGGCACAATAGTTTTATTAATCTCCATTGCAGGATGTAATTTTAGATATTTTACTTCTGATGAAGGTATATTTATATATACCGAAACCTTGGTCAAGAATTTTAATAAATCTTTATCCTGCAACTGCTTTGGCTGTCATCATTTACCGTGAAGAATTTCAACAGTTGCTGTTTCAGCAATGTTTAAAACCTTGAAATTTAAGAGTGGAATTAAAATTCAAGATGAAAATACATCAATGATACGATTCGGTGATGACATTGATATCCTGAGTGAAAGTGAAGAAGAATTACATGATTTGTTGAATCGAATGAACAATCTAAGATGAAGTTATGGAATTCTGCTAGTTAGGCCGTAAAGTAACAAATGACGGACGGAATAAGGGGGACATCAAAAGCAGACTGACAATGGCAAAAAGGGCACTCCTTGTCAAGAGAAGTCTACTAGTATCAAACATAGTCCTTAATTTGAGGAAGATATTTCTGAGAATGTACGTCTAGAGTACAGTATTGTAGTAAAACATGGGCTGTGAAAACCGGAACAGAAGAGAATCGAAGCGTTTGAGATGTGGTGCTACAGGTGAATGTTGAAAATTAGGTGGATTGGTAAGGTAAGGAATGAAGAGGTTCTGTGCAGAATAATAGAGAAAAGGATTATATGGAAAACACCGATCAGGAGAAGAGACAGAATGATAGGACATCTGTTAAGACATGAGGGAATGACTTCCATGGTACCAGAGGGAGCCGTAGAAGGCAAAAACTGTAGGGGAAGAGAGAGATTGGAATATATACAGCACGTAAATAAGGACGTAGGTTACAAGTGCTACACTGAGATGAAGTTGTTGGTACAGGAGAGGAATTCGTGGCGGGCCGTATAAGACCAGTCAAAAGACAAAAGACCATTGACCCCCCCCCCAAAAAAAAAAAATCTGCTTTCTTTATCTTACTTTCTGGGTGTCTGACTATGCTAAATGGCATTTCTTGACTCGAAAGCTGTAACGTAGCGTCCTACCAGCTTAACACACTCTAGAAAAAAGGAGTTAAGGTAAGACAACTTTTTATCACAGAACCTTAAGAACGATTTATATTTAATAAAGCATGCAAAAATGAAAAAAATGTAAATTATGGAGAAAAAGGTAATTGAATATCTGCATTTCGATGGTGTTACTGCATCCTTCGAGAATCACGTATCCACTTGCCTCGACTGCGCTATTTTCAAACTCCACGTCATTCAAATACCTGCGACAGTAGCACATTCAGTGTCATTTCACATACGAGACGTACAAAAATATTTAATTCACTGAATTTGTTTTACAAGGATATGCTATATCACCGCCAAAATGTATCAGTTCCACAGAAAGCAGTTATACCTGTATCTCAATGATTAATGAAATTACGAAATGGCATTGGTGTTCGTTTCAGGGGCCCCTTGTCAATATTTACCTAAGCGATAACAAATCACAAATATCTTCAACCAGTCAGATTTATCTGTGGTGTAACCATTGCGTGCCTCACACTATATAAATGGGCTGATTTTGCGATAAGTATTATGTAAGGAATATTGATCTCTTTGCTGTAAAGGTTTTAGTATATGTGATGCCCTGAGAAAGGGGTTTGAAGTCGCCCAAGGCCACTTCAGTCTTACATTTAAGGTTTCCCGATAATTCATTCCGCACTGTTTGCAGTGTTCAGGTGCTGTTGTAATTTGCTAGATGTGGACTACATTGCTGACGAATGTCTAATCTTAAACCATATGCAGACTGCATGTGCGGCCAAGAGCAGACATCTCGAGCGAATACTTGACAAAGTAGACTCTGCGTCGTATACTCACTGTCACTGTGTTGCGGGTCTGTGCGATATGAAGGGTCCTGATCCATCGCGACAACGCGGCACTTGACGCCCGCTGCAGAGTGCAGGCAGACCAAGTGTCCGGGGCGCAGCCATGGCCAGGTGCAAGAGCAGGCGCCGTCGATGTCGCCGTCACCGCAGTCGCACGAAACGTGTCCCTCAGCTGCAGCATAACGTTAGCGCATCTCTGAGAAGACAGGTCGTTGGTTACTGTCTTCGCGATTGCAAAGAAGTGAAGAGTGCAGAGATCAAACGTATGAGTTTATGTACCTGGAATCTGTTTATACCGGGAACAAAAAAATGATTCAAATGGCTCTAAGCACTATGGGACTTAACATCTGAGATCATCAGCCCCATGGACTTTTTTTTAGAACTACTTGAACCTAACTAACCTAAGGACATCACACACGTCCATGCCCGAGGCAGGATTCGAACCTGCGACTGTAGCAGCAGCGCGGTTCCGGACTGAAGCGCCTAGAACCACTCGGCCACAGTGGCCGGCTACCGGAAACAAACAAAAGCAGATGGAGTATATACTCGACATTCAGAAAAATAATATACATGTTGTACAGGACGTATAACATAGAAAAACGTGATACAGTTTATTTATAAGCTCAACCCCCTAAGTTATTAACTTTGGGTCATATGATCAGCATCAACATGATCAACTATCAGAGTTTACAAAAGCCGTTTTCACTAGTGTTTTATTTAACCTGTGAGTTCGTAAGAGACCATAATTTGCTTTTTATGGCCTGAAGCGTTATTCCTCTATATATAAAATTTAATCCATATATAAATAAACAAAATCTGAATAACTTTAAAATAAGGTAGTGTAACTGAAAGAGTTCACGCACAGCCAACGTGTTGTTGAATGCCTCGCTAGAAAATTGGATGTTTGTGCATTCTGATGGAACAATATAGGTCAGAAATATCATTCTTAGAAATATCATAAGTGCTTTCTCACGTTGGAATGTTGTGTAGAAATAGAATTTGGAATATGTAGTGCATTTTCGTGTTAAGAAATTCGACTGCTTTGCTGTGTGATGTGTTGTGACAAAAGCTGTTAACAGGATCGTAGCAGCCAGAGCGTTTCATAGTTAGACTTACTTATGGTTCCATGAAGTAAGGGCGTAAAGTATGTGCATTGTGGCCAGATCTGCTCCAAAGATAAGGTCAAGGTCACCGCCTACCCTTCCCATTTCTGCCAGCCTCATCTGTTCTGCATCAATCGGGCAAAGTATAAATGGCTGAAAACAAAAAAAATGAGATATGGGGTATGGTCCTATTGGTTGAGTCGTACTAGAGCACCTTGCATGGTTGCCAGATATTTCCAAGATGGCAGATACGCTATATCGGACACTATACACAAATGGGGCAGAGGGTCAAAGGGTCGCCAGACGTTACCACGGACATAACGCTGTGTAAACACGGTGAAAAATTAAAAAAAATGGGTATTATAAAAATGTTTGTAACATGTATATACCAGTTGCACATTAAAAACCACACTAAAGCGTTCCAGGCATTATGGCATGTAAAAAACGTAACGAAATTCAAAAAATGCAAGATAGTTTACTATTAAAGAGGTATGTTAAATCTTTGTTTTAATACATTATAACTTTGATCACTGTTAATCACCAAGCAGAAGCTTTTACTTACTTAAAACATAGTTAGTAGTTGCACTTGAATTGGAAGTGTGTTTAAGAGTACCGGAGGTCAGGGGTGCTTTATTTACAGTTTAAACCATTACATGAACATTTTACACAATTGAGAAAGGTCGCTGACACGTCTCAAACAGGTAGATAGTCTGTGGCAGCAATTGTGAAGAGGCCCAGTGGACGTGACTCAGATCTGACTATCAACTGGCTGCGGCGTCCTCTAGTGGTTGTGTCGGTGCCATGTGCACTGGCAACTGCAGTTTGCGGCAGCGGCCACAGGGGTAGTGCAGCCGCTCTCAATCAAGCGAACCTGCCCTCCTGTCGAAACCCAACGTCAGTTGCTACCCCAGCACAAGGATTCACAAGGATTCACCAGCCGCCTCTGCCCTGTACCACTTGACACTGGCTCCCACTCAGTCACTCCAACTTGGTCTGCTGTGTTGTATAATACGCCTAGCACTGCAGTCCACCCCCACTTCATACACAGAGATGACAGGTATCCAGTACAACATACTAGCTTCAGTCAGCTGACTCCACTCCCATGGTGACAGTCTCCACTGTAACAATTTACTGTGTCAGATTTGAAACAGCAGACATACTTTGAAAAACACATACCAGCGGTCCTGGTTGGCAGATGCATTTTAAAGAAGCTTGTTATAGTTTTTGCTATAGTTTGCACGACCATATATCTTATCAATATAATTTATACCTTGCTGGGACTGCCCAGGGGTCCTGGTTGTCACAGGTGTTTCTAAGAACATGTTATAAGCTTTCATTCTAATGGTGAGCAGATCGATTTATAAATTGGAAGCGGGGTGTACCAGCGGGATGAACGCAGTTGATTCGACAAATGTCAAAGATGTGGCCACAGCATTCCAGGAGGGGTCAGGCGGAGGTGTGGAAACATGTAGTGTACGAGGAACTGCCCGAAAGTTTGGCATGCCTTCCAGCACAGTGCATAAAATCCTACTAAACAACCTGCACTGCTACCCATATAAAATCACGTACGTTCAGAAGTTGCTTCCTGCTGACCTACCAGCAAGACAAAGGTACGCTCTGCAAGTTCTCGCTCGCATGGAAGTGGACAATGAATAGCAAGGGAAAATTCTGTGGATAGACGAAACCGTTTTTATCTCCAAGCAGAAATGAAGAATACGATCATTCGAAAATCCACACAAGCATAAACTATTACCACTTCATTCTTCAGAGGTGACTTTGTGCAGCAGGTTGACAGAATCGTTTATTGTAGGGCTGCAGTTTTTCGAGGAGATGAGTGCTGCTGGTCCTATTACTTGTACTTCTAAACGACGTGAGAGTTTCTTGTACAACAACATTATTCCAACTATTCATCAGCATGAAGGTGTGGGTGGGATCATATTTGCACAATATGGCGCTCCTCTGCACATTCCACAACCTATGGCTGCTCAGCACACATCTCGTGATCATCGAAGATAAGTTATTATACGAGACTCTACTCGCAAGTAGTAAAGTCACACAACATATTTTTAATATGAATATACGAATCACTTACGATTGTAACTTTAATAGCATACCACTTTATGTATCTGATAATAGTGACCATAACACTAATATAAGATACAGTAATAATATTTTTGTAATAATTTATAGGAGGTATTTATTTGGATTTTTTATACACAAAAAAGTAAAACAATTTTCATTGTATTTCGAAGACTTAATCTTATGTCGTGAAAGATTGCTGCCGTCTGGTGGCACATCAAAACTCGATGTATTCAGTTGACTGCCTCATAAGTTTCCTATCAGATAGTTACCAATCGTGCACAGGTAGGGTGACGACTCAAGCGAGCGACCAAATGGTGTAAATTGCCCTGAAGATGACCCCATCGCAGGTTGAAACCAGTTGGCAGCAAATAAATAATGCGATTGTGACTGTCATTTTGAATAATTGACAGAATTATGTTCCCGAATTCATACTGTTTCTCGTCCACCTGCCTCACGGACATGTAGTCCAAATTAATCTCTGAATTCTTTTATTTACTATTTTCATTTACTTGAGTAATCTACAATTTAATTTATGTTGCAGTCTGTTTCCTTACACGAATTTGGGCTAAATAACTTCGTTCGCTGTATCACAACTACCAAATTTATAATTTTTAAGTGCAATTTCTGTTAGTTTTGGTGTGGTTTACTAATTCGAAATATTCTCTATACATAGTTATTTGTTTTACAAAGTATCAATTTCGATTTTACGTTATGGTTGTGAGAGAATGGTACGACAATCGTTTTGCTGCTAAAAAAGAAGGAACCTGAAATTCCTTTGTAATTTCTCCCAAGGAAAAATCGGTTAGTCACTGCTGCTCTGTATGGGTTTTACGAACTCACACTCCTGTCCTGAGTTCCTAAGAAACCCAAAGCCGTTGTCGTCTTGCTATCGATGTTTCGTAGTAAATATACGGATTGAGTGAGTGGGAAGCCTGAAGTAATTTCAACGTACAACGCAACAAAGGCAGGCGTTGATATACTAGATATGGATAGCGGCAGCTACTATCTCGCAGATGGCCATAGGCAACATTACTGACGAATTGACGAAAGTAATCAAAACTGCTTCCAGATCGACCTGTTCTACCGACACAAGTACGCCAGCATCTCTTAGTATAGCCACAACAAGAAGCGATAAACTAAAAATTTCAACAAGTTGCCGTTACTATCCTTACCTGAAGGATCAGATGACATCTCACAATTGTAACACTTCAAACTGCCTGCAGTGCTCAAAGAAATCGAGGAAAGCTTGTGCTGTGATAGTCTGCGCATCTGAATCTAATATTTAGTTCTTTTATTTCGTTTTATGAGTAGATTAGTGTTACGAAGTTTGGACTACGGTATTTTCTTAGCCAACTGTACAGACTATATAATGTGCTTCTTGTGACAGGTCACTTTTGTTTTCTTGTAAATTTTCTGAGATTAGAAATTCCTACACAAATTTGTACAGCTCAAATATTGCTAAACATTGATAAAATCTTGTTTTGAGACGTGGATTTTCTTTCTGAAACAGAACAAGAATCATAATCTTTGTATTTCAACACTTTACTCAGTTTACATTTTCAGATGAATTGTAATGTTAAACGATGGTCTAATACATGTCAGGAAACAGCGAAGTTCGCCCCATAAGCCGATGTACCTATTCCCTACCCACCTCTCAGATGGATGTTGCCAAAACGCATAGTCAAACAGTGGTCCTAGTTAACTGTTCAACAATAAAGACCTAATTGCCTCTCCTTTTCCAGTCCTATCCTACCCCTACTCCACACACTAGTGACAAGTGTTCTGTAACCATATGTGAGCTATGCAGTTTAAAGGTTTTGTGTTCAAAAACAGGACAGGATTCTACGCTTAGAATATATGAAATCTGGCAACCATGCAGGCTGAGCCAGTATCCCCATGTCTTCTATTCTGAATTATGACGTCATACGACTGGTCAGTATCCCAGAAATTCCATCTTGGATTGCCATCTTGAATTTCCTGGCAATTTAATGCAACAGCTGTATCTCCAATGTCACATCTGAGAATGGGGAAAAATATGTAGCCTAATTGGTCTATCTTGGATTTCCTACCGCTTACAGGTTTTTTTTGCTTCTTTTTAATTCCCTCCATTTTATGCGTATGGATACTGGCTTAGATGAGAGGGTTTGGGGAGGGGAGAAATCTGGCAAGAATACGGAACATCAACGTTGATGTCATAGGGGGACTGGGAAGTGGGAGATGTGGGGCGAGGCAAGGGGAGCTGACAAAAACACAACCTGGGCCAAAAATGGCTTACGTATAATACTGACATTTTCTGCAGCTCGGTTGTGGATTTGCTGGAGCAATAAATCACATCAATTTCTCTTGCAAGTTGGTTAACCATAGACAGCAACTATCTCGCAGGATTTTCCCCAATGTGCAACTCAAAATGATTATAACTCCAGTCACACTGATACTCTTCCACATATGTGTCATTCTGTGAAGTTGGTAAGCGAGGCAGTGAGGTCATTGTTACAATTTGCCACAGCTAATACAACGGACGGGACAAGTTCCTGGCTGTGGAATTTCTTAAACTTTAAGAACTTATTCATCTTGATTGGCATATCTATGTACTGGATCCTACATGGAGCAATGCAGTAGACGCTTTGCTGAACACTTCCTCATAGAAAAACATTCATGCATGTAGCACAAATATGCTCTGTAGCACAATGTTTTGACGATTGGTAGGGCATGTGTTTTACGCAGCAGTAGTGTTGTTTCCATCCCTGAGAGAATAGCATTAAACTTACATGTTTCTCACAAAATATTTTATATATAGTGCATCCGTAGGTGCTAAAGATCATGATGAATGAAAACACCGCTGACAGCTGGTAAAACTTGGTTTTAATTGATCACATTACCAGTTTCAAGTGTTACAATTGCATCTTCAGGTGTAACCTACATATTTAAGAAGTGGTACATAATTATAAACTGTATAGTATATTTTTGCTATTATAAAAAGGTTATTTGAAAACTTATACTCACATAAATTATTACATTAATCCATCATAGGTGAACCCAAGACGGACCGCCTTTCAATTGTAATACGTTTTTTAAATACTGACTATATTCTCAGAATGGCTATACGTTGACTAACATCTCTGGGTTCACTTATGATGGATTAATGTATTAATTTTGTATGTATAAGTCTTCAAATAAACTTTCTACAATAGTACAAATTTGCATTACAGTTCACACTCCTTCACTGTACATTCGTTAATGACATGAAAGTGAATAGATACACCAGGATTTTGTCTCTCTAACTTACGTATATCCTGAAGTTTCATGAGGAAGTCAGTACTATCAAAGTTATAATATCCACAAATATTATCATTCACGTGGTTTCTCTTTGTACGTTCAGTAGGTATCTTCTAAATTCTTTGGCAAGCGATGAATAACTATACAGAACTTAAGTTATCATTCTTATGATGCACTCGACTCAGGACATATCTGGTGATCAAGGAGGCCAAGGCGACATGCCGACACTCCATAGATCATGATGAGTTACAACAGCAATACGTCGGTTAGAGTAATCCTCTTGAAAATACTCCCTGTAATGCTGTTCATGAATGGCAGCAAAACAGGTCGAATCGCCAGACTGACGTACATTTTGCAGTCAGATGCGTGGAATAAACACGGAAGTGCTCCTGCTGTCATACGAAATCGCAACCCAGACCAGGACTCCAGGTCTGGATCGAGTTTGTCTAGCAGACATACAGGCTGGATGCAGGCCCTTCTGGCCTTCTTCTAGCCATCACACGGTCATCACTGACACTGACGCAGAACCAGCTTTCATCAGAAAACACAAAATAGCTTCACCCTGCCCTCCAAAGAGAACTCGCTTGACACCACTGAAGTCGTAAATGTGGATCAGTGGAACGCACGCTTCATGGCGTCTGGTTCGGAGCTGTCTTGTAAGTAATCGATTTGTAGCAGTTCGTTGCGTAACTGCGGCGTCAAGTGCTGCTCAAGTTGCTGCTGCAGATGCAGTACGATACGACAGATCCATACACTGAAAATAATTGACTTCCCTCTCGGTAGTGCCACGTGGCCGTTCGGAATCCGGTCTCTTTGCAACAGTGCATTCTCGTGACCGCTGCTGCCAACAATCATGTACAGTGGCTACATTCCTGCCACGTCTTTCTGCAGTATCACAGAAGGGACATCCAGCTTCTCGTAGCCCTACTACGCCGTCAAGTTCAAACTCAATGAGGTGTTGATAATGGCTTGTTTGTCGCCTGAAAGGAATTCATGACTAACATAAACTCACCGCGTCCAATCTCAAAAGTAACTAAAGGTCATGGCCGTTACAGCATGTATTTAACGCAAACGTGATCTGCATCCCCATAGTAGCTCTACTAGCGCCACTCTTACGCGACTGGCATGAAATTTGAAAAGGCATCACATTTCAGATGTAGAAACAGTCTGCAATCTCCGTTTTTGTGTTGTGATTTTGTTTCAGTGAACATGAACAGGACAATATTTTGGAATGGACTGAAACGTATGGTTTTGGAAGGGTAGTGTGATGTCAGCCATACGACCACACCACCGCCTCAGAGATCGAATCGCCAGATGCGATTCTCTCGATAAACGGAACATAGGAGACGGCTGTGCTCGCCAAGGAGTACATAGCCAGTCGCAGTATTTATTCTCGCCGCGAGGCGCCGCTAGGCCACTTCATGTGTAGCAGGAGTGTAGTGTAGTTGTTGCAGTCTACAGTTCGTATGTGTGTGTGTGGTGTGTCAATATGTATGAGGGCTATTCGGAAAGTAAGGAACGATAAGTCGCGAAATGGAAACCACAGCGAAAAATCAAAACTGTTTTATTTTCAACAGTTAGCTACGGCTTCCAGCTACTTAACTCCATATTCGCTGATCCGACTTAGATGTTTGTGGTAGCGTTGTACCAAGTTTCAAATACCCTCGTTATAGGAGACATCCGCCAGTGTTTTCCGACAATTATCTATTCTGGCCTACAGCTCGTTGTCTGTGCCACAATGTTGTCTTTATAGCCAGTGGTTCATGTGAGCAGAAATGAAACTCAGAGGGAGACAATTACGGAGTGTATTGTGGGTAATCAAACACATCCAATTGCAAAACGATGTGGGAGCATCTTAATTGCCCCTGCAGAATGCGGCTGGGAATTTTCTTGTAGAAGAAAATGCACAACTGTTGTGCAATGTTGGCTGCATAGCTTCAGGCGAAATTCTTCACCAGGCTCTCGTTCTTGGTGGGAGACACTATTGTTCTAGGTGTCTTTTTGTGCTCACTGTGTGCTCAGGGAAAGAACGACGTAACGCGCTCGATGGGCATACTAGAGACACTGCCCAACAACACCTGTGCAAAACTTCATCGGGTTTTAACTGTGGTTCCATTTCGCGACCGATCGTCCCTTACTTTCCCGTATAACCCTGTCAAAAAGTTTTAATATCAGTCTGTACCAAAGTATGATGGTTGTGAAAGCCTCACCTTTAGGAGAACAGATGAAGAGAAACTACTTGTTTTCGAACGAAAAATCCTCTGAAAAAATATATGGTCCTGTTATAAATTCACAAACAGGGGAATGGGGAATTCGGAAATACCAAGAATTAAAAGAGCTTTACGCACAGCCTGACATTATACAAAGAATAAGAAGGAGGTTGACCTGAGGTGGATACGAATGAAGTGAGGGTACCCCATGATGCGTTTCTGGGAGCTGTAGCTGGAACGAGGTACTGGGGACGACTGCGGACAAGATGGAAGGACAGTATTGACAAGGACACAGAGGACATGGGACTAGGAATGGGTGAGTGGTGGCAGGAGGCTCGCAACTGGGAACAATGGAGGAGGAGTGTAGAGCAGACATATGGTCACTAAGGCCCAAGCCACGGATAAGTAAGTAAAATAAGCAATCAATTTCGTAACAAATTATTTAAATAAACGATATTCCACACCCTGCAATCGGTTTCCTGCCAATCAATCAGTATTTACATAGGGAGCTCTGTCCACCAAGAACAACAGTCCTACACAGAAGGGATATCGATTTAATTAATTAGTCAGTCATATTGAGTGGGAGATTGACTATTCAAATAACTCATAGCTGAAGCAACTCGTGTTCAATGACAGAATACTGAAAGTGGTACAATAAGTTAAGGAGAAGTACCTCAGTTGAGCTATTTCTGACAAATTTTTCTCGATCAATTTAATTATTTAATCAATTAATTTCATATCAATGATAATGACTTGGAACAGAACTTTCGGTTAAGGGGAGTGACAAAGAAAGTGCACCAGTAACCCCCTTCAAAAGTGTGCAAATCCAAAATGTGTGCTTGTATTTTATGGGAGCAGGGGGAAGTGGAGTGGGGAGGGGTGGAGGAGAAGGCTGAGCTTTTTCTGCGAATTGTCAACAGGACAGCAGCCAATATAAAGAAAATAAACTATCCTATGTCCTTACTGTCCAGCAGCTCAGCACAGACCAAGTCTCTCTCCTGCCAGTTCCCAGAAGGAGGGTGGAGTGGAGAGGATCTGGGATATTTCTGAGGAGGGGGTAATTATCTGATCAATTTAATTAATTAGTCAATTGATTTGATGTAATAAGTGTGCTTGTGTTTGTGACGGGTGGGCTGGGTATTCACCAGAGAGGTTGGGAGGAAGAGGGGGGGATGGAGGGGTGGATTTCCTCAGAAGTTCGATTTATCCCCAGGGGGTCATAAATCAACCCCCAGCGGGTAGCAAATGAATTAGTATAACAATGTTTACCCCTGAATATGAGCTTGTGCCGGCTGTCGCCTACTCGTTACGCTGCTATATGGTACACTGAATTAACTGTTTACGCCATTCGGCTCGTAGCTCCTCCGCAATGAGGATCTAGCTGCTGAGGTGTCGAGTTGCTAAGCCGTGTGTCCCTGTGGTGAGACTATCGACTTGCATTCGGTAGATTGTCGATCCAAATCCCCGGCCGTTCGTCCAAACTAAAGTTTACTGTGGTTCTGCTAAATCCCAAACTAAGGTTTAGCACGATTTCCCTAATTCGCTTAACGCAAATGCGGGGATGTTCACAAGGAAAGTACATGGTCTATTTCCTTCCACCAACCCGAGCTTGCGCTCCGTCCCTAATGACCTCTTCATCGACGGAGCGTTAATCCTTCACCTTCCTTTCCCGTCTGTTGTACAGCTTCTATGAGTAACAACGTGTACGTGGAATAACGGGCGGTACTGGATGATAGAGGTTACTTTGTATGCTGTCATTAATTAAATCAATATCTAGACGATATTCTACGGAGTCATTTTCGTACGTTCTACCACACATATGGTGCAGCATTCACTGCAGTGCCGACATTAGAGCCTACAGTAAACGATTCTACGTTAAAGTTCCCTGCGTCTTTAATGAACACCTAAAAATAAAACAATTTTGCTGTGCTTATAGGGTCGGTAGATACTTCAGCAATGACGTCCAGGAAACAAGTTCACTAAACTTGGATGCCGGTTGAAAAAGAGATGAGGGATATTTCCCGAGATGACATACGACACCATCATGACAAAATGACGATAAACTTGCTAGCGTAAACTTCGTAACAGGCCGATAATTCTTCGTAGTCTTTAATTCAGAGCCGGCCGCGGTGGTCTAGCGGTTTCTTGGCGCTCAGTCCGGAACCGCGCGACTGCTACGGTCGCAGGTTCGAATCCTGCCTCGGGCATGGATGTGTGTGATGTCCTTAGGTTAGTTAGGTTTAAGTAGTTCTAAGTTCTAGGGGACTGATGACCACAGATGTTAAGTCCCATATTGCTCAGAGCCATTTGAACCATTTCAATTCAGATTTTTTTCTTACACGTACTATACCAAACACAGTTGCTCATGTTGTGATGATAACTTGTTTGCCAAGTTACATTTTCAGAAATATGAAATTAATGGCATTGTCCCATTCCAAATAGTTCTTCGTTTTTCTTTCCCAACAATGTATCTATTGAAGGAAATGCGCTTCATTCACCAGATGTGCGTGATATATCTCTGTCAACCACTATAATTGTATTCTATTTTGCTCTATTCTGTACCTGAAACTGTACAAATTGTTACATGTAGTAGTATCTGCAAACTTCTCAGTGCCGCTGGTAATACGTATTTCAGTTTTTAGTTAACAATAGGAAAAGATATTACGGAACTTACTTTGACGACTCAAATTGCTGTCTGTTGGCTGGAGTGGATTGCAGACTGTGTTTTTGGAAGAGTGCAGACATATCTGGTCGTACTTTGTCGGTTGCATCCCAATGCAAGCGCAGAATTCCATATGGCACAAACAGTCCGGCTGAAAACCTACGAAAAACACAGGATGAAAGCATGAATAATGTTCAGATTTCCGTAATAACTTTTTCTGCACTTGCTACATGACAGCTTTAATAATAATTATTTAGTTTCAAGTCGGGTTACTTAAGAAAACTTTGGTTCATAATGTTTTTAATGTACTGACGAAAGTAAAACTGTGATGGCTGGTCATGAGTTTTGCTTGGTAGAGCACTTTCTCGTGAAGGGCAAAGGTCCTAAGTTCGAGTCTCGGTCCGACACTAAGTTTTAATTTGCCACATAGTATCAAAGTTAATGTACATTACTGACATTTAAAACTGCAATATCATGAGATATAATAGCAAGCTTAATAAAAAGTATGAAAGAATAAAAATCACCAACCAAAAAATTAAAGTTAACAACGTTCCCATAAAAAGAATTCTAGTATATTTAGCCAAAAAAATCAAAGTAAAACCACCTAACAGTATGCTACATACGTCAAATAGTTGCATGATATACACTACATACTTGGATATAGAAATTGTTAACATTGTAACACAAACGCTTAAGTTACTTAGGAGTATTAACGTCTACATTCCGCTTCTAAGAAAAGATTACACAGGTTTCCCATTCAGAAATCGACTTGTAGTTCAGGCCGTTTGTGACAATATTGTGTCATATCACGTGTAAGAAGAAGGAACGTCTAACAGCATGTGTCGTGGGAACTGGACAGTGGCAGGATCGTGGCATGCCAAGAGAGCGGTTTATCATTCTGCACCACTGCCGTCCACGTTGGTCCGGATGCTCGAATAGTCAGCACGGTGGCCACCGTCGCAGCTTCCCTTGCATCAGCAGAGAGAGTCGTGGCGACAATGCTGCGTCCAGGAACAACAACGGAGAGAGGAGTTGCACCACGTCGTGTTTTCAGACGGTTCCCGATTCTATGTACAGCACCACGGTGGACGCATCCACGTGTGTAGATTCAAAGGATAATAAATAATATTTATCACCATCATACCGGCCCAGGACATGGCGTGACTGCATGGGCTAATATTGAGCACACAACATGATCACGTCTGGTCCGCGTAGCTTGTAATTTGGACAGCAGGAGTTATATTTCTGAAGTATGGTTGTGCCCCGTCAGTGAGGTCGAGTGAATATACGTGACCTCAAACGGATTCCGAGAGAAATTTACGAAAGAAACTGCATGTATGAGTAATTGCCATTTGTTGTCATGTATCTAGCAGAATGCCATTGTTCACAACGGCACATTTTGGTGAAGCTACGAGTCTTCAGTGGGCCAAACAACACTGAAACTGGGAAGAAGCAGACTGGAGACGTCTATACGCTCCGACGAGACGCGATTTTTTCACTTTTCCAATGTTACAAGGCGTCGAGTGTCAATGAAGCGTTCAACACACACCATGTTGTTGATTTAGTTTATGTTCTAGGTAGTTCTTTGATCTTTTAATCATTTTTGCGTATCATATCTCGATTCCAAGTATTTACGTTATCGTTAAACCTGGATGTTTATTTCAATGCTAGCTGAGTTCCCAGCTTTTCCCGCTTATGAAATTATTCCAATCTTCTCTTAGTCCAACTCGCCTTCTCCCTCTCTTGATCCATCTCTTCTGTCCCCTGTCTGTCCATCTCTTCCTTCACTTTCTCTCTCGGTACATCTCCTCTTTTCCCCACCCTCTCTGTCCATCTCCTCCTCCCCCTCAATCTCCTTCCTCTCGCTACCTTTCTCTCCTCCCTCTGTCCATCAACTCTTTCCTTTATCAATCTCCTCCTCTCTCTTCTCTCTGTCCATCTCCTCCTCTTCTGTTCCTGTGTCCATTTCGTCCTCCTATTCTGTCTGTCCATTTCCGTAATCTTCTCTCTCTACCCACCTTCTCCTCGTTCTTTGTCCTCCTTCCTCCCCCTCTGTTCATTTCCATCCCCTACCCCCTCTCTCTCCATCCCCTGCTATTCCCTCTATCTGTTCATCTCCTCTATGCTGTTGCTGTCCATCTCCTTCCTCCTTCTCTCTGTTCATACCCTCTTCCACCTCTTACTATCCATCTCCTCCTGCTCCTTCAATCTGCACATCTCCTCTACTTTCCTTTCTCTGTCCATCTCTTCCTCTTCCCTCTCTCTCTGTCCATCTGGCTCTCTTCTTTCTCTCTCCATCTTCTCATTTTCCGTTTCTGTGCATGCCCCCCTCTCTCTGTCTATCGCCGCCTTCCCCATACTGTGTTCATCTCCTCATCTGTCCTCTTTCTGCTCCCCATCTCCTATTCACTTCCTCTGCTCATCTCCTCCTTCTCCCCTTTCTGCCCATTTATACCTAATCTCCCCTCTCTGCCCATCTCTTTCTCTTCTCTCACTGTCCATATCTTCCTCTTCCCTTGATTATTTCCCCCTTCCCATCTCTGCCTGTCCGCTCCCTTCTCTTTTCACTTTATTACCCCCACTTCAGCAGATGGTTGCTGCTTCTTATCCCTGGCAGTATTTCTTTCCAGATAAGAAGTGATACGTGTACCAAGTATGGCTGCAATCGATACAGGGATTTAAGGGGAGCTTTTTAGGCATGGCTTTGCCTGCGTACACAGGTTATATGAATTACTCACATATTTAACATATTTCACACACATTTTTACACATTTTTCGCCTGTATCTCTAGCGAATTTTGTCCAGCGGTTTCGGTTTCACAGAGCTCAATGTTTGTGAAGTCATTCATCGTGAACTACACTTCGTGCAACGATATGATATTGCATGTACGTCAAGGGGTATATGCGGACACTGTCTACGAACTGCGAACTGTACTGGAAGTCGAGTTAGTTGCAAGGAAGTAATAAATTTAAACGTCATGCGTGATGCGGCAGTTTCTCATGCATGTCAATGCTTATGATGTGATATCTCTTGAACTAGCTTTCCTACAAAAATATATTTTTCCAAGGATATTCAGTGGTATGTGCCAATACCGTATGCAAAATGTGTTGCAAAGAATGTTAGTAGTAAAGAAGTAAGAAATTAAAATGTCAAGCCTAATACGACAGTTTCACTGCGTGAACAGCAAGAATGTAGTAAGTGATAAACTCGTTTCCTTTTTTTATTTTGTGGTGGTGTCAGCAAGAAGAAGTGTCGCAAAGTTTTTAAATTATATGTACAGTTTGTTCCATGCACCAAGTGCTCTCATCCTGAAGTTCTGGATGAATATAGTCCCCCCACCAAGACCCGCTTGAGAGGCATATGGTTCTTACTCGCACTGTGGTTCTTTCCAGACAATAACTATATGTATACCAAGTTTAGATGAAATAGATGCAGTTGTTTTGGGAGAACATACACCGTTACTCGTATATACACCCTCTTTTTATGTGAAATTTCTTAACCCTTTTTTTATGTGAAATCTCTTTAAAGTTTTTAAATTTCTAATGTGAAATCTCTCAAAACATTTTAAGTAAAGCAAATATTATTAATAACCTACATCTTTATCCTGCGTGCCTACACATTTATTTCTGAACGCCGTGACCGCGAACACACTTCTCCCAACGATACCGTCGCTGTAGAATGTTCGATTTTGTTGACGGAGCTACAATCTACCCTCTGCTTGCACCGCTTTATCAGTATAAAAGTGATGTCCCCGAAGGTTTTGTAAGTAGTTGAAAATGAAATAGGGCCAAGCCGGGACAGTATGGAGGGTGATGGATGACAGCGAACACATGGCGTCGGGCTGATACAGACGTCGCAGCGCTGCTGTGTGGTCTAGCTAAGCTAGCATTTTCATGCTTAAAAAGAGGGTGCTGCATGTTTGGATGAACTCTCAGAATGCAGAACTCGATTACAGCATCTTGTTTCCCGAGCAACCGTCAGCGGGCTGCGTATCTTTAGACGTGAATAATAAACCTGTATAATCATCATTACGTTTGTTTTATTTAAAAAGCTTTAACAGTTTTCACATAAAAATTCGGAGGCACTATTTCTCAGCACGCCCTCGTATAACGTGTATGGATTCTCGGTGACCGTGTGCTGCTGTTTTCTCCGCATTTTCACTCCCGCCTTCCAAAGTGGCCACAGCCGTCTTCATAAGGCTGCACACATGTGTCCCTGGTTTAATGTACTGAGGCACATCGTCTACTACGGTGCATCACTAAATTTTAATTCCATTCAAAATATCTGGAATTACTTCGAATAGCTGGTGAATCGCAGCAGACATCATCTGCGAAATATGATAACTTTACAGTGTCTAATCATCAATGAGTGACTTCAGCTGGATGTGATGTACCTGAAGAAACGTTTAGATTCTCTTCCTCGTCGAACTGATGACATCATCGAGGTTACAGACAGTGGTGCAAGGTATTATCATGGAGTTTCCTGGCGTCTCTAATTTCCTGCCGAACATGAAATAAAATAGGAACCTAGAATTCATCAGTAATTCACTGTAACAAATCTGTACGACCTGCAAGTTATTAGCTCGAGAATATGTTTAACATAGAATGTTGTTGTGGTCTTCAGTCCTCAGAATAGTTTGATGCAGCTCTCCATGCTACCCTATCCTGTGCAAGTTTCTTCATCTCCCAGTACCTACTGCAACCTACATCCTTCTGAATCTGCTTAGTGTATTCATCTCTTGGTCTCCCTCTACGATTTTTACCCTCCACGCTGCCCTCCAATGCTAAATTTGTGATCCCTTGATGATTCAGAGCATGTCCTACCAACCGGTCCCTTCTTCTCGTCAAGTTGTGCCACAAACTCCTCTTCTCCCCAATTCTATTCAATACCTCCTCATTTTCCTTTACTGCTTGCTCAATATACAGATTGAATAACATCGGGGAGAGGCTACAACCCTGTCTCACTCCCTTCCCAACCACTGCTTCCCTTTCATGTCCCTCGACTCTTATAACTGCCATCTGGTTTCTGTACAAATTGTAAATAGCCTTTCGCTCCCTGTATTTTACCCTTGCCACCTTTAGAATTTGACAGAGAGTATTGCAGTCAACATTGTCAAAAGCTTTCTCTAAGTCTACAAACGCTAGAAACGTAGGTTTGCCTTTCCTTAATCTTTCTTCTAAGATAAGTCGCAAGGTCAGTATTGCCTCAGGTGTTCCAATATTTCTACGGAATCCAAACTGATCTTCCCCGAGGTCGGCTTCTACCAGTTTTTCCATTCGTCTGTAAAGAATTCGTGTCAGTATTTTGCAGCTGTGACTTATTAAACTGATAGTTCGGTAATTTTCACATCTGTCAACACCTGCTTTCTTTGGGATTGGAATTATTATATTCTTCTTGAAGTCTGAGGGTATTTCGCCTGTCTCATAGATCTTGCTCACCAGATGGTAGCATTTTGTCAGGACTGGCTCTCCCAAGGCGGTCAGTAGTTCTAATGGAATGTTGTCTACTCCCGGGGTCTTGTTTCGACTCAGATCTTTCAGTGCTCTGTCAAACTCTTCGCACAGTATCGTATCTCCCATTTCATCTTCATCTACATTCTCTTCCATTTCCATAATATTGTCCTCAAGTACATCTTCCTTGTATAGACCCTCTATATGCTCCTTCCATCTTTCTGCTTTCTCTTCTTTGCTTGGAACTGGGTTTCCATCTGAGCTCTTGATATTCATTCAAGTTGTTCTCCTTTCTCTAAAGGTCTCTTTAATTTTCCTGTAGGCAGTATCTATCTTACCCCTAGTGAGATAAGTCTCCACATCCTTACATTTGTCCTCTAGCCATTCCTGCTTAGCCATTTTGCACTTCCTGTCGATCTCATTTTTGAGACGTTTGTATTCCTTTTTGCCTGCTTCATTTACTGCATTTTTATATTTTCTCCTTTCATCAATTAAATTCAAGATTTCTTCTGTTACCCAAGGTTTTCTACTAGCCCTCGTCTTTTTACCTACTTGCTCCTCTGATGCCTTCACTACTTCATCCCTCAGAGCTACCCATTCTTCTTCTACTGTATTTCTTTCCCCCATTGCTGTCAATTGTTCCCTTATGCTCTCCCTGAAACTCTGTACAACCTCTAGTTTAGTCAGTTTATCCAGGTCCCATCTCCTTAGATTACCACCTTTTTGCAGTTTTAATCTACTGTTCATAACCAATCGATTGTGGTCAGAGTCCACATCTGCCCCTGGAAATGCCTTACAATTTAATACCTGGTTCCCTAATCTCTGTCTTTCCATTATATAATCTATCTGATACCTTTTAGTATCTCCGGGATTCTTCCACGTATACAACCTTCTTTAAAATAGAATAAGACATAAAGTTTACAATGGATTACAAATTTTGTTGGTAACTACAATACACTGCGCCAACTACGCTCGATGTTTAATATTATCCCTTTATTTGAAGAAAATACACTCCTGGAAATTGAAATAAGAACACCGTGAATTCGTTGTCCCAGGAAGGGGAAACTTTATTGACACATTCCTGGTGTCAGATACATCACATGATCACACTGACAGAACCACAGGCACAGAGACACAGGCAACAGAGCATGCACAATGTCGGCACTAGTACAGTGTATATCCACCTTCCGCAGCAATGCAGGCTGCTATTCTCCCATGGAGACGATCGTAGAGATGCTGGATGTAATCCTGTGGAACGGCTTGCCATGCCATTTCCACCTGGCGCCTCAGTTGGACCAGCGTTCGTGCTGGACGTGCAGACCGCGTGAGACGACGCTTCATCCAGTCCCAAACATGCTCAATGGGGGACAGATCCGGAGATCTTGCTGGCCAGGGTAGTTGACTTACACCTTCTAGAGCACGTTGGGTGGCACGGGATACATGCGGACGTGCATTGTCCTGTTGGAACAGCAAGTTCCCTTGCCGGTCTAGGAATGGTAGAACGATGGATTCGATGACGCTTTGGATGTACCGTGCACTATTCAGTGTCCCCTCGACGATCACCAGTGGTGTACGGCCAGTGTAGGAGATCGCTCCCCACACCATGATGCCGGGTGTGGGCCCTGTGTGCCTCGGTCGTATGCAGTCCTGATTGTGGCGCTCACCTGCACGGCGCCAAACACGCATACGACCATCATTGGCACCAAGGCAGAAGCGACTCTCATCGCTGAAGACGACACGTCTCCATTCGTCCCTCCATTCACGCCTGTCGCGACACCACTGGAGGCGGGCTGCACGATGTTGGGGTGTGAGCGGAAGACGGCCTAACGGTGTGCGGGACCGTAGCCCAGCTTCATGGAGACGGTTGCGATTGGTCCTCGCCGATACCCCAGGAGCAACAGTGTCCCTAATTTGCTGGGAAGTGGCGGTGCGGTCCCCTACGGCACTGCGTAGGATCCTACGGTCTTGGCGTGCATCCGTGCGTCGCTGCGGTCCGGTCCCGGGTCGACGGGCATGTGCACCTTCCGCCGACCACTGGCGACAACATCTATGTACTGTGGAGACCTCACGCCCTACGTGTTGAGCAATTCGGCGGTACGTCCACCCGGCCTCCCGCATGCCCACTATACGCCCTCGCTCAAAGTCCGTCAACTGCACATACGGTTCACGTCCACGCTGTCGCGGCATGCTACCAGTGTTAAAGACTGCGATGGAGCTCCGTATGCCACGGCAAACTGGCTGACACTGACGGCGGCGGTGCACAAATGCTGCGCAACTAGCGCCATTCGACAGCCAACACCGCGGTTCCTGGTGTGTCCGCTGTGCCGTGCGTGTGATCATTGCTTGTACAGCCCTCTCGCAGTGTCCGGAGCAAGTATGGTGGGTCTGACACACCGGTGTCAATGTGTTCTTTTTTCCATTTCCAGGAGTGTATATTAAGCTATTTAAATGAGATGTATGCGGCCATATCAACACTTTTACATGCACTTCTTCAGAATACAGAGTCACGTGTAAGTACAGTTTCCCACAAAAAGTGCATGAATGCTAGAATATAAATAACACAATTTTGTTCCTGTGACTAAAAATTGTGTTATTTTGCACTATTTCGTGTGACATATCTTAAAACTGTCCTTTTTTGGTACAAAGCACAGAACAGTTCCACATTCTCCATAATTTATACTGGTATATCCCTGGGCACAAAGCTCACATTTTCTTTTTGGCACGTACTCGGGACAGTATCATATCATGCGTCATTTTCGGGCACTGAAGCTGCAGTTTTATTCCTTCCTTGGACGATTTGTCCATCCAAGAGTCCAAACCAAGTTTCCTTTTCTCGGAAAAGATCAGCGCTTTTGTGATGTCCTCGGTAACAATTCGCTTACACATTTGTGTAATATCTCACCTTCAAGACTTCGTCCTTCCGTTTATATGCAGTTTACATTGCACAAAGAAAAAAGGGTAACAAAAACTCCAGAAACTGCCGGATCAGTAGCTAGTGCTCATGTTACCTTTCACGGTGTTTGTTAAAGATGCAGTCTGTTCATAAACTTTTAACAAAAGAACAGAAAACCACCGTATATGAGAACTTAATAGTTGCTTGCAAGCACCACTGCCCATCCTAGCACAAAACCTGAAACATGTTGCAGAAAACAGTGTGCAATTTTGATGTTTTTTGAGAGCGACATTGCCAAATAAAGGGTAAAATTCAATACGAGTTCGAAATCCAAGCGAAAGTGCTTAAGTTTTGCTTCAGTGATCTTAAGAAGAGGTACGTTTGGTTGTTTCATATGACGTTCGAGTAAGTAAAAGTGTAATTATCTCCCATTGACGTAAAAATTTCATACACAACGTTACCTGCGGAAACAGCTGCTTTTGCACTTTCTGCGTTGTGATAACTGGATGCTTGACTCACCGCTACTTTTGTTAAGACGGATGACGTCGCCACCTTCGCCTGCCAGACGGACTTCGCTGCAGTGTGTGGCCTCTGGAGAGTGGCTGCAGATGTTGTCCCCTCTACTGGCACCGTCCACAAGGCATCCACACAGCGTCGCACTGCAGTTGCATTCCACGTGGCCTCCTGCGCGTAACAGCCAACATTAAATGATAGTGCGACCCAGGTGAGCACAATAGCATCTTTCCATATAATTCTGTGTTCACGCAATGAAATACACGCGAGTGGTGAAGGAGAGAGTTTGATCATTATAGAATACTGTTGCTGTTCAAACCGCACATTTTCATGGAAGAAAGTAGCGTCGATGTTGCGGTTATTAGAAATAAATAACGAGCTGCAACAAGATACTAATTTAATTTCGCAACAGCACCGAAACCGATTTTGCTGGATCCCGATCGTGGACTGCCCGACGACGGCCGGACCGACCCGAACCGGTCAGTGACCCCCGCCTCTACCCCTACGAGAGTCTTTCACGGCTCCGACTGACAGCAGTCGCCTATCGCGACTGCCGAGGTCGTTGCCCCCCAACTGGCCACCGCCTCGACATTTGTGTTTAAACAAACTGCGCCGACGAAGTGTACTGCCTGCTTCCACGCCCACCACACATCAGTGCTACTGCTGGTTTCACAGAAGATTTGGGCAGGAGACGCTGCGCTGCAGACAACCCTGCGCCAACCAAAACTAAACCGGCGACCCGACTTCGGCGCACCAGACTGCTTTTCATTAACAGGACGCCTCTGCCCACCGCAACAAAGAAGCAGGCCGAGCGGTTCTAGGCGCTTCAGTCCGGAACCGCGCTGCTGCTACGGTCGCAGGTTCGAATCCTAACTCGGGCGTGCATGTGTGTGTGATGTCCTTAGTTAGGTTTAAGCAGTTCTAAGTCTAAGGGACTGATGACCTCAGATGTTAAGTCCCATAGTGCTTAGAGCCATTTTGAACAATGCAGCACCGATGCAGCGATTCAATGGACACACAGATCCCGACTGTTCGTCCATGACGGGTGCCTGCACACGTAATTTCCTCGTTGTTACTGAGGCTGATGTGAGCACTCTGCCGCCTGCTCTCGCGTTTGCTACTCTGTCGCCGTCACCGCTGTAACTGTGCGCGGGCAGTGACATCCTAATCGCAGTTGCTGGAAATGCACTCATTGTGCTCGACCTCGGAACAGATATGCAAATACCTTGGACATTCCTAGTGGCAGAGACAGCTGAATCAGCCCTGCAAGCACATTTCCTCGCGCACTACCAACTACTGTCGGACATACGAGGGCTGTGTTTTAAGTAAGGGCCGTTTTTATTTTTAAGAAAAGATACAAATACTTTTGTAAAAAAACTATTGTTTTCTGATTCTACACACTTTTACCTATTTTTCTACATAGTTGCCTTGTTTATTTAAGCACTTGTCATACCGTACAACTAAATTTTTAGTTCCCTCTTCAAAGAATTCGGCCGCCTGCTCTGACAGCCAAGAGTTCACGGCCGCTTTCACTTCATCGTCGTCATTGAAGTGCTGCCCGCCAAGATGATGTTTCAGGTGCCGGAAAAGGTGAAAATCGCTAGGAGCAAGGTCGGGGCTGTATGGTGCATGGTCCAAAACTTCCCAGCCAAAAGAGTCAATCAAATCCCGAGTCTTTTGAGAGGTGTGAGGCCTAGCGTTATCGTGCAGGAGCAAAACTCCTTTTGTCAGCATGCCGCGCCTTTTGTTTTGAATTGCTCTGCAGAGCTTCTTTAGAGTTGCACAGTAGGCATCTGAGTTGATTGTCGTTACTCGTGGCATAAAGCCCACTACCAAAACACCGCGCCGGTCCCAGAACAAAGTTGCCATAATCTTGCGCTTTGACAGCGTCTGTTTGGCTTTGACCTTGACGGTTGAGGTTGTGTGTCGCCATTCCATCGATTGTCGCTTGCTTTCGGGAGTGATATGGGATACCCATGTTTCATCTCCAGTGACAATTTGACTCAGCATGTCATCCCCTTCTTCCTCATAACGAATCAAAAAGTCCAATGAAGTGACAAATCTCTTCCCTTTGTGGTCCTCTGTGAGGAGTCTGGGTACCCACCGAGAACACAGTTTCTTAAAGTTTAGGTTTTCAGAAACAATTTTGTACAAAAGCGATCTTGAAACTTGTGGAAATTCCAAAGAAAGACTGGAAATTGTGAATCTTCTGTCCTCATGAATCTTTGTTTCGACTGCAGCCACCAAATCATCAGTGATCACAGAGGGCCGGCCTGAGCGTTCTTCGTCATGGACGTTTTGACGGTCATTTTTAAACTCTCTAACCCATTGACGCACTTTACCTTCACTCATTGCATTCAAGCCATAAACTTCTGTTAACTGACAATGAATTTCTGCAGCTGATGGGCTTCTCGCGGTCAAAAAACGGATCACTGACCGTATCTCACACGCGGCGGGCGATTCAATAATCGTAAACATTATAAAGTAGCACAGCGATGCGTACACGTCAGCTACAGAGTTGCAACTTGCATCAGTGTGAACGGGAAGGATACCGGCAAGTGGCGCGGTGGCTTGTTGCGGCGTCCGCGCGAACTACGGGACTATACGCGCGAACGGCCCTTACTTAAAAAACAACCCTCGTAAATCGCGCCGTCCTATTACGACGGAACGGCCAGCAGCCTCAGGTGTAGTATAGACTATCCCTCTTACGGCCCCATTGCCAATATCCATGAAGAAGAGGTGGTATCTGCGGGTTGTGTCCTTAGAAGGTATTTGCTTGCCAATATATGTACGGGGTTCGCTGGCCCGAGAGGGAGGCATGACGTTTGGAGATTGGCGGTAGCGTCGCGACAAGAGGTGGTCACGAGGTCTGTGCGGCCGAAGCCAAGAGCCGCGCAAGGATGGCGTGCGCAGAGCGAAGATACCGGAGTGCTTCACGGGGGTCAGCAGCGACTACAAGCAGCAGGCAGACATCCCGTCGGTTGGTTGGCAACATTCGTGTCCGAAGACTGCTCGTGTTCTTGCTGCCCTCTTCTACCTGGCTTTCATCGGCACCACTCAGTAACCGCTGCGACTCACCGTGG
Organism: Schistocerca serialis cubense; assembly: GCF_023864345.2. Classification (NCBI taxonomy): domain Eukaryota; kingdom Metazoa; phylum Arthropoda; class Insecta; order Orthoptera; family Acrididae; genus Schistocerca; species Schistocerca serialis. The sequence continues at coordinate 85,911,412 of NC_064638.1, read as the reverse complement.
ATCCATGGAACTGCTTGCTCATAAAGGGGAGTAACATTCTATTATCATCGTGGTGATTTGTGTCATTGTCTACATGCTCTTCTTATTATTTTCTCGTTTGTATCCGACCCTCAGAGTTTTACTCGGTCGGCTCTTTGGTCGTAAATATAGGCTGTAGTATTGTACTAAGACACTAGTTGTAGTTTGAAAATTTACCTTTCCTTTCTGGTTTGTACCGATCATTAATGTTGTAATGAATCAGCTCCTGGTCGTAAATACAGTTGGTACAACTGTACTAAGTCACAGGTTGCCGTTAAACAGAGACCTTGTGGTTAGATTTAGATGCTAACCGGTCCAGTTCATTGACTGTAATTGCATTTCCCAGTCATTAGATATAATCTGAACAACCTGTTGCACTAAGCAATTCGTTACTGTGTTTGAAAGACCGGCTCATTATTAGTGTCTTTTAGTTGGATCTTGTGGTTCCACCGAATCAGTTCTCTTGTAACAAGTGTTCATAAGTAATGTTTAAAGACGTTCCTTCAGAGCGGTCTTAATAACTGACAATCAGTTTAACTTTGAAAATATTAACAGCCAACTGTCACCAGGGCTTTAGACAAAATAAGAGTGTCAGAAGGGACGGGTTGAGATCCAGTCGCACCTTGGTTGCCGATTAAAATTAAGAGTTGGTTGCTTTGAGGTAAGCCTTATCATTGTCATATTGTTTCCTAATCTGTTTAACCTTTAAGCACAGATGCTCATCTTAACTACAAATCCTTCGACATGTACAATTCAAATTAAAAGTTACGTCATCTGTTTTGAGTAATTGAATCGCTCCTGTCATCAATGGTGCTTACATAGTTTTCATGTGTTGCAGAAGGGCGTTTAATAAAACAAATTGTGTCCAGCGTGGTAATAAACACCGCTGTTTCACCCAATAACGGGTGGGCTGCAGGTCCGGACGTCTTGTAATGTTTGTCATATTGTTAGCTGTTTTGATTTCTCTTGAAAAAGCTTATTCATAATAAGGTTTAGGGTCAAAAGAATTTTGCAAATTTGTTCATTTTGTAAATAAGATTTTATGGATAGATATTGTTAAATAAACAGGTTGTGTGAAAAGAAAGTTATATTGGTGGGGTCTCCCTTCCACGTTTTCGTTAACTCGTGTTTACTGCGTATCATTGGTAGAAGAGCGTCGTTTTCGACCCGTTAGCGGGGAGTTGTCACAAGTTTCATTTCAAGAAACCTGCTTCAGTTTAAATTTTGTACTTTATATTTTTGGGACATTGTCTAATTATTCCCTTTTGTTCACAGCCGGACCATGGATCAACGTCAGTGTTCCGATATTTCGTTCCTAAAACGGGATCAGCTCTAGTACGAATTGAGCATTAGGTAACAAAATGTTGACGGTACGGTGGGGTAGCTGGCAGCCAGGCTACAGAGAGCGTTGTCAACATCACTCTCCGTTTCTGTCAGCACGGTTGGCGAGGTGAGCCAAAATTTACGGACTATTATGGTAGCATTGAATCAGTTACCAAGAAATCTCACCTTACTCCATAATACACTACTGGCCATTAAAACTGCTACACCACGAAGATGACGCGCTACAGACGCGAAATTTAACCGACAGGAAGAAGATGCTGTGATATGCAAATGATTAGCTTTTCACACACCTACAACGTGCTGACATGACGAAAGTTTCCAACCGATTTCTCATACACAAACAGCAATTGACCGCCGTTGCCTGGTGAAACGTTGTTGTGATACCTCGTGTAAGGAGGAGAAATGCGTACCATCATGTTTCCGTCTTTGATAAAGGTCGTATTGTAGCCTATCGCGATTGCAGTTTATCGTACCGCAACATTGGCGCTCGCGTTGGTCTCGACCCCAGAGTCAACAGATGGGGACATTTGCAAGACAACAACCATCTGCACGAACAGTTCGACGACGTTTGCAGCAGCATGGACTATCAGCTCGGAGACCATGGCTGCGGTTACTCTTGACGCTGCATCACAGACAGGAGCGCCTGCGATGGTGTACTCAACGACGAACCTGGGTGCACGAATGGCAAAACGTCATTTTGTCGGATGGATCCAGGTTCTGTTTACAGCATCATGATGGTCGCATCCGTGTTTGGTGACATCGCGGTGAACGCACAGTGGAAGCGTGTATTCGTCATCGCCATACTGGCGTATCAGCCGGCGTGATGGTATGGGGTGCCGTTGGTTACACGTCTCGGTCACCTCTTGTTCGCATTGACGGTACTTTGAACAGTGGACGATACATTTCACATGTGTTACGACCCGTGGCTCTACCCTTCATTCGATCCCTGCGAAACCCTTCATTTCAGGAGAATAATGCACGACCGCATGTTGCAGGCCCTGTGCGGGCCTTTCTGGATACAGAAAATGTTCGACTGCTGCCCTGGCCAGCACATTCTCCAGATCTCCCCCCAATTGAAAACGTCTGGTCAATTGTGGCCGAGCAACTGGCTCGTCACAATACGCCAGTCACTACTATTGATGAACTGTGGTATCGTGTTGAAGCTGCATGGGCAGCTGTACCTGTACACGCCATCCAAGCTCTGTTTTACTCAATGCCCTGGCGTATCAAGGCCGTTATTACGGCCAGAGGTGGTTGTTCTGGGTACTGATTTCTCAGGATCTATGCACCCAAAGTGCGTGAAAATGTAATCACATATCAGTTCTAGTATAATATATTTGTCCAATGAATACCCGTTTATCATCTGCATTTCTTCTTGGTTAGCAATTTTAATGGCCAGCAGTGTAATCAACCAACTGTGAGGCAGGTCAAGCACAATTACTCGACCTGGGCAATAGAGAAAATATAGAATCGAGCCCTCAGCGGTTAACACGTGTCATTCAGTTAAATAATCTTTTGTCTGATTTGCAAATTCAAAATGCCGTTTTGGAACTGGGGAGTGGGGCTGATACAAATAATATAGAATGTGTGTCTGATAATCCAATACCCGAACGTGGATCCGTCGCCCGAGGTCTAAGTGATCGGTCTGGGAAATATTTTGCTCGCCTCCCTAACCCGTGTTTCTTAAATAGTATTCGGGGATTGTCAATTGAAACCTTAGAAAATATACAGCAGGTATTGTACCTGACGCATTAAGGATCCCCCATCACGTAGTACATATCGCACTCTACCCGTTAGCACGAGGTAGCTTAAGTAAGCTACTATCCGAAACCTTACAGCAGGGTAAGACGATCGGGCAACTGAGGCAATCGATCGTGGAGGGTAAGTTATCAGACCGGATGGGCAATAAGATAGAGTGTAGATATTATTGTCTCGTGTAGGACTCCCACGAATCGCTGTTTCAATATGTAAAGCTGGTTCGGGAGGAAGTATCGGCACTACGTATGGATGTCCCGAGGCGCATTGAGTTGCTAACGTCTTGGAAGGTATTCGGCCTGAAGATGGATATCGGATCGCACTCTTTCCTAGTCCGGTCACTCTCCATGAGTCAGAGGAGGAGGAGGAGGAGATTAGTGTTTAACGTCCTGTCGACAACGAGGTCATTAGAGACGGAGCGCAAGCTCGGGTGAGGGAAGGATGGGGAAGGAAATCGGCCGTGCCCTTTCAAAGGAACCATCCCGGCATTTGCCTGAAGTGATTTAGGGAAATCACGGAAAACCTAAATCAGGATGGCCGGAGACGGGATTGAACCGTCGTCCTCCCGAATGCGAGTCCAGTGTGCTAACCACTGCGCATGAGTCAGAGAATATTGTTAAGTCTGTTATGAAATTGTCTTCTGCCGACAACCAGCGAAATGAGTTAATCGGGGACATCAAGACTTGACTAACTCCGGTCCAGAAGGTAGCATGATAGATAGAGCGCGCGGTTCAGTGAAATCAGGGGCTTGTTTTAGTTGCGTCACACGTGATCATTTAATACGAGGATGCCTGGTTCTAAGGATGCAAAAAATGTTCAAATGTGTGTGAAATCTTATGGGACTTAACTGCGAAGGTCATCAGTCCCTAAGCTTACACACTACTTAACCTAAATTATCCTAAGGACAAACATACACCCATGCCCGAGGGAGGACTCGAACCTCCGCCGGGACCAGCCGCATAGTCCATGACTGCAGCGCCTGAGACCGCTCGGCTAATCCCGCGCGGCTCTAAGGATGCCTCGCGCTGAGAAACGACCCCAGGCGCCGACGGGGTTGCATCCTCGGAGACAGGGGTGGTGTAGTCGTATACAGGCAGCCACCACGCATACCTTACCATTTATTTTTGTGGCTATAGGGCATGAACCGTTGTGTGGGTTACTAGAATCAGGCAGCTCTGTGTCACTCCTTAATTGCGAGTGGTTTATTGAATACTTATGTAGATTATCTCCAGTACGTCCCTCAATTGAGAGATGTCGGGTGGCCAATAGCCGAGAGTTGCCTCTGTGCGGGGAAGTGCGGGAAAATCTTTCCGTGTGTGAATTTTAATGGCCTGTCAAGTTTTTATTAGTTAAGGGACTGGTGCCTGACTTAATCCTAGGGCACGATTTCATCCGTAAGACCAGTATGGTGTTAGATTTTGGTACCCGGACCTTTTATTTCAAATTTTACCCCAACGATCGAATAGCTTTTTGTTCATGTGCTGATGTGGGCATGGCACGGGACATTAGTAGTGACACGTGCCTGTTTGGAGTAGATCACCTCTCTAGTCAATAAGGGGAACAGTTAAGGGAAATTTTGGGAGAATTTCGTGACGTACTTTGTGACAGGCTGGGAGTCACAGACGTCATTAGATACCATATTCGTGTTATGGATGACCTGTCAGTTTCCATATAGCTTGTCACCACCTAAGATAAAGATATTGCGGCAGAAAATTGAGGGTTTGTTAAAAGGCGTAGCCAGAAGACCGTCCACCTCCCCCTACGCTTCCCCCATTTTCTTAGTGCCTAAAGGTCAGGGGCAGGATTTCCGACCTGTGCTTGTTTACAGGGTTATCAATAAATAGGTGATCTTGGAATCAGTGCCACCGCCTGATCTCTACAACTGTTTCACCTGGTTTTCTGGAGCGTCTTGGTTTACAGTGTTATATCTTAATCAGGCCTATTACCAGACCCCCAATCTAAGCATCTCACCGCCTTCGCCACGGATTGGAATTTATATGAGTTCAACCGGGTTCCGTTTGGTTTGTAAACCGGTGCAACAGTTTTATCCCGTTTATTGGATAAAATTTTAGGTGATTGAAAGTTTAATTGTATCTTCAATTATTTGGACGATGCGCTCATATTTAGGGCCTCCGTTGAAGATCATTTAGAGAATATCCGGAAGGTACTATCCGGGCTCAGAGGTGCGGGGCTGACTGTGAAATCTTGAAAGATAACCTTGGCTAAGCACCAAGTGTAAATTTTGGGTCACTTGGTGCCAGGGACGGAATTAGCATTGTTCAGGAACGCACTAAGGCGTCGAGGAATTTTCCGCAGCCACGAAATAAGGGGGAGTTTTCCCGATTTGTAGAAACGGATAATTATTTCCTCAGATTTGTCCCAAACCTTGCGCAACTTGCAACTCTGTTAAATTTGTTACGCAGAAATAATGCGAAATTCGTCTGGTGTGAAATCGGCAGGCAGCCTTTGAAGGAATTAAAACTGCGATTGCCAACCCACCGGTTTTAGCAGTACCTCACTTTAAGAAAAGATTGTGGTCCAGACTGATGCTTGTGATAATGGTGTGGCGGCAGTTCTTTTTCAGAAAGATCAAGATATCAGGCGTATGTTAACATTTTCTTCCCGGTGTCTGGAGGGGTCTGAGCTCAATTAGTCTGTATATGAGTGCATAGTGGTAGCTGCCCTGGAAAAAATTCGGTTCTATCTCGTGAATATGACCTAGAGACGGATAATCACGCCCTTAGTTGAGTCCTAGCTCGTCCTAGGAAGACAGGGCGTGTTGTGAGATGGGCGCATTTCGGCTTTCCATTTTAAGGTTCAGCACGTTAAGGGATCTAATAATCAGTTTGCTGACGCCCTTAGCAGGATGTTCCAACAACACGCCGGACGGTTACATAGTATGCACAGTCCTTACCGAGGTACCCCAACTGTTTAATAATTTGAAAACTGAACAAGAACAAGACCCATTGTGGGGAGGGGGTGCTAAGGAGCAAGTAGTAGATCGACAGCAATCCAGTGACTATTTTCTGAAGAACGACATTCTGTGTATCCGCACGGGTATGTCTGGTGAATGTAGAATTTGCCTCCCACGAATCTTAGTTAGTCCGGTCTTCTGGTACTTCCATGACTCTCCACTAGGAGGGCATTTAAGTCTCTATAAAACCTCAGAGAAGATGAAGTAGCTGACCTGGCCGACACTTTATAAAGACATTAGAGGTTTAGTCAAAGAATGCCGAGATTGTAGGAAGGGAAACAAAAAAGTAACTCCCTGGCGAGGGGATTGCTGCAGTCGGAATGGGGAGAACATCTGTTGGACAAATTGTTTGTTGATTATGTGGGCCCACTTCCCCGGACGAAAAAAGCTAATTCGAATATTCTCCTAGTGGCGAACGCCTTCTCCAGGTTCGTTTTTTTTTGTATTTTTTTTTTGTTGGGGTTTAAGGGCGCTCAACTACTGAGGTCATTAGCGCCCAGTCACAATCGTTAGAGCACATAGAATCTAGTAAAACTCAAGAGGAGGGGGGGACACCAGAAAGTCCTTACAAAGATGCAGATAAAATAAGTAAAAGAGTTAGATGTCTTTGGACAAGCCAGTCAAACTTATAAAACGCAGAACACGAGCAGCTCCTCGAGCGTCATCAGCTAAAATATCCGGTAAAGTAGTTGGCAGGGACAGGACAACATGAGATTGACTAAAGCGGGGACACGACAATAAAACATGGCGCACTGTTAATGCCTGACCACAAGGGCACTGCGGGGCTGGGTCACCGGAGAGCAGGTAGCGGTGGCTAAACCGGCAATTCCCAATCCGCAACCTGGTCAGAAGGACCTCTTCTCGCCGAGATGGTCGGGAGGAGGTTGTCCAAGCAGTTGGGAGCGGTTTGACTGCCCGGAGCTTGTTTCCTTGAAGGGATGACCAAGCATCCCACCACAACGACACAAGCCTCTTACAAACAACCCCACGAACGTCAGATGACGTTGTCTTGTGACAGCCAGAGCGAGAGCACCAGCAGCAGCGAGTACTGTTTGTGTAAAGCGTTTATTTTGCATTTTGTTTACGACCTTCCACTAAGGAAGGGATTCTATTTGTGTTTATCTGCTCTGCATAGTAACTAACAGTTCTTGATAAAACTTTACGTAGTTTTCGTGTTAGATTTCTTAGTGTTTTCTTGATCGTTTAGAACAGAAAGCGCCCTAAAACCGTCTTTTGTTTGTTTCGCGGCCGTTAGCCACTAGTCACTTGAATCAGCAGTTGTCTTGTGACAGCCAGAGCGAGAGCACCAGCAGCAGCGAGTACTGTTTGTATAAAGCGTTTATTTTGCATTTTGTTTACAACCTTCCACTAAGGAAGGGATTCTATTTGTGTTTATCTGCTCTGCATAGTAACTAACAGTTCTTGATAAAACTTTACGTAGTTTTCGTGTTAGATTTCTTAGTGTATTCTTGATCGTTTAGAACAGAAAGCGCCCTAAAACCGTCTTTTGTTTGTTTCGTGGCCGTTAGCCACTAGTCACTTGAATCAGCAGTTGTCTTGTGACAGCCAGAGCGAGAGCACCAGCAGCAGCGAGTACTGTTTGTATAAAGCGTTTTTGTACTTATTTGCTGCGCTTAGCTTTTAAATAGTTTTTCTGGGAAAATCTAGCGTAGTTTTCGCGTCTCGTATTTCAGTGAGTGTTTCTTGATTATCAGAGTAGCTCATCAGAAGATTATCTTGGGAATTTGTCACCGTATAGAGTAGGGTAAACATAGTCATGTGTAGGGACTGTGGTTGTTGTGAGCGGACGCAAGGAGAATTGGCCACTCTTCAGGGGCAGGTGGAGGCTTTGTCTGTTAGGCTCATCGAGCTCGAGGCGCAGGCGTCGGCTCGTAGTGGCGTTGGGGCAACTGTGGTGAGACCTATGCCTACTTCGGTGGCCTTGGAATCACATGGAACCCCTGATGTCGCTGCGTCTTCCGGCAGTGAGCATCTTACCGGTCAGCCATCACTCCAGGGTGACTGGCGGACAGTAGTGGGCTCGCGCGTGCCTGGCCGAAAGGCGAAGGTGGGATCTGGCCGCGTGGCAGCTGCCTTACCCCTTTCCAACAGGTACGGGGTGCTTCCTAGTGGCGATGACATCGTTTCCGAGGCACCACAGGATGCCTCGCCTGTTGGGCCAGTGGCCGATTCTCCGGCAAGGTCCCGACAGTCACAGAGGGCGGGCCTATTAGTTATAGGGAGCTCCAACGTTAGGCGGGTTATGGAGCCCCTCAGGGAAATAGCGGGTAGGTCGGGGAAGAATGCCAGTGTGCACTCGGTGTGCTTGCCGGGGGGTCTCGTCCGTAATGTGGAGGAGGCCCTTCCGGCAGGTATTGAACGCACTGGGTGTGACCGGCTGCAGATAGTAGCACATGTCGGAACGAATGACGCCTGCCGCTTGGGTTCTGAGGCCATCCTTGGTTCCTTCCGGCGGCTGGCTGATTTGGTGAAGACAACCAGCATCGGACGCGGAGTGCAAGCTGAGCTTAATATCTGCAGCATAGTGCCCAGAGTCGATCGCGGTCCTCTGGTTTGGAGCCGTGTGGAGGGTCTAAACCAGAGGCTCAGACGACCCTGCGACTATAATGGTTGCAAATTCATCGACCTCCGTTATTGGGTGGAGAACTGTAGGGCCCCCCTAGACAGGTCAGGCGTGCACTACACACCGGAAGCAGCTACTAGGGTAGCAGAGTACGTGTGGCGTGCACACGGGGGTTTTTTAGGTTAGAGGGACCCCCCCTTGGGCGAAACGATAAAATACCTGACGGCTTACCAGAGAGGACATTATCGTCGTTGATAAAGAACGTCCGTCCTCAGAGACCAAAAACAGGAAAAGTTAACGTAATATTGGTAAACTGCAGGAGTATCCAGGGCAAGGTTCCTGAATTAGTATCTCTTATTGAAGGAAATAGTGCGCATATAGTATTAGGAACGGAAAGTTGGTTAAAACCGGAAGTGAACAGTAACGAAATCCTAGACACAGAATGGAATATATACCGCAAGGATAGGATAAACGCCAATGGTGGAGGAGTATTTATAGCAGTAAAGAATTCAATAATATCCAGTGAAGTTATTAGCGAATGCGAATGTGAAATAATCTGGGTTAAGTTAAGTATCAAAGGTGGGTCAGATATGATAGTCAGATGCTTCTATAGACCACCTGCATCAGCAACCGTAGTAGTTGAGCGCCTCAGAGAGAACCTGCAGAACGTCGTGAAGAAGTTTCGTGATCATACTATTGTAATAGGGGGAGACTTCAATCTACCAGGTATAGAATGGGATAGTCACACAATCAGAACTGGAGCCAGGGACAGAGACTCTTGTGACATTATCCTGACTGCCTTGTCCGAGAATTACTTCGAGCAGATAGTTAGAGAACCAACTCGTGAAGCTAACGTTTTAGACCTCATAGCAACAAATAGACCGGAACTTTTCGACTCCGTGAATGTAGAAGAGGGTATCAGTGATCATAAGTCAGTGGTTGCATCAATGACTACAAGTGTAATAAGAAATGCCAAGAAAGGAAGGAAAATATATTTGCTTAACAAGAGTGATAGGGCACAAATCGCAGAATATCTGAGTGACCACCATCAAACGTTCATTTCTGAGGAAGAGGATGTGGAACAAAAATGGAAAAAATTCAGAAACATCGTCCAGTACGCCTTAGATAAGTTCGTACCGACTAAGGTCCAAAGCGAGGGGAAAGATCCACCGTGGTATAACAATCATGTACGAAAGGTACTACGGAAACAAAGAAAGCTTCATCATAGGTTTAAGAGTAGTCGAATCATAACTGATAAGGAAAAGCTGAACGAAGCGAAAAAGAGCGTAAAGAGAGCAATGAGAGAAGCATTCAACGAATTCGAACACAAAACATTGGCAAACAATCTAAACAAGAACCCTAAAAAGTTTTGGTCATATGTAAAATCGGTAAGCGGATCTAAATCCCCTATTCAGTCACTCGTTGACCACGATGGCACCGAAACAGAGGACGACCGAAGAAAGGCAGAAATACTGAATTCAGTGTTCCGAAACTGTTTCACTGCGGAAAATCGTAACACGGTCCCTGACTTCAGCCGTCGCACGGACGCCAAAATGGAAAATATTGAAATAAACGATATCGGAATTGAAAAACAACTGCTATCACTTAGTAGCGGAAAAGCATCCGGACCAGACGAGATACCCTTAAGATTCTACAGTGATTATGCTAAAGAACTTGCCCCCTTTCTATCAGCAATTTATCGTAGATCGCTGGAAGAACGTAAAGTACCTAGCGACTGGAAGAAAGCGCAGGTCGTTCCCATTTTCAAGAAGGGTCATAAATCAGATGCGAATAATTATAGGCCTATTTCGCTTACGTCAATCTGTTGTAGAATAATGGAACATGTTTTGTGTTCTCGTATTATGACGTTCTTAGATAATACAAATCTCCTTCATCATAACCAACATGGATTCCGCAAACAGAGATCATGTGAAACTCAGCTCGCCCTACTTGTCCAAGAAATTCACAGTGCCGTAGACACTGGCGAGCAGATTGATGCCGTATTCCTGGACTTCAGGAAGGCATTTGATACGGTTCCGCACTTACGTTTAGTGAAAAAAATACGAGCTTACGGAATATCGGACCAGGTTTGTGATTGGATTCAGGATTTCCTAGAAGAAAGAACACAACATGTCATTCTTAACGGTTCAAAATCTGCAGATGTAGAGGTAATTTCGGGAGTACCGCAGGGAAGCGTGATAGGACCTTTATTGTTTACAATATACATAAATGACTTAGTTGACAACATCGGTAGCTCCGTGAGGCTATTTGCAGATGACACGGTTGTCTACAAGAAAGTAGCAACATCAGAAGACTCGTACGTACTCCAGGAGGACCTGCAGAGGATTAATGCATGGTGCGACAGCTGGCAGCTTTCCCTAAACGTAGATAAATGTAATATAATGCGCATACATAGGGGCAGAAATCCATTCCAGTACGATTATGCCATAGGTGGTAAATCATTGGAAGCGGTAACGACCGTAAAATACTTAGGAGTTACTATCCGGAGCGATCTGAAGTGGAATGATCACATAAAACAAATAGTGGGAAAAGCAGGCGCCAGGTTGAGATTCATAGGAAGAATTCTAAGAAAATGTGACTCATCGACGAAAGAAGTAGCTTACAAAACGCTTGTTCGTCCGATTCTTGAGTATTGCTCATCAGTATGGGACCCTTACCAGGTTGGATTAATAGAAGAGATAGACATGATCCAGCGAAAAGCAGCGCGATTCGTCATCGGGACATTTAGTCAGCGCGAGAGCGTTCCGAAGATGCTGAACAAGCTCCAGTGGCGGACACTTCAAGAAAGGCGTTACGCAATACGGAGAGGTTTATTATCGAAATTACGAGAGAGCACATTCCGGGAAGAGATGGGCAACATATTACTACCGCCCACATATATCTCGCGTAATGATCACAACGAAAAGATCCGAGAAATTAGGGCAAATACGGAGACTTACAATTCGTGAATGGAACAGGGAAGGGGGATCAGATAGTGGTACAATAAGTACCCTCCGCCACACACCGTAAGGTGGCTCGCGGAGTATAGATGTAGATGTAGATGTAGATGACGGGACACAATGGGAGGCTGGCCGAGGCAGGAGGACTGCAGCCTTGGCTGCAGCCTCATTCCCAGGCACTCCTACATGTCCAGGAACCCACAGAAAGCTGACAGGAGAACCATTATCAGCGAATGAATGGAGGGACTGCCGGATCCGTTGCACCAAGGGATGGACCGGATAGGGAGCTCCAGGGCTCTGAAGAGCACTGAGTGAGTCAGAGCAGAGTACATACGATGAATGGCGGTGGCGGCGGGCATACTGAACGGCCTGATGGAGAGCAAAGAGCTCGGCCATAAAGCTGGAACATTGGTCGAGGAGCCGGTATTTAAAGGTGACGGCCCCGACGACAAAGGCACAGCCGACACCATCGTCAGTTTTGGAGCCATCGGTGTAAATAAGGGTGTGACCGGCAAGTCGAGCACGAAGTTCAACAAACCGTGAGCAATACACTGCAGCCGGAGTACCCTCCTTCGGGAGTGAGCTGAGGTCGAGATAAATATGAACCGGAGCCTGGAGCCAAGGTGGTGTCGGGCTCTCACCCTCCCTGAAGGTGGTAGGGAGAGCAAAATCCAATTGTCGAAGCAGGCGACGGAAGCGGACTCCAGGGGGCAGCAGGGCAGACACCGTTCGTTTGGTTGATATCTACACGGGGTGTGACTGCTCTTACCAACATCTCTCATGTTACTAATACAAGGGTTGGAACTTTAATAGTGGCAACTATTTATTTACAGCTCATACAAAACAGATACGTGTTTCAAAGTTTACTGACCGCCATTGTGTATAACCCGTTGCCAGCGATGTGGAAGTTGTAGTGTACTCTTAGCAGTGCCAGTTGTGTTGACAGTCCGAGCGGCGCGGTCTATTGCCCGACGAATTTGTAGCAGTTCTGAAGCGAATGCCGTGAAGTGTTTCCCTCAGTTTAGAAATCGAGTTGAACTCACGAAAGCTTAAGTCAGGGGAGTGCCGTAGGTGCTATAGCATCCCCATCAGTAAAACAAATCAGTAACAGCTTACACTGTACGTGTTTGAGCATTGCATTAACTTTCATTACTTAGTTTCATATATTAAAAATAATTCATCATGGAGAACCATCGTAGACGTATTAGGCGCACTGCAGTATGCTTTAGGTAGGTGTGGAGAGGTGATTGGTAGACAACAGCAGCTAGGGTAGGTTATACTCATACATATCAGCTCACCTATTCGTTAGTGCAATGCTGCTATTCATGAGAATGTTTTATTTCAGTGACTGCTGTTCACAGAGTGTCAATGTTGGCATCTCACCTGAGATTGATTTATGGCACATGGTAGTTGAAAGAGAGGATTCAGGAAGGTCCAGCTCACATAAATACAGGGTGGTCCAAAAGTCCGGAAACACCCTGGTAAAATCCAAATGGAGTAGCAACCAAGGAAACAGAGTCCCTACACACGAGGAACGGGAAGGGGGAAACTTTATAGGTTATGCCACCAACATGGCGGCCATCTTGAAAGCCGCCATCTTGGATTCAACTCCAAAATTTCTAATGGGAATGTGGTCAAGTGACATATCAAACAGATAGAGAATTTCATCAAAAAAACAATGCCGTTGTTATTTTAAACATAGCTTTATTCATTCTCGGGTTATAGCCAATTACTTGCGGCAGCAGTGGGACGCTCGGCAGTGTATTACGTACTGAGAAGTCAGAAAATGGAGTCTGAAACGGTGCAAAGTGACTATCCCATGCCTGATATGTTACATGTGTTTAACTGTTAGGCATCATTTACTCATCCTAACGTTTTAATCATTGTTTCTTTATTTACAGGTTACAAAATGTCCTTAACACATGAAGAACGAATTGAAATCATCTTTATATCAGGAGAAAGAAGCACACAGGTCATTGCTGAGGATTTCAACAGTCGTCACCCAATCAGACAGCCCATCACTCACAGCGCAGTTTCCAAGCTTTTGGCCAAATTGCGAGCAACAGGTTCTGTCGTAGATAAACGTAAGGCTGGAAGACCAAAATCCGCCACCGATGAAGCAACAACAGTGAGTGTGTTGGCATCATTCAGCAAGAGCCCGCAACGGAGTACTCGTCGCCTGTCACAAGAATGTGGGGTTAGCCGTACCTCCAAACTGCGAATTTTATCGCAGCACAAATGGCACCCGTACAAAATTCAGCTGCTCCAACACCTGAACGAGGATGACCCAGACCATAGGGTACAGTTCGCAGAATGGGTGACACAGCAGTTTCAGATAAACCAACGTTTCCCCTGTCAGGTGCTGTTCAGTGATGAAACCAATTTCTTTATCAATGGTGAAGTGAACAAACAATCACAGATACTGGTCCGACACTAATCCGCACCGGATTGATGCTTCCAAAACGGTCGACTCACAAAAAGTGATGGTCTGGTGTGGTTTGTGGGGTACCAAAGTCGTTGGACCTTTTTTTTATTGATGGTACGTTAACAGCCAACGGTTATCTGAGGTTATTGGATGAAGATGTTTTTCCCTAGTTGTTAACGGAGGACGGGACATTTCCGGAATTATTCCAGCATGATGGAGCCCCAGCATATTATGGGCACAATGTGCGAGCATACCTGGATGTGCAGCTCCCTCAAAAGTGGATTGGTCGTAGGGGTGCTGTGGAGTGGCCACCACAATCACCAGATTTGACTCCTTTGGACTTTTATCTTTGGGGTCATGTCAAAGCACTGGTTTATTCTGTGAAAATACGGGATTTGCATCATCTAAAGCAGCGCATTGTTGATGCGTGTGGTCAAATTCAGCCAGATGCGTTGGTCAAAGTTCATCAGGACTGAGGTCGGAGGATGGCATTAACAATTCAACATAATGGACAACATATCGAGCCATTCCTATGACTGTTAGTGGTCTCACGGGACTGTGTAACATCGGCGTAATGTCGCTTCGGTACATAACACACATGCTGCCGAGTGTCCCACCACTGCCACATGTAACTGGCTATAACCCGAGAATGAATAAAGCTATGTTCAAAATAAGAACGGCATTGTTTTTCTGGTAAAATTCTCTATCTGTTTGATATGTCACATGACCACATTCCCATTTGAAATTTTGGAGTTGAATCCAAGATGGGGGCTTTCAAGATGGCCGCCATGTTGGTGGCATAGCCTATAAAGTTTCCCCCTTCCCGTTCCTCGTGTGTAGGGACTCTGTTTCCTTGATTGCTACTCCATATGAATTTTATGAGGGTGTTTCCGGACTTTTGGACCACCCTGTACAGTGATATCGACTGTGCAATAGACTACTGCACATTAAGAGCTAATTAATCAATGAGTGCAGGCCTGACAACATCAGCGATGACATCAGTATTTTCACCAACAGTGAGCGTCTTAGTGGCTCAATTGTAAGGGTCTTCAGAGGGATGTAAACTATTGAATTGTGTGATGATGTACTCCTAACATGCGTGTGTCATATGATGCAATATATGTCACCCATGACCAAATACATTCACACAGTGATGATGTAAAGAATGTATTCTGTGCTATTGTGTGAAGTATTATACAACATCGTCTGTGTGTTCGCTCTGTTCTGAGTGATTCCGTAGAAACCCTCAGCTGGCATTAGATACATAGTTAATTTAGTGCATATAAAAACTATTTCTATATGGCTTGTGGTTTTAACAGAGAAATAATGAGATGTGCATAGAGGATGTAATAAAATGTCATTGTTCCTCTTAAGAGCTACAATACATGTACAATTTACTTCTCTAAAAAATAACATGGTTTTAAACCTGTGATTTATAACTGCGAAATATGTTGTCCGAGTTAGACTCCAAGGAGAGTGGTCTAAATGTATGCAGATAAAATATCAAGTTATAATAAATCAGTTTTTTGCTACAGCTTGTAACATTTGCATTTAATTCATACAAGACCACACACTGCACCATTTTACAACAACGGCGATTGTAATGCTTTCTACATGCAAACCACCAATTTGCAAGTTCTACACTTTTTGTAAGAAATAAATTTTGATTGATGATTAGAGATTCGGTGACCTGACAACTGGTCTGTTACAGAAATATAGCCATCCGCTGTGGCTGAGCGATTCTAGGCGCTTTAGTCCGCAACCGCACTGCTGCTACGGTCGCAGGCTCGAATCCTGCCTCGGGCATGGATGTGTGTCATGTCCTTCACTTAGGTTTAAGTAATTCTAAGGCTAGGGGACTGCTGACCTCAGATGTTAAGTCCCATAGTGCTCAGAGCCAGAGCCACAGAAATATAACTATGTTACTTTGACATTATATTTAGACATCTTCTACAAGTTCTCCATCAGGTAGAGGCAATGGACCATACATGTAAGACACACTAGATTTCATTCATGAGTGTGAGTGTGCTCCTCAGCATTCGAGTTGCTATATATACAAACAGTGTTTGGGTAGTCTAGTAGCACAGGGCACATAAAATCACTGGTCGTTTTGTGAAACCATCACGTTTTCAATTGTCATCACTACATCGAACACTCTACCTGAGGAGCAGGTGATAGTAGGGATCCTCATAGGATAATCTGACAATTCAGATATTTATTTTCAGTTTTATTCTGCTGATAGTGTTTCATAGTGGTCCTACAGGACGGTTATGAGTAAACTTTCACTACTTGAGCCAGTGCAGAAAGAAAACAATCTTTTGTATGGGTATTAAAAAATTGGTAAGAAAATGGTCTTCTCACCGCAGAACACAGAAAACGACTGATTGTCATTGGATGAGAACAAAACGGGACGGAAGGGGATGGGAGAAAGCTTGATTCACGTTGAACAACTTCTCTCTCACCTATCCCTCCATCTCCCCTCTCCTCCCTCCCTTGGGTGACCTTACCACTTTTCGATTGTGATGGTCAATATGACATGTGTAATTTCATCAGATGTAATATTATGCTGTAGGTCATTTTGAGGTTATCTAGTTCTCTCCTTGAACCTCTACTGCAATAGTGCTAGATTTTAATTATGAGAATTATTGTTGCCATCAGTTACTCCATGTTGCACAAGGTTTTGTGCAGTTCCATTGATAAAACTGGAAAAGAATTAATTGAGTTTTAAATAGCACTCACAGCTATGGTTATACAAAAAAAAAAAAAAAGAATTCATTTGTCTGATTCATTTCGATAAGTTTTCAGGTACTGTCGGGAAGTCATAACCTTGGATCATGACAAAGCTGGGTGACTGCTGATATAAAAACAGAGTAACTTGATTTTTTTGTCCATGGACCTAATAACAAATAACTTTGAAAATCAGTTTCATATAATGAAAGAATTTCAGTCGTGGTTATCTATTGTATAGCTGACAGTTGTAATAATTTACTTTTATACGAAGTTAGTTTAAGTTAGTAATGTTTATACAAAAATACTGCCGATTTTAACGTATTTATACCTGTAAATGATGACTGTTATAAGAGAACCAATAGTTGTTAATTGGCTATAAGAATCAATCCAGACGAGATAAACCATCTGCGGCATTTCAGAAGACAGGACCCACAACTTCAGTGCAGCGAAGTAAGATAAAACTAAAACTAACGTTAGTGACTCCAGTGGTTGGTCAAAGCTTATTAATTGAAGGAATGAAAATTGAGAGTAAGAATCATTACTTGCAGATAGTGACAGATAAGTGTGCCTGTGACGTTTGTTGTAACAGTCGGGGTAACTGTTCTGCCAGAAAAGATAAATGTCGTGAACTATAAATCCTCACAATAACCTGCAATAAGTGTGCACGATACTTACGTTTAGCCTGTGATGGTTCAGAGTTAACATTAAATTTTCTCTGTCATTTCGAACGAACAAAAAGGAAAGGGTCACAACTAAAGATATCACTTTTACCATTTTAATTTTTAAATAATTATTTCGCTGATATTTACAAAAATTAAATGGTAGGTAAGAAGAATAAGGGTCCAGAGAACTCAACGACGTTCTGACAGCTAGTTTCATTGAACAAATATATGACAAATACAACAAAACTAGTAAGCTAGTACAGGGAAAAATAAGACGCACAGTAATTGGTATCCTACTGGATACAGGTTGTAGTTCAAATTTAATATGTGAACATTTTTATAAACAAAAGCACGTAAGATTCTGTGTTTCCGGTTATTGGCCCGTGCATCAAATATGAAACTGACAGAGACAGTTGGTAGGTTGGTTGGTTTGGGGAAGGAGACTAGACAGCGTGGTCATCGGTCTCATCGGATTAGGGAAGGATGGGGAAGGAAGTCGGCCGTGCCCTTTCAGAGGAACCATCCCGGCATTGTCCTGGAGTGATTTAGGGAAATCACGGAAAACCTAAATCAGGATGGCCGGACGCGGGATTGAACCGTCGTCCTCCCGAATGCGAGTCCGACAGAGACAGTACAAGCAACAGAATGGAGATATAACTGCCCATACAGATAGGTACTCTTCTAAGAAGAGGTCGAAATTCCCTTCACAATAATCCTGTGATACTACTTGCTGCGGTATTATTTGATATGATATTCGACATTAATGCGCACCTTCTGTGAGGCTATGAGGTCATTTAGAGAACTGAGTATTGTGGTATCTAGAACATTAATCAGATACTTCAGGTTTCTTGTTGGCAGCATTTCTAAAGGATATGTATATTTAGACCCGTGGCATCTGTTATTATTCCTGGAAACCGAAAAGACGGTCTCGAGATGTCACAATGAGTTCTGTTCAGTACGATCCTGTTGGTCCACAGTTCTAACCGTTCTGTTCCCCTTGAGCGTCTCCCTGCTCGTAGCAGAGAGTGGTAGTAACATCTGGGTCAAACACACAGAATATCCAATAATGTCATGCCTGATGAATACATGGCTGTGTAGAGAGAATATCCTGATGGCACGCCCCCGGCCGTGCCTGTCCCACCAGAAATAGATCACTCTCATTCATCTCCACGACAGTTTAAGCCATAATTCCTGGGCATATCAAGACGTGCATGTCTCACCTAGCAACATCACCTGACTCTCAAACAATAATCATACAATGGCATAGCCACCCCAACGCTCCAAGACACTGCTAAACTCTCAAGAAAAATATACACACATTTAAATAAAAACAAAACCCCCAATTAAAAGAAAGCACCTAATAAGGTCCTAAAATTCTAATACACTATACCTTCCTCTTTATACTGATTTAGCTATAGGTCTTAAAGCTAAGGCAACCTGCTGCGCGATTTTTCCCTTCTTACCCCACCCCCCTCCCTTTCTTGGGAACGATGCCAATAATGGTGGTAAGGATGACGGTGTGTTCTGAAACAGTGGTATGCGCTCAACGCGGACAACTGTTGTCTGAGTATGGAGCTGCTGTTAACGCAGTAGTCATATCGACTACTTGGGACCGACCCCGATAATGGGCAAAGAAATTGATCATCTTTCGCCTCTGGGTGTAAGGGTTCGTCGACACCACGCATTGCCGTGCATGTTGTTTAGGTAATTCAGCATTCCGTTGCCTCATCTGTTCCTCACTTTCTAGTGCCTTTGTGTTTGTCTTTTGCACGTGACTCCATACCCTCCGGTAAGTCCGCGCGAAATTCTGTAACGACTCCGTGTTTTTTCTCTACTTTAGGACTCGCTGCTTGAAATAGCTGTGGGCTCTTCCAGACATATACCACCTCGTACGTTGGTAGATACGTATCCATTCCGTTTTGCCTTACGGGTGTTGGTAGAAAGTGTTGTTTCTCGTTTTATGAATTTGTAGTAAATGACAAAGTTTCTTCATCAACGGTGGTTTGAAGTTAGTAGCCTGATCCGTGACGAACGTTTGTGGAACACTGATCTCCAACAACCACCATGGCTTGAGACACTGTGTCAGCTGCTGATTTAGAACAGCCGCCATTTCCATGTGAACTACACTGATGCGCAAAACTTGAACGAAAGGAAGTTCCCATGATATGTCCCTGCCAAGTAACATAGTTTGATGAAACTTGGACCATATATTGCCCTAGTATAGTGTAGTACAGAAGGTAACTGAAAGAAATACGCGATGAGACCAACAGTAAGGACACATTTTTTCAACAATAGTTACACGGAAATCACCGTGGTTCATGATGACAAAAATGTTCAAATGTGTGTGAAATCTTATGGGACTTAACTGCTATGGTCATCAGTCCCTAAGCTTATACACTACTTAACCTAAATTATCCTAAGGACAAACACACACACCCATGCCCGAGGGAGGACTCGAACCTCTACCGGGATCAGCCGCACAGTCCACGACTGCAGCGCCTCAGACTGCTCGGCTAATCCGGCGCGGCATTCATGTTGACCACCTGGACTTTACACAAGGCAAGAGACGGTTCTTAATATGGCGTGTGATCACCAAGGGCTTCAGTGCATGTTCTTCAACGTGCTCCCATGATGGCCACAAGGTTGCCAAGGAATTTTTTGTGGTAGGGCCTTCCATTCCTCCGCCATATTCGACAATGTTACTGGGTGCGTTGCGTGTTTCCACCACTCGCCATATGAGGGCATGTCCAGCAACGTCAGCCCATGCACAACAACGTGTTTAGCTTCTCCGACTAGTCACCACGGCGCTTCCATACTACATGCCCTGAAGAAACGGTAGACGCAACACGAAAAGATGCAGAGTCCCCGACAAAGTTCAGGTTGACCTGACTAGTTACAACCCAACACACTAGATGCCAGTACCAATAACGAAACTGAGAGAAAACGCAGCTATCGACTCTTTGAACAGACCACCACGGACTCGCAGCTGAAAGCGAGTAAAATTCTGGGCGTGGAACTCACCTGTCGCCAGTAGAGGAGTACAGAGCAGTGCAGCGACCAGCAGCATCCCGAGTTCTCAGCTGTAGCCAGTATGCTCCGCTCTCTGGCTTCCAGTACTCTTTTCTACTGATGGCCACTTTCATTGCGCATGTTTAAGTTGCCGCACTTCCACGGTGGAAACATAATGGCCGCTGCAGATATCAATAAATGAAAGCTTTCTCTTGCTGCTTTAATGAACTTCTTCACGTACTCGATTTACGGCACTTTAAAAAGAAACGTTTGGAGGTTCATGAGCCATTAATGCTCAGACGTATTTATAAATATTTTACGACTGACCTTAATTTCACTAGGTTCAATACTATCTCTAATGAGATACCCTTCAACCACAAAAGTGGTAGCATACGGCTTAATAGTTGGAGTAAAGCGTATGTCGGTTTACTGGAACTGACATGATAATAAATCGGCTCTGAATCGTTTCCATGAAACATGGAAGCAATTTTATTATTAATCTAATTGATATCATTTTTGTTTAGCAATTCATTCTACTCCATGCACAAATTTTTATTGTGTATTGCAATTAATGAACTAAACATATATTAATTTTAGTTCTTATGCACAATTAGCTCATACAAATACTCAGCACATTGCCTTGAATTAACCGAACAAGTACGAGGGTGTGATAAACAACAATGCCTCCAAATTTTTATGTTAAAGCTGTTTGAATAAAACAAAAATTGTTAAGGTACACATCTTCATTCTTCATTTCTACATGTTTGCAGCCTTCTGCCGCTAGAAGCCTCCGAATTTTAGCGTGTAACGTTGCGCTGTGTAACGTGACCACGTCGGTGCGTGAGGTACAGCTAGATGTAATCGAGTTTCGAATTCGAAGAGTTCATCCATACATGGAGCACCATATCTTACACCATGAAAATAGCAGACCACATAGGAGCGCGGCGATATTTGCAACAATCTGACGACTTGGGTTCACTGTCGTTTATCGTTCTCCATACCGTACCGACTTGTCCCCACTCGATTTTCATCCGTTTCCAAAACTTAAAGATTACCCTCAAGGATTTCACTTTGATAGTGATGAAGCGGTGCAAGGAGAGGCGAGGTTGTGCCACCGTCAACAATCAAACATTTCACAGTGACAGTATCAACAAAGTGGTCTGTCGTTGGGAGATATATGTTCGCTGCCACGGTGTCTATTTTGGGAAACGTACAGGGTGACCCAAAAGTTCGTTAACGTTTGAAAATGTTGTTATTCAGGGAATAACGTAGGTAGAGAGGTAAAACTTGCCACACACGTCTGAAATGACATTAGGTTATACTGAAACCAAAAACGAGTACGTAAACAGGTCAGCAGATGGCGCTGGACAGCTACAAGTCAGTGACACCGCATGAGAATCATGCATAAATTGGGCTGTAGTGTGACAGGGAGTCAGATGCGCTAGCAATCGCAGTGTGTTGACATTACCAGAACAACTTTGCTATCAGAATGGAGAATCTTATACTGCAGATTTACGATGCTGTCGCCATAGGAAGCTATCCGAACGGGTAAAGTTCCTCGCACAAGAATCACTGTGAAGAAAATGGTTCCAATGGCTCTGAGCACTATGGGACTTAACATCTGAGGTCATCAGTCCACTAGACTTAGACCTATTTAAACCTAACTAACCTAAGGACAGCACAAACAGCCATGCCCGAGGCAGGATTCGAACCTGCGACCGTAGCAGCAGCGCGGTTCCGGACTGAAGCGCCTAGAATCGCTAGGTCACAAAGGCCGGAGTGAAGAAAATGATAACGAAGTTTGAAGCTACGGGTTATTTAGACGATCGATCCGGTAGTGGCCGACCAGAAACAAGTGCTACGGCTGCTAGTACAGTTCAGGAAGAAATGGGGACTGGAGCGGGTCCATCTCCAAATGTCGAAGTCAGCTCTCTTGAAGTCGCGTTCCACGCACCGCTCTATGGAGAGCACTAAGGTGTACCGTGCAATGCTATCCATACGAAATCCAGCGTCATCGTAAACAGTGAGCATTTGCGGTGCGAGTCTTCAAAAAATGTGGGAAGATGACGATTGGTGGTCAGGCATGTTGTGGATCAAAGTCCGTTTCACACTTTCAGCTTCTGTCAACACTCGTAACTGCAGAATTTCGGCTACCGAAAATCGTAGAAGTGTTATGAAAACCGCATTGAATGACGAGAAAGTCACGGTGTGTTGTGATGCATCACATGAATCATGATCGGACCCCTTTCCTTCGAGAAAATGTAGGGCGCTGCTTTTCAATCTGTCAGCGTGATGGCAGCGAGGTATACTGACATGTTACAGAATCGCCTGGTCCCTAGGCTGGCTGATAAATGCCTGCAGGGGGGTACGACTATTATGCAGGATGGCGCTCCACTGTATGTGGCTACACATGTGAAAGATCTCTCCACACATTATTGGTGAAGATCGCACCATAAGTCACCACTTGCATGTGCTTAGCCTTCCAGGTCCCCAGATCTCAATCCGTGTGACAATTGATTGTGAGGTTACCTGAATTCTCAAGAGTACCGCAATCGTCCTACCTCATTAGGCATGCTAAAAGACAACATCCGACGGCAATTTCTCACTGTACCTACTGATACGCTGTACAGTGCTGTTCCTCGTCTGCAGGTAATGTTGAGAAAGGCGGCCGACACGCTGAGCATTTGTTATAAAGAGCATGACACAAAAGCAATATATATCATAAAGCTTAATTTTCAGCAAAGAATATATGAAGCGCCGTCTGTTGGTCATTTTCTACACTTTTTCTGGTTTCAATGAAACCGCATGTTATTTCAAGCACATCGGTCACTTTTTCCCTTTCTACCTACATTATTCCGTGAAGTATTCAATTTTAAAATATTCTGTCACCCGTTGAGAATAAAGATGTAGAATGTTACTAAAATTTTTTTATTCAAAAAAGCTTAAAAAGTTTTCACATAAGAAATTCTGAGTCATAATTTTTCAGCAAGCTCTTGTACTCGTATGTTAGCCTTTACATCACCCCTCACGATACATTGTTATATGTATTATCAAAAATGTAAAAAAAAACAGCATTAATTAACCACTTACATTTCAATTGAAAACAATTACTATTCGAAAATACTTAGCCCAATAACAAAAAATGTTCGTGGTAATAAAGGAATATAGTATTATCTGTCTCCTATACTGCTAATTTCTAAAGCCTTATAACATGTTTGTGGGGCTCACCAAAGCCAGACACAGTTGATGAACGTAAATAGAGAAAAGTCCTAGATTTTTAATTTTTATTTCTAATGCCGCGTGGCATTAGCCGAGCGGTCTAAAGCGCTGCAGTCATGGACTGTGCGGCTGGTCCCGGCGGAGGTTCGAGTCCTCCCTCGCGCATGGGTGTGTGTGTGTGTGTTTGTCCTTAGGATAATTGAGGTTAAGTAGTGTGTAAGCTTAGGGACTGATGACATTAGCAGTTAATTCCCATAAGATTTCACACACAATTGAACATTTTTTTCTAACTCTAATATTGGGGAAACAGTTAGTGAATCACGATTATCCTGATCCATTTTTCGCAATTGTGACTAATAAATGATGTTATAATTACCGATGTCGCTACAGAATCCCTCGTCTAGACCGCGGCAAGGCTATACTTTCGTAGACACCGTCGTATAAGTGCTAGATCATCACAATGGTGACCTAATGGCAACAGGGGCGGGACTGGAAGTATACAATGGTTAGCACGTGATGAGGCTACGGAGCGTAACTAAACGGCTTACTAGATAAGTAACTTAAAACAGTGCAACAGTGTTAGTGGTTTTGATACAAAGCAGAATAATGACAATAAACAAAGCACACATTGCGTTATATCTACAAGTTGCCGAAGATGACATTTCGTCAGAAAGGAAACCAAGGAATTTCTGAGAGTGAGAGAGAAGTGGCAGACGAAATATTAGCCTTTCTCCAAGATGAGTCAGTGGAATGTGTGGTGTCATATACGCTCGACTGTGCCGACAGTATACATGAGGAGTACAGTGATGACGATACGTGCGTAACTAGGGAAAGTGATACTGAAACAGGTGTCGGGCCACATAGTTCATCATCGCTGTCGGACAGGGAGCCACAAACCCCGTCTCCAAGGCAACGTAGTAAAGGGCAATCGTTGCCCAAGGAGAGAGGACTAAACATCATTATGCTCGAGTAAGATTATATGCAGGATAGTAAAACAGGCAATTATGGTCACTTAAGGTAGAAGGAGAGAGAATTTCGTTTTAATAGGTTATTGTGGTGGAGGAAGAGCGTAAGATCTGCTGTCTGTTGGATCTTGTTTTATGTGCCATGACTAGTGGTGACCGTCGAATGAGAAGTTGACTGCTGTTTACCAAATGCTGGACGTCGGCCGCGCCCTCTCCTTCTTCCTTAAGTGACCAATGAAACGAACTATCTTTTTAAATTATGAGTAATGGCAAACGCAGTGAACAGTAGCAAAAAAATACAAGGGACACTGCATAGCTAGAAAGCACCAGTAGACCCAGAAGAAGGCCGCTGCAACCGTGGCCGAAAAGTTGGTTTTTCTGCAGCAGCAGTAGTTTTATACGTTGTGACGCGGTACAATACCCAGAAAACTTTTATGTTCATCGAACGTTTGTTGGATAGAACAAGGAAACACAGTGCCAATGAATTTGAGTTTACGGAGCGTGATGGCACGAATTAGGCTTCTCAGCAAGAAGGAGAGCGAAAGGCGTTAGACATATTTTTGTGTGCGTTGCCGCCTGATGTGTCAAGCAAGGAGCAGGGAGAATTTGCTAAATATTTGACTGGAGCCACAGGAATAACGACAGCTTTGTAAGAGATGGAACAGTGACCTGAGTCGGCGATGAAATGCTATTTTTTCAGCTTACGTCAAATGTTACGTTATGGTTGACCCGAAGTCAAAGACGCCGATATTAGCGTCTGCCACAGTGTAGGAACTATGGAAAAGTAAGAAATTTTGGACAGAACTGTATGCAGAATAGAGGGCAGTATAGGAAGCTAAGGTATGAGAATAGCCAAACGGTAAACCGCAATGGGGGCACCAGGACTGTTGAGAGGCACTTAGATTAAATTGTAGCATGACTGAAACAAAATTAGAAACATAATTTTATTCATACGGCTTTGCGGATGAAAGAGAACACAAGTTTTTGTTGGACACAGATTTGCACGGGTCTGTGCCAAGTTTCCACCTCGTGGGAAAGAAGCAGTTTAACGTGTCATGATATGAACTGTGTGGAGTCTGTGGTAATTCCCTGGGACTGGTGACACTGAGTCTTCAGGTGGGGCCAAACATTCCTCGAAATGTATGGATGTTTCGCCTTGCGGTTACTGCGTGATCTAACGGTCAAGTTTCCCATATAAACATGACGCTAAAATTTATTTTGGACAACATATAGTCACCACACTGGCAACATATAAAAGATATCAGTGAGACAGCATTTCATTTGGGGAGTAACGCTGTCAGCACCAAAATTCCACGTAGTTCGTCTCAAGCGAAAGAAAGCCAATGGAACTGTGCGCCAGGCCACAATAAGGTAACTCAAGGTACGGAAAAACTGCAATGGCTGAAATTAAGAACTAACCAGTGAACGTGTTCTGTGTGGTCGAGCCACTTCAAGATAACTATGGATTAGATGAAGCATTGCGTTTTGTACAAAGGCGTGTTGTACACACAGGAGAGAGTTGCAGCAGCAGGGCTACCAACTGCCTGTGTCGCAGTCCACGTTTGCAGCATTAGTTTGCGCTGCAGTTGCAAACGAGACTCAAAACCCCACAACGGTGGATGGCGGGAAATTAAAAAAAAAAAAAAATGATAGAAAATTTAAAAATTAAAGATGGCACTAGCCGAAATTTTAAAATGCAAGAGGGTGTGAAATTCAAAATAAATTTTAAAAGTTCAGGACTGCCGAATAAGTCCATTTGTGCTCTGTATCCCTCCCAGTTCGCTCCCCATCCCACCTCTCTGTCGACCTACCACAACTCTCCACCCAGTAACAGAGTAGTATTAAAATTATGTGTAAAAATGGCAGCTTCACGTAAAATGGCACAGCATCACAAATTACTGTATTTTCACACCTGTATTATCATTTTACTAAAAATACGTAAGCACCTAAGATTCTGCTTCAATAGTAACTTTCTCTGTGACATCTGTTTCATAGTCCACTAAAATAAATGTTTAAGCGAAATACTTTACTGTCTCATCAGTAAATTTCATTTTTCACAAAAAACTGTTTTCGTTAAATTCATTTCTCTCTATCTCTCTAGTGGTTACAAGAATTAGACATTAGCCATAAAAATTGTTTCGGTATAAATTTCATTTGCATTTTCACACACGTTTTCACTCGTACACTAAAATCACAGTTAACTTGTCAGCACACATTTTCAGTCGGAGCGCGGATAAATTTCAGTTTTTAAAGACGTTAAATATCTTTCATTGTTGAACAACAAGGCCCGTTCCGCTCATGGTTGTCATGTGAAAAATCCCGTAACTAGCACCTTGACCCCACTGCTCCAACAACATCACATTTATTTGTCAACGCTCATTTTCTATCAAAGTGCTGGAAGTGAGGCCCAATCCTTCAAAATCCTTCTCAAAGATTTACGATTCAGGTTGAATAAGTGAGCTTATCCATTCAACGCCGTCTCCAACGATATACCAGTTGAGCCCATACTGTGATGATGGTGATGTTCCGTTAACCATTTTACAAGACTTATATGGATCTCAGTTTACTGTGATGTTGACTGCACAAATTTCCAGAAGCAACTATGCTACTTTGAACCCCACACGACGGGCACACGATTGTCTGTGGTGCAAAATACTCGACAACGAAAGGGGACGTCGTGTAGGGTACTGGAAAA
This sequence comes from Schistocerca serialis cubense, assembly GCF_023864345.2. NCBI lineage: Eukaryota > Metazoa > Arthropoda > Insecta > Orthoptera > Acrididae > Schistocerca > Schistocerca serialis. The sequence continues at coordinate 85,884,072 of NC_064638.1, read as the reverse complement.
AAAAACAGAGCAATGAACAATCTCACGCCACAGAAAACGTTTGTTTCTTCGACTGTAACTAGTAACTGATAGGCAAAATACAAATTTTATTCGTAGCAGTAGTACTAGTACGAGGCTCCGATCGGTCGCAAAATGGAAACCACAGTGCAAACAAAAAATGTTGCATTAGCAACTTTTAAGTACATCTTCCACTGACTTCTCTATATAGTCGTCGCTGAGACTTAGACATTTGTCGTGTCATGGTGTCATCTTCCAACACCCGCGTCACAGATGGCAGTCATCTATGATTTCCGCCAATTCCCTACGCTGGTCTGCAGATCGTTGCCTCTCACAATATGCTGTCCTCACACACACAGGTTCATGTTAGTGAAGAGAGGAAAATCAGAGGGAGTGTGTCTGGGCTGCATGGAGGGTGATCAAACACTTCCCACCGAAAACGTTGCGTCCACTTCTTGTTGTACCTGCAGTATGAAATTACGAATAATCATGAAGTAGGAAATGCATGAGAGTTGCTTTATGTCGGATGCATGACATCAGGCGAAACGCCTCAGCAGGACTTCACACAGTGAGGAAGGCACTACTTTCTAGGCGTCTTTAAGTGCTGGAGAGTGCGATGTGATGCTATAGACAAACATACTAAAGACACTGCCCAACACATCTGCTCAAAGCTTCGCCAGATTTTCACTGCGGTTTTAATTTTTCGACCGATCGGAGGCTGAAAAAAAAAAGCCCTATAGTAGTAGCACAACATGAACGACACTTGCCAGGTATTTACTAACATTTTCTTGCTCATTCAGCAAATGACAACAAGTTCCGACAAGCGGAAGTAAGTAGCCAGCGAGTCATTACTTCCGCAATCTCCAACTACATTATATACACAGAAGAGCCAAAGAAACTGGCACACTTGCCTAATTGCGGGCAGGGTCCTAGCGAGCACGCAGAAGTGAGGCAACACGTCATGGCATGGACTTGACTGATGTCTGAAGTAGTGCGGAACTGTTTAAACTCAGAAGAGTGTTCCTCGAGCCAGTCTGTAAGAATTCTGGACGTGTGGTGCGTTGCGTTGTCCTGCTGGAACTGCCCAAGTCCGTCGGAACGCACAATGGACATGAATGGATGCAGGTGATCAGATAGGGTGCTAACGTACATGTCACCTGTCAGAGTCGTATCTAGACGTATCAGGGGTCCCATATTACTCCAACAGCACACACCCCACACCAATACCCAGCCTCCACCAGCTTGAACAGTACCCTGCCGATGTGCAGGGTCCGTGGATTCATGAGTTTCTCCATACCCGTAACGCCCATCCACTCGATACAATTTGGAACGAGACTCGTCCGACCAGGCAAATGTTACCCGTCATCAACAGCCCAATGTTGCTGCTGACGGCCCCAAGCGAAGTGTAAAGCTTTGTGTTGTGCAGTCATCAAGGGTACACGAGTGGGCCTTGGGAATCCCATATCGATGATGTTTCATTGAATGGTTTGTACGCTGACACTTGTTGACGGCCCAGCACTGAAATCTACAGCAGTTTGCGGAAGGGTTGCACTTCTGTCACTTCGAACGATTCCTTCAGTCGCTGTTGGTCCCGTTCTTGCAGGACCTTTTTCCGGTCGCAGCGAAGTCGGAGATTTGATGTTTTATCGGATTCCCATTCTCACGGTACACTCGTGAAATGGTCATACGGGAAAATCTCCACTTCATCGCTACCTCGGAGATGCCGTGTCCCATTGCTTGTGCGCCTACTATACCACGCTTAAACTCATTTAGTTAGCTCTTGATAATTTGCCATTGTAGCAGCAGTAACCTATGTAACAACTGCGCCAGACATTTGTTTTCTTATTTAGCCGTTGCCGACCGCAGTGCCGTATTCTGCCTGTTTACAGATTTCTGTATTTGAATACGCATGACTATACCAGTTTCTTTGGTGCTTCAGTGTATCACCGACTCGGCAAAAGTACATGTGTGCTTTTCTCAGAAAGAAGTTGACGCATGCAAAAATTCATTGTTGGCGCGTTGACACTTACTGGTTTCTATCTGCCACGCATATCATATTACACCAAGAGTGATATGCAATGGTCTCCATTATCTGAACATATGGTAAACTCTGACATTATGTGATGAATGTGTTGTAATGTTGGTGCTAGAATTCTGCCTGTATTTTCAATTCTCCTCTAATATGATCTCTAGCCACTCGCTACCAAATCCAATGTGTGATGTTTGGCACGAAAAATCCCGTGCAATAATTAGACTACGTGTACAGTTTCCAAATCTTTACAAAATATTTAGTTGAGTTTTTGAGCTCTTTCAATTGATGGAAGTTCTCATATGAATCATCCCACTCAGCTTCTGAGTTTTCACTGTAGCGTTCTCTCTATTGTTGTAAATTTCAAGCGATAACTGATTCTTCTCGAAGCTATTCTCCAATAGATATTATTTGATTAACATGTGAACTACTTCACAGTTAGCCAAGTTTTAACAGCTGCATCTACCTTTAAAATATCGAAGCGACACTGAAGTCAATTTTGTGGACAGTCACATCTTCAAACACATTGTAGCTTCTTCGTGTGCAGGAGGGAAGTATAATCTCTTTCATAAGCTCTAGTTCGATTAATTTCCATTCTTTAATCTGATTTGTAGCATACCGCGAGATATTTCAAAATTTTCTACATCTTATTTCGCTTTTTTCAAATCTTCTATAGTCCATTTTCTACCCATCTCAAACATAGAAATGGATAAGATGAGCTTACAGGATGATGACATTGTTTTACTCAACAACCACGTGATGCAAGCAGAGCTTACCTGTGCGTCCCATTTATTACCACTCTTTACTCAGTTTTGCAGTGCGCTATGAAATATTTTAAAATTATCAGCAGGCTCTGTAACTGGTAAATCTGCGGCAACATCTTATTTGGCCTTTTTCTAGTCTTCTGCAGTCAATTTGCCTGTCTTCCACTTTTTTTTGTCATCAGTCTTCTGACTGGTTTGATGCGGCCCGCCACGAATTTCTCTCCTGTTCTAACCTCTTTATCTCAGAATAGCACATGCAACCTACGTCCTCATTTATTTGCTGAATGTATTCCAGTCTCTGTCTTCCTCTACAGTTTTTGCCCTCTACAGCTCCATCTATTACCATGGAAGTCAGTTTCTGATGTCTTAACACATGTCATATCATCCTGTCCCTTCGGTTTGTCAGTGTTTTCCACACATTCCTTTCCTCTCCTATTCTGCGTACAACCTCCTCATTCCTTACCTTATCAGTCCACCTAATTTTCAACATTCGTCTGTAGCAGCGCATCTAAAATGCTTCGATTCTCTTCTGTTCCGATTTTCCCACAGTCCATGTTTCACTACCATACAATGCTGTACTCCAGACGCACATTCTCAGAAATTTCTTCCTAATATTAAGGCCGATATTTGATATTAGTAGACATCTCTTGACCAGGAATGCCTTTTTTGCCATAGCTAGGCTGCTTTTGATGTTCTCCTTGCTCCGTACGCCATTGGTTATTTTACTGACTAGGTAGCAGAATTCCTTAACTTCATCTACTTCGTGACCAACAGTCCTGATGTCAAGTTTCACGTTGTTCTCATTTCTACTACTATTCATTACCTTCGTCTTTCTTCGATTTACTCTCAGCCCATACTGTGCACTCATTAGGTTGTTCATTCCGTTCAGCACATCATATAATTCATCTTCACTTTCACTCAGGATAGCAATGTCATCAGCGAATCGTATCACTGATATCCTTTCACCTTGAATTTTGATTCTACTCCTGAACCTTTCTTTTGTTTCCATCATTGCTTCCTCAATGAACAGATTGAACAGTAGGGCTGAAAGACTAAATCCTTGTCTTACACCCTTTTTGATACGAGCACTTCGTTCTTGATCCTCCACTCTTATTATTCCCTCTTGGCTGTTGTACCTATTGCATATGAACCGTCTCTCCCTATAGCTTATCCCTACTTTTTTCAGAACTTCGAACATCTTGCACCATTTTACATTGACGAACGCTTTTTCCAGGTCGACAAATCCTATGAAGGTGTCTTGATTTTTCTAAAGCCTTGTTTCCATTATTAACCGCAACGTCAGAATCGCCTCCCTCGTCCCTTTACTTTTCCTAATGACAGACTGATCGCAATCTAGGCCATCATCAATTTTCTTTTCCAATCTTCTGTATATTATTCTTGTAAGCAACTTGCATGAATGAGCTGTTAAGCTGATTGTACGATAATTCTCGCACTTGTCGGCTCTTCGGAATTGTGTGGATGTTGCTTTTCCGAAAGTCAGATGGTATGCCGACACACACACACATTCTACATACCAACGGCAATAGCCGTTTTGTTGCCACTTTCCCCATTGATTTTAGAAGTTCTGATGGAATGTAATCTGTTCCTTCTCCCTTATTTGACCTTAAGTCCTCTCAACCTCTTTCAAATCTGATTCTAATACTGGATTCCCTATCTCTTCTAAATCGACTCCTGTTTCTTCTTCTATCATTTCAGACAAATCTTACTCTTTATAGAGGCTTTCAATGTATTCTTTCCACCTATCCGCTCCCTCGTCTGCATTTAACAGTGGAATTGCCGTTGCATTCTTAATGTTACCACCTTTGCTTTTAATGTCACCGAAGGTTGTTTTGACCTTCCTGTATGCTGAGTCTGTCCTTCTGACAATCATTTCTTTTTCGATGTCTTCTCATTTCTTCTGCAGCCATTTCGTCTTAGCTTCCCTGCGCCTCCTATTTATTTCATTTCTCAGCGACTTGTATTTCTGTATTCCTGAGTTTACCGGAACATTTTTGTTCTTCCTCCATTCATCAATCAACTGAAGTATTTCTTCTGTTACCCATGGTTTCTTTGCAGTTACCTTCTTTGTACCTATGCTTTCCTTCGCAACTTCTGTGGTGGCCCTTTATAGAGATGTCCAGTTCTCTTCAACTGTACTGCCTACTAAGCTATTCCGTACTGCTGTATCTATAGCCCTAGATAACTTCTAGCGTATCTCGTCATTCCTTAGTACTTCCATACCTCACTTCTTTGCGTATTGATTCTTCCTGATCAATGTCTTAACTTAAGCCTACTCTTCATCACTACTATATTGTGATCTGAGTCTGTATCTGCTCCTGGGTGCGCTTTACAATCCAGGATCTGATTTCGGAATCTCTGTCTGACCATGATGTAATCTAATTGAAATCTTCCCGTTTCTCCCGACCTTTTCCAAGTATAGCTCCTCCTCTTGTGATTCTTGAACGGGGTATCCGCTGTTACTAGCTGAAACTTGCTACAGGACTCAATTAGTCTTTCTCCTCTCTCATTCCTTGTCCCAAGCGCATATTCTGCTGATACCTTTTCTTCTACTCTTTCCCCTACAACTGCATTCCCGTCCCCCAGGACTATTAGATTTTCATCCCCCTTTACAAACTGTATGACCCTTTCAAAATCCTCATACACTTTCTCTGTCTCGTCATCTTCAGTTTGCGACGCCGGTATGTGTACCTGAACTATCGTTGTCACTGTTAGTTTGCTGTAGAATCTGATAAGAACCACCCTGTCACTAAACTGTTGCCGGTCGTAGTGACCGAGTGGTTTTAGGCGCTACAGTCTGGAACCGCACGATCGCTACGGTCGCAGGTTCGAATCCTGCCTCAAGCATGGATGTGTGTGATGTCCTTAGGTTAGTTAGGTTTAAATAGTTCTAAGTTCTAGGGGACTGATGACCTCAGAAGTTGTCCCATAGTGCTCAGAGCCATTTGAACCATTTATTAACTAAACTGTTCACAGAAACACACTCTCTGTCCTACGCTCCTATACATAAAGAATCCTACTCCTTTTATACCATTTTCTGCTGCTGTTAATATTACTCTATACTCATGTGACCAAAAATCCTTGTCTTCTTTCCATTTCACTTCACTGACCCCTACTATATCTGTACTGAGCCTTCGCATTACCCTTTTCAGATTTTCTAGTTTCCCTGTCACGTTCAAGATTCTGCATTTCACGCCCAGTCTCGTAGAACGTTAGCCTTTCGTTGATTATTCAATCTTTTTCTCATGGTAACCTCCCCCTTTGCATTCCCCTCCCAGAGATCCGAATGGGGGATTAGTCCGGAATCTTCTGCCAATGGAGAGATCATGATGACACTTCTTCATATACAGGCCACATGTCCTGTGGATACACATTACGTGTCTTTAATGCAGTGGTTTCCATTGCCTTCTGCATCCTCATGCCGTTGATCATTGCTGATTCTTCCGCCTTTAGGGGCAATTTCCCACCCCTAGGACAAGACATTGCCCTGAACCTCTGTCCGCTCCTCCGCCCTCTTTGACAAGGCCGTTGGCAGAATGAAGGGACTTCTTATGCCGGAAGTCTTCGGTCGCAAATGCTGATTATTAATCAAAATTTATCAGCGAGGGATTCGAACCCGTGACCGAAGACGTTTTGATTATGAATCAAATCCACTACCCCCCTTTTTTTGCTCTACCACTTTTTATCCGCCCCTGGACAGGAAAAGGAAACTACAAAAAACCCTTGACACCGCAATTTGCGTTAAAAAATAAATAAAAATAAAATGCACCTCTTCAGGCCTTGGCGCCTATCTACGCCTATCCCAAAACAAGTAACCTATTACTACAATGGTGTGGGAAAGGAAGAAAGTAGGGGAGGGGGGGAAGAACAGAGAGGAGCGATGAAAATGATACGGGATGATGTTTTTATTTTATTGCAGCTTTTTGTTTTTTTGGGTTTTTTGTATGTATATTTTTATTTTATTTAATTTTTTTATTTTTTGTATTACAGCAGTCGATGCATCAGAATCCCAGTAGTCGCTAGCACCTTTCGATTAGCCGAACATCCAAACGTGTCTTCTCGAAATTTAAGTGGTGATGCCGTTTGTAGTGCGTTCAGAACATCAAGTCCGGAAAAAAGCCTTAGCATCTCATGGCTTGGACGTTCCAGCTGGAAGGTGGGTTATTAAAGGCGCTCCGTAGAAAACTGGAAATGAACTGCTTGTATCTGGCGTTGCAAACAAGTGCACGGTGTCGATCGTTAAGGTAGTGCAATAACTGTGTTCTGATTTCTCATCAGGGCCAGAAAGGTAGGGGACCGTATGATCGCGTATCCAGTGGCGTCACTTTTTGTTGCGGGCTAATGAATCACATCCGGGAATAAGAGCGTCAGGAAAGTGATACTAACACGTGTCTGCCGGGTAAGAAACGCCAAGATACGCTGCGCGAGCCTCCAGACGGCGGACCACATGAGAATCGATGAACGTCCGTGTCCTCCACACCGCAGTGAACACAGAGTGGTGTGTGTGTCAGCGAGGCGGATGCGGTGCAAACGAGACTGGCTGACCTGTTTGCCATTGACGGTGATGTACCAGGTGGACTGAACGTTGGTGTCGAGGTAACCAGCATCCACCGATTTCCACACACGACGCCATATGATCATGAGAAACTTGTGTTCAGTTGGTTTGGGGGTTCTACACATTTGTAATGTGTCATGTACAGTCTTTGTCTGGAGTATACGTGGAAGGGGTAAGGAGTGTAGAATGTAACTTAATTAAAGAAAGAAGTGGCGAAAGTGATAAAAAGGGGAGTGGAATGTCTGATAAAATGACTGGGGCTGGCATGGCCCGTATTCATGCAAAAGCAGTCAGTTCAGGCTCGTCGGGCAGTGACGCCAGACTTTCAGTTGGGAGCTAACAAAACATGCCGTAACTCAGTCTGGCATATGGAATAAGCCCACTCCACCACGCTCCAGCGGGAGGGAAAGGGAGGAATATTGAACTTTAAATAACATCCCAGTACAGACAAAGGATCCCATCGCCATCAACATACGACGTGCGAGGGTAATCGGAACCGGGAACACTTGTGCCACATGGCGGATACGTGAGGCGTGGTAAACATTCACGTATTGCGCACGCTGTACATTTTCGAGGGATCTAAGCCGGTGGTCCACAAGGCCAGCCTTGATCGTTTGGAGGAGACGTCGAGTGTTGGTAGCCGCTGAACGACGGAGGTCATTCATAAAATCAGTGCCCAAACAGCGGACGATGGTGACCACATTTAGAGGAGCGACATATCTCTCAGGTAGATTCTCACCAATGACCAGAACCTTCGATTTGTAAATGGCTCCCCATATGTCGCTAAGCAAGTCAGAGCCGCGCCAACATCGTCTTCATTGCGGAGGTAGAAGACTAGATCGTTAGCACAGGCTGTATAACAGAAGCGGTGCCCATGCAACGTCAGACTAACCAGGCGTTGGCGAAGCCCCTGGAGTAGGGGCTCTAATGCCAAAGCATACAGTATCTTGGAAAGTGGGCAACCTTATAGAACAGAGAGCTCGATCGCTAGAGGCACGGTGAGGCGACCATTACAGAGTATTTTTCAAGACGCGCCGCTCAAGAGATGCATTACCACTGTTACTATGTTGTTGTTGTTCTTGTTGTTGTGGTCTTCAGTCCTGAGACTGGTTTGATGCAGCTCTCCATGCTACTCTATCCTGTGCAAGCTTCTTCATCTCCCAGTACCTACTGCAACCTACATCCTTCTGAATCTGCTTAGTGTATTCATCTCTTGGTCTCCCCCTATGATTTTTACCCTCCACGCTGCCCTCCAATACTAAATTGGTGATCCCTTGATGCCTCAGAACATGTCCTACCAACCGATCCCTTCTTCTGGTCAAGTTGTGCCACAAACTTCTCTTCTCCCCAATCCTATTCAATACTTCATCATTAGTTATGTGATCTACCCATCTAATCTTCAGCATTCTTCTGTAGCACGACATTTCAAAAGCTTCTATTCTCTTCTTGTCCATACTATTTACCGCCCATGTTTCACTTCCATACATGGCTACACTCCATACAAATACTTTCAGAAATAACTTCCTGACACTTAAATCTATACTCGATGTTAACAAATTTCTCTTCTTCAGAAACGCTTTCCTTGCCATTGCCAGTCTACATTTTATATCCTCTCTACTTCGTCCATCATCAGTTATTTTGCTCCCCAAAATACTGTTACTATACGAGCAGGAAAACCCATGTGTTGGAGGACCAATTTCAGAAAGGTATGATCGACACGGTCGAATGCCTGATTTATGTCAAGTGATGGTAATGCGCCAGGTAAATGTTGCGACAGCACGAGCGCGATCAGGTCCCTGTAACGGCGAAGGACCGTATGTATGATGTCACCGCCTAGCGCAGTCTGATCAAGGCATTGAGGTATCTTGCGGCCAGTCAGTGCTGCTACCTCCTCAATTAAGGTCGGGGGATGTGGGACGGCAGCGCACAGTCGGCGGAAATTACGATCAGGGGCAGCCGCTCGAACCTTGACAAGACGCCCTAGACCGCACTGCTACTCCGCGCGGCCGAGAGCAACAACTCGTGGCGAATTAGTTGATGTTCTACCAACATAGTTTTCGCTTTCACGATTTCTTCTTCTTTGCACATACGTATAACTTCCAAAAAATGTAAGTTTAACATATCTATACTCAAACGCTAAAGAAACTGGTACAGGCATGAGTATTCAAATACAGAGAAATGTAAAAAGGCAGAATACGGCACTGCGGTCGGCAACGGCGACTATTTCACGAGTGTACCGTGAATATCAGGAATCTGCTAAAACATCAAATATCCGACATCGCTGCGGCCGGAAAAAGATCTTGCAAGAACGGGACTACGTCTGAAGAGAATCGTTCGAACTGACAGAAGTGCAACCCTTCCTCAGATTGCTGCAAATTTCAAAGCTGGGCCATCAACAAGTGTCAGCGTGCGAACCATTCAACAAAACATCACAGATATGGGCTTTCGGAGCCGAAGGCCCACTCGTGTACACTTGATGACTGCACGACACAAAGCTTCACGCCTCGTCTAGGCCCGTCGACATCGACATTGGACTGTTGATGACTGGAAACATGTTATCTGGTCTGGACGAGTCTGGATTCCAACTGTATCGAGCGGCTGGACGTGTACAGGTATGGAGACAACCTCATGAATCCATGGATCCTCCATATCAGCAGGGGACTGCTCAAGGTGGTGGGCGCTGTGTAATGGTGTGGGGCGTGTGCAGTTGGAGTGATATGGGATCCCTGATACGTCTAGACACGACTCTGACAGGTGACATGTACGTTAGTATCCTGTATGATAACCTACATCCGTTCACGTCCATCGTCCATTCCGACAGACTTGGGCAATGCAACGCACCACACGCCCAGAATTGCTGCAGATGGCTCGAGGGATACTCTTCTGAGTTTTTAAACACTTCCGCTGGTCACCAAACGCCCCAGACATGAACATTATTGAGCATACCACCTCGTACTCTTACGGATTTATGGACAGCCCTGCAGGATTCATGGTGTCAGTTCCGTTCAGCACTACTTCAGACGCTAGTCGAGTCCATGCCACGTCGTGTTGCGGCACTTCTGCGTGCTCGCCGGTGTCCTACACGGTATTAGGCAGATGTAACAGTTTCTTTGGCTCTTCAGTGTTTATTACTATATAAAAAGATCCCGTTGTTTATCGTCCTCTCAGAACCAGCAGCTGGGCAGGTCCCTATTATGTCGCGCATTCCAATGATCGCAACCGATTACCCATTCACTTTAAGCTACTTCACTTCACAATGAAGGTTTAGTCTGCAATAACAGCAAACAAGAGTCGTTGTCAGAGAGAGGGCAGAAGCGGAACTGGACTGGGGTGGCGGAGGAAAAGTACGTAGAATGGGGGAGGAGGAAATGGACAGAGATGGAGGGTGGGGGTGGGGATGTAGATGGATAAGGAGAAGATTGACAAAGAGAGAGGGTAGGATAGAATTAAGAGAGAGGGAGGAAGAGTTCAGGATGTATAACCAATTCTCGTACATATTTAGCAATTGTGAAGCAATTAATATTAACAGTAACAGATTTTTTCACCTACTTATGCTGTTATATCGCTCAGTCTTGCATTATATTAACCGGTTTGTATCTGTTTCATACGAGATTGGAGCAGTGCTTGAAGAACGGTACAGACTGTCGCCAAAATTCAGTGTGTGCTGCGACTCTCTACAAACGAATGTAAGTCATCTTTCACCTACTGATCTTTGTGCTTATGCAGATCATTCATAAAGCCTCTTCTCCTTTTATCTGTTATATACGTTTCCCGCACTTTCTGTGTGCAACGATTTTGTTTTTCCTAAGGCATGCATTTTCTCGTTCAATGCTCTAGAAATGGCAAGTAGCAGCGACTCTATAAGAAAATAATACAGTCTATTGATTGTCTAGCAACAGATAATCTGCAGCAGTCGAAGCCCTGCAGCGGGCAGTACCCTACCGAGGAGGAAGAAGAAGTTCAAGTCTAGAGAAGTCTCTCGGTAGGCTGAACATCATTGTCATCATCGACTTTGAAACTTTATTGTATTAATAACAACAGGAGAGCCAGATCCAAAATGCATACAATTGGATGGTCTTGAATGTGTTGCAGCTGAGTCTGCGTTTAGAAGTCATAAATGTACAGGCGCGGTAGGTAATTGGCTTGGGTGTAAGGAGTGTACACATTTCTTGAATGTGAGATTTTACATTTTCTAGAACAATGTTCGTCAGATTAACTATCCAATGATAATTCATTGTTGGGTACTCTACAACTTTCTTTTGCCAAAGTCTGGTCAGAAAAACATATGTACCTCAACATACATAATTGAAGTTCAATGGCATCCAAAATTACTGACGATTGGTACTCAACTAATGGTACAATAAGCTGTTAAGAAAACTTTAGACTTTTCAGACAAGAGATTCTGGTTGCTAAGGGAAATAGTTCAGCTGAAGATAAATGTCAATGGAAGTAAGAGGTTTTATGCAGAAATACGCGGAAAACTTCCCAAAATGCTAGCAGATAAACATACAGTTATAAACACTGAGTCATATGACAGTGCCTGAGACACTGATTATTCATATACTGTAAATAAAAACGCAGAATGTGTGTCTATTTCTCCATATGCAAATAACTCAAACTTTGCAAACATATCGTCCGCTGCAGGAATCAATTATTTTCACGTCTTCGAAAAACAGAACGAAGACGTTATTACTTCGTGAATTGCAGCTACGAAGAGGGATACTCCGAACCCAAATGTGGAGGCAGCATCTACATGATGAAGTTCATTGATCAGCATTTAGTATTGTGATTATGAATGGATTGATGACTGTGGAAGACAAGAGAAATAAGAAATAATTTGTAGTATGCTGTTGTGTAATAACAACATCATCGCGAGACACATGAATATATTAATCCTGTAGGCTGCTATCACGTACGTAGTGTCACTTCTATTACGTTAAAAACTTTTCAGTGTTAACATGTAGCAGGACGATACAATATGTGAGCGATGACCTCGCTATATTTATTCCAAAGAAAAGTTAGTTGCACATTTAGCTGACTGGGCACATTTTAAATCCCGTCAGAAGTTGATTGCCTACTGGCAAGAAGGACTTTATAAAAATTACAAACTTCAGCAACAAACTGAAACTACCTTTCATGATTTAGCTGTTATGGAATGCAATTTAGAACGATTTTCTACTTGCAAATACATGCATTCCTGTCATGTATATGAGTCAGTCAGCATCGGCCAGCCGAGGCTCAAGCTGCCATAGGGAATTAACCGATTTTGTGACACGTTACGAGTTCCCAACCAGGTGGGAATTGTGTACTTTCACCTGTGTGCTTTGGTAGTTTAGTTTCTTGAGTTACTGTGCGTTAATTTAATATTTACTAGACACAGTTCTCACGTTTTCGTTTGCGTCGGAAAGTAAATCGATTTTGTGACATATTAAAAGTTCTTAATCAGGAGAGAGTTACTTAGTCTTACCTGTGTTCCCTGGTAGTTCAGTTTTTGAATCTGAGCTCGCACTCAGGTTGACCACTCCTCACCCACGGTCGAGTGGGTGGTCGCCTGGGGACGCGGCAGGCGGCGAAAGACTTCCCAGGCATTCGTAAGTAAGGCCTCCACAGTTGGTCTGAAAAACGAGTTCCAGGTGCTGTCTGTGGCTGACACTGTCTCTCATCCAGATGCAGTCACCTGTCCTGTTTCAGACGGAGCCTCTCAGCATGCAACATCCAGGCTGTCACAGAGGGTGGGATTACTGGTAGTTAGGAGCTCCATGTTAAACACGCTATGGGGCGCCTTAGGGACATGCCTGTCAGGAAGGGAAAGAAAACCAATGTGCTCTTCGTGTGTATATTGAGTGGAGCCATTCCATACGTGGAATGCCATTATCGCGGTACTGGGGATTGGGAGTTTCGTTAAACTCTTTATATGCAGTGATAAATAAAAAAATAAATACTGAATACTGCAATATTATTTACTATGTTAAATATTGTGGGCAAGCACGAGGCTCTGAAATAACCCAATACCACGATAACGTACGTCCGGACTTCGACTATTCCGAAGTACGTACGAAATAATATTTTAAACACAGCGCGACTCACCGCTTTTTCACAGATAGTTCGCGTGATCGCTGCTATTATAAGAGAAAATATGCGTGCTTTTGCGCTTCTTCTGATGATTAATTTGGTTCTCAGGGGCTGCTGATCATTTATGTACCAACTTTCGCAAAGAAACTGAGATTTTTTTTATGCCTATTAAACGGAATATTTTTCTGTATTTACTATTCGTTAACTGCAAGGCAAGAACTGAGGAGAATCTCATCTACCGTTAAGCGGCCAATCTTAAATATACTGTCTTATTCAGTACGAAAACATTCTTTGAAAGTATCAGAAGAACAAAATAGAGAAGACTCCCGCATTTGCAATTAATATTACCGACTGGATTTCTGATATCGTCAGCGTAATGGCCGACCAAATGCTGCTAGGGAAAGAGAGCTCCCCGCACCACGAAGTTCAGAAATAGAGTTATTAATTACAATTCGTGGTGCCTGTTACAGGAGTTGCTCATTTATCAACACTTTCTAATGACAATTGGAGATATATTCAAATAACTTAAAGACAGTCTTACATTAAATATCAGATTGTACTACAATGGCGGTCTTCCGCTAGACGAAACAAGCTAGTACGAAAAATCTAACTAAAAAAAAAAAATTCTGATCATCTTCATCTCATGACACAGATAATATAGATGAAAGGCTATTTGTTAAACGCTTCGCTGTTTGCGAGCTTTACAGATAATAAACTACACTTTTTAATGTTTGATATTCATCGCGCACACGGACGCAGTCTTTGAATGATTAATAGTTCACACGTCACTATTTTTTAACACACCATAACCACTTTTTATTTTTCTCCAAATGTCAATTTATGTGACGTTCCGTCACACCATGAAGAGGACAAAGTGCAGCCAGCTGCAGGTGGTGGCTCACGTCGGTACCAGTGGTGTGTGTCACTTAGGATCGGAAGAGATTCTCTCTGGTTCCATGTGGTTGACAAAAGTGGCAAAGACTGCCGTCTTACTTGCGAAATGAAAGCAGAGCTCACCATTCGCAGCATAGTCGACAGAACAGATAACAGGCCTTTGGAACAGAGCCGAGTGTAGGTTCTGAATCAAAGGCTAAGTCGGTTCTGCTACCACGTAGGCTGCAGATTCCTCGACTTACGTCGTAGGATGGTGGCGTTTGGGGTTCCGCTGAATAGGTCAGGAGTCCACTACACGCAGGAGGCAGCTAAACGGGTTACAGCGGCTGTATCGTGTGGACTGGGCAGTTTTTTTTTAGGTTAGAGGGTCTCAGGGAAATATAAAAAAGGGCTTCAGTCTCAAAGGACACTGTCGAACATAGGAAGGACGTAGATACGGGAACCATCGGTATAATAGTTGTAAATTTTCGTAGCTGTGTTGGGAAAGCACCAGAACTGTTATTTAGCTGTTATGGAATGCAATTTAGAACGATTTTCTACTTGCAAATACATGCATTCCTGTCATGTATATGAGTCAGTCAGCATCGGCCAGCCGAGGCTCAAGCTGCCATAGGGAATTAACCGATTTTGTGACACGTTACGAGTTCCCAACCAGGTGGGAATTGTGTACTTTCACCTGTGTGCTTTGGTAGTTTAGTTTCTTGAGTTACTGTGCGTTAATTTAATATTTACTAGACACAGTTCTCACGTTTTCGTTTGCGTCGGAAAGTAAATCGATTTTGTGACATATTAAAAGTTCTTAATCAGGAGAGAATTACTTAGTCTTACCTGTGTTCCCTGGTAGTTCAGTTTTTGAATCTGAGCTCGCACTCAGGTTGACCACTCCTCACCCACGGTCGAGTGGGTGGTCGCCTGGGGACGCGGCAGGCGGCGAAAGACTTCCCAGGCATTCGTAAGTAAGGCCTCCACAGTTGGTCTGAAAAACGAGTTCCAGGTGCTGTCTGTGGCTGACACTGTCTCTCATCCAGATGCAGTCACCTGTCCTGTTTCAGACGGAGCCTCTCAGCATGCAACATCCAGGCTGTCACAGAGGGTGGGATTACTGGTAGTTAGGAGCTCCATGTTAAACACGCTATGGGGCGCCTTAGGGACATGCCTGTCAGGAAGGGAAAGAAAACCAATGTGCTCTTCGTGTGTATATTGAGTGGAGCCATTCCATACGTGGAATGCCATTATCGCGGTACTGGGGATTGGGAGTTTCGTTAAACTCTTTATATGCAGTGATAAATAAAAAAATAAATACTGAATACTGCAATATTATTTACTATGTTAAATATTGTGGGCAAGCACGAGGCTCTGAAATAACCCAATACCACGATAACGTACGTCCGGACTTCGACTATTCCGAAGTACGTACGAAATAATATTTTAAACACAGCGCGACTCACCGCTTTTTCACAGATAGTTCGCGTGATCGCTGCTATTATAAGAGAAAATATGCGTGCTTTTGCGCTTCTTCTGATGATTAATTTGGTTCTCAGGGGCTGCTGATCATTTATGTACCAACTTTCGCAAAGAAACTGAGATTTTTTTTATGCCTATTAAACGGAATATTTTTCTGTATTTACTATTCGTTAACTGCAAGGCAAGAACTGAGGAGAATCTCATCTACCGTTAAGCGGCCAATCTTAAATATACTGTCTTATTCAGTACGAAAACATTCTTTGAAAGTATCAGAAGAACAAAATAGAGAAGACTCCCGCATTTGCAATTAATATTACCGACTGGATTTCTGATATCGTCAGCGTAATGGCCGACCAAATGCTGCTAGGGAAAGAGAGCTCCCCGCACCACGAAGTTCAGAAATAGAGTTATTAATTACAATTCGTGGTGCCTGTTACAGGAGTTGCTCATTTATCAACACTTTCTAATGACAATTGGAGATATATTCAAATAACTTAAAGACAGACTTACATTAAATATCAGATTGTACTACAATGGCGGTCTTCCGCTAGACGAAACAAGCTAGTACGAAAAATCTAACTAAAAAAAAAAATTCTGATCATCTTCATCTCATGACACAGATAATATAGATGAAAGGCTATTTGTTAAACGCTTCGCTGTTTGCGAGCTTTACAGATAATAAACTACACTTTTTAATGTTTGATATTCATCGCGCACACGGACGCAGTCTTTGAATGATTAATAGTTCACACGTCACTATTTTTTAACACACCATAACCACTTTTTATTTTTCTCCAAATGTCAATTTATGTGACGTTCCGTCACACCATGAAGAGGACAAAGTGCAGCCAGCTGCAGGTGGTGGCTCACGTCGGTACCAGTGGTGTGTGTCACTTAGGATCGGAAGAGATTCTCTCTGGTTCCATGTGGTTGACAAAAGTGGCAAAGACTGCCGTCTTACTTGCGAAATGAAAGCAGAGCTCACCATTCGCAGCATAGTCGACAGAACAGATAACAGGCCTTTGGAACAGAGCCGAGTGTAGGTTCTGAATCAAAGGCTAAGTCGGTTCTGCTACCACGTAGGCTGCAGATTCCTCGACTTACGTCGTAGGATGGTGGCGTTTGGGGTTCCGCTGAATAGGTCAGGAGTCCACTACACGCAGGAGGCAGCTAAACGGGTTACAGCGGCTGTATCGTGTGGACTGGGCAGTTTTTTTTTAGGTTAGAGGGTCTCAGGGAAATATAAAAAAGGGCTTCAGTCTCAAAGGACACTGTCGAACATAGGAAGGACGTAGATACGGGAACCATCGGTATAATAGTTGTAAATTTTCGTAGCTGTGTTGGGAAAGCACCAGAACTGTTATTTAGCTGTTATGGAATGCAATTTAGAACGATTTTCTACTTGCAAATACATGCATTCCTGTCATGTATATGAGTCAGTCAGCATCGGCCAGCCGAGGCTCAAGCTGCCATAGGGAATTAACCGATTTTGTGACACGTTACGAGTTCCCAACCAGGTGGGAATTGTGTACTTTCACCTGTGTGCTTTGGTAGTTTAGTTTCTTGAGTTACTGTGCGTTAATTTAATATTTACTAGACACAGTTCTCACGTTTTCGTTTGCGTCGGAAAGTAAATCGATTTTGTGACATATTAAAAGTTCTTAATCAGGAGAGAATTACTTAGTCTTACCTGTGTTCCCTGGTAGTTCAGTTTTTGAATCTGAGCTCGCACTCAGGTTGACCACTCCTCACCCACGGTCGAGTGGGTGGTCGCCTGGGGACGCGGCAGGCGGCGAAAGACTTCCCAGGCATTCGTAAGTAAGGCCTCCACAGTTGGTCTGAAAAACGAGTTCCAGGTGCTGTCTGTGGCTGACACTGTCTCTCATCCAGATGCAGTCACCTGTCCTGTTTCAGACGGAGCCTCTCAGCATGCAACATCCAGGCTGTCACAGAGGGTGGGATTACTGGTAGTTAGGAGCTCCATGTTAAACACGCTATGGGGCGCCTTAGGGACATGCCTGTCAGGAAGGGAAAGAAAACCAATGTGCTCTTCGTGTGTATATTGAGTGGAGCCATTCCATACGTGGAATGCCATTATCGCGGTACTGGGGATTGGGAGTTTCGTTAAACTCTTTATATGCAGTGATAAATAAAAAAATAAATACTGAATACTGCAATATTATTTACTATGTTAAATATTGTGGGCAAGCACGAGGCTCTGAAATAACCCAATACCACGATAACGTACGTCCGGACTTCGACTATTCCGAAGTACGTACGAAATAATATTTTAAACACAGCGCGACTCACCGCTTTTTCACAGATAGTTCGCGTGATCGCTGCTATTATAAGAGAAAATATGCGTGCTTTTGCGCTTCTTCTGATGATTAATTTGGTTCTCAGGGGCTGCTGATCATTTATGTACCAACTTTCGCAAAGAAACTGAGATTTTTTTTATGCCTATTAAACGGAATATTTTTCTGTATTTACTATTCGTTAACTGCAAGGCAAGAACTGAGGAGAATCTCATCTACCGTTAAGCGGCCAATCTTAAATATACTGTCTTATTCAGTACGAAAACATTCTTTGAAAGTATCAGAAGAACAAAATAGAGAAGACTCCCGCATTTGCAATTAATATTACCGACTGGATTTCTGATATCGTCAGCGTAATGGCCGACCAAATGCTGCTAGGGAAAGAGAGCTCCCCGCACCACGAAGTTCAGAAATAGAGTTATTAATTACAATTCGTGGTGCCTGTTACAGGAGTTGCTCATTTATCAACACTTTCTAATGACAATTGGAGATATATTCAAATAACTTAAAGACAGACTTACATTAAATATCAGATTGTACTACAATGGCGGTCTTCCGCTAGACGAAACAAGCTAGTACGAAAAATCTAACTAAAAAAAAAAATTCTGATCATCTTCATCTCATGACACAGATAATATAGATGAAAGGCTATTTGTTAAACGCTTCGCTGTTTGCGAGCTTTACAGATAATAAACTACACTTTTTAATGTTTGATATTCATCGCGCACACCGACGCAGTCTTTGAATGATTAATAGTTCACACGTCACTATTTTTTAACACACCATAACCACTTTTTATTTTTCTCCAAATGTCAATTTATGTGACGTTCCGTCACACCATGAAGAGGACAAAGTGCAGCCAGCTGCAGGTGGTGGCTCACGTCGGTACCAGTGGTGTGTGTCACTTAGGATCGGAAGAGATTCTCTCTGGTTCCATGTGGTTGACAAAAGTGGCAAAGACTGCCGTCTTACTTGCGAAATGAAAGCAGAGCTCACCATTCGCAGCATAGTCGACAGAACAGATAACAGGCCTTTGGAACAGAGCCGAGTGTAGGTTCTGAATCAAAGGCTAAGTCGGTTCTGCTACCACGTAGGCTGCAGATTCCTCGACTTACGTCGTAGGATGGTGGCGTTTGGGGTTCCGCTGAATAGGTCAGGAGTCCACTACACGCAGGAGGCAGCTAAACGGGTTACAGCGGCTGTATCGTGTGGACCGGGCAGTTTTTTTTTAGGTTAGAGGGTCTCAGGGAAATATAAAAAAGGGCTTCAGTCTCAAAGGACACTGGTCGAACATAGGAAGGACGTAGATACGGGAACCATCGGTATAATAGTTGTAAATTTTCGTAGCTGTGTTGGGAAAGCACCAGAACCCGAAGCGCTAATAGAGAGCACAAATGCTCAAATCGTCATAGGCTCTGAAAGCTGGCTAAAGCTGGAGGTAAGTTCAGTCGAAGTTACTTCGAAGAACCTAACAGTGCTCCGAAAATATAGTTTGAACATAACTGGTGGTGGCGTGATTGTCGCTGTTACAAGTAGTTTATCTTGTAGCAAAACCGAAGAAGATAGTTCCTATGAGTTAGTATAGGTAGAGGTCATTCTTGGCACCCGGAATAAAATAACAATTGGATCCATTTACCGACCTCCGAACTCTGATGATACAGTGGCTGAAAAGTTCAAAGAAAACTTGAGTTTAATTTCTAAAAAATATCGGCCCATACAAATACAATTGGTGGTGGCTTTAATTTCCCCTAGAAATGTTGGCGGATGTATGTGTTTAAATTCAAAATTGTGCTGAACGCATTCACTGAAAATTATTTCGAGCAGTTAGTTCGTGAGCCCATGCCAATCGTAAAGGATTGTGAAAACACACTTGACCTCTTGCCAACAAATAATCCTGAGTTAATAACGAGCATCAAAACGAATTAGGGAACACAGGATTGTCGTAGCGAGATTGAATATTGTAACCTCTAAATCCTCCAAAAATAAATGAAAAATACACCTAGTAAAAAAAGTTGCTAAAAATTCACTTGACGCCTTCCTGAGAAACAATCTCCACTCCTTCCAAATTAACAATGTAAGTGTAGACCAAATGTGACTTGAACTGAAAGGTATTGTGTCGACAGCGATGGAGAGATTTGTATCAAATAAATTAACAAACGACGGATCTAATTCCCCTTGGTACACGAAAGGGGGCTGAACACTTGCAGAAGCAACGAAAAAAGCATGCCAAAATTAAACGAACGCAAAATCTCCATGACTGGCTATCTTTCACACAAGCTCGTAATTTAGCGCGAATATCAATGCAAGATGGTTGTAATATATTTCACAACTAAACTTTGTCCCGAAACCTGGCAGAAAATCCAAAGAGATTCTCTTCGTATGTAAAGTATTCTAGCGGCAAAACACGATAAATCCCTTCTTGCGTGATAGCAATGGAAATGCTATCGACAACAGTGCTGCCAAAGCAAAGTTACTAAACACAGCCTTTCGAAATTCCTTCATCCAAGAAGACGAAGTAAATATTCCAGAATTCGACTCAAGAACAGCTGCCAACATGAGTAACGTAAAAGTAGATGTTCTCGGAGTAGTGAAGGAACTTAAATCACTTGATAAAAGCAAGCCTTCTGGTCCATACTGTATACCAATTAGGTTTCTTTCAGAGTACTGATGCAATATCTCGACACTTAATAACTTTCGCTTGACGAAAGATCCGTACGCAAAGACTGGAAAGTTGCACAAGTCTCTCCAATGTTCAAGAACGGTAGTAGGAAGTAATGCATTAAATTACGGGCCCATATCTTTAACGTCGATATTCATCAGGATTTTGGGACGTATATTAAGAACGGTCTAATGACACACAGTCAAAACGGATTTAGAAAACATCGCTCTTGTGAAACACAACTAGCTCTTTACACCCACGAAGTGTTCAGTGTTGTTGACAAGGGATTTCAGATTGATAGCGTATTTCTAGATTTACAAAAGGCTTTTTACACTGTACCACACACGTGGCTTGTAGTGATATTTCGTGCTTATGGAATATTGTCTTAGTAATGTGAGTGGATTCGTGATTTCATGTCAGAGAGTTCACAGTTCGTAGTAATTGACGGAAAATGATCGAGTGAAACAGAGGTGATTTCTGGCGTTCCCCAAGGTAGTGTTATAGGGCGTCTGCTGTTCCTTATCTACCTAAACGATTTAGGAGACAATGTGAGCAGTCCTCTTAAGTTATTTGTAGATGATGCTGTCGTTTATTGTCTAGTAAACTCATCAGAAGATATAAAAAAAATTGCAAAACGATGTAGAAAGATATCTGAATGGTGCGGAAATTGGCATTTGACCCTAAATAATGAAAAGGCCCCGGGAGTAGACAACTTTCCATTAGAACTACTGATGGCCTTGGGAGAGCCAGTGATGACAAAACTCTACCATCTGGTGAGCAAGATGTATGAGACAGGCGAAATACCCACAGACTTCAAGAAGAATATAATAATTCCAATCCCAAAGAAAGCAGGTGTTGACAGATGTGAAAATTACCGAACTATCAGTTTAATAAGTCACAGCTGCAAAATACTAACGCGAATTCTTTACAGACGAATGGAAAAACTGGTAGAAGCGGACCTCAGGGAAGATCAGTTTGGATTCCGTAGAAATGTTGGAACACGTGAGGCAATACTAACCTTACGACTTATCTTAGAAGAAAGATTAAGAAAAGGCAAACCTACGTTTCTAGCATTTGTAGACTTAGAGAAAGCTTTTGACAACGTTAACTGGAATACTCTCTTTCAAATTCTGAAGGTGGCAGGGGTAAAATACAAGGAGCGAAAGGCTATTTACAATTTGTACAGAAACCAGATGGCAGTTATAAGAGTCGAGGGCCATGAAAGGGAAGCAGTGGTTGGGAAAGGAGTGAGACAGGGTTGTAGCCTCTCCCAGATGTTATTCAATCTGTATATTGAGCAAGCAGTAAAGGAAACAAAAGAAAAATTCGTAGTAGGTATTAAAATTCATGGAGAAGAAGTAAAAACTTTGAGGTTTGCCGATGACATTGTAATTCTGTCAGAGACAGCAAATGACTTGGAAGAGCAGTTGAACGGAATGGACAGTGTCTTGAAAGGAGGATATAAGATGAACATCAACAAAAGCAAAACGAGGATAATGGAATGTAGTCAAATTAAATCGGGTGATGCTGAGGGGATTAGATTAGGAAATGAGACACTTAAAGTAGTAAAGGAGTTTTGCTATTTAGGGAGTAAAATAACCGATGATGGTCGAAGTAGAGAAGATATAAAATGTAGACTGGCAATGGCAAGGAAATCGTTTCTGAAGAAGAGAAATTTGTTAACATCGAGTATAGATTTAAGTGTCAGGAAGTCGTTTCTGAAAGTATTTGTATGGAGTGTAGCCATGTATGGAAGTGAAACATGGACGATAATCAGTTTGGACAAGAAGAGAATAGAAGCTTTCGAAATGTGGTGCTACAGAAGAATGCTGAAGATAAGGTGGGTAGATCACGTAACTAATGAGGAGGTATTGAATAGGATTGGGGAGAAGAGAAGTTTGTGGCACAACTTGACTAGAAGAAGGGATCGGTTGGTAGGACATGTTTTGAGGCATCAAGGGATCACAAATTTAGCATTGGAGGGCAGCGTGGAGGGTAAAAATCGTAGAGGGAGACCAAGAGATCAATAAACTAAGCAGATTCAGAAGGATGTAGGTTGCGGTAGGTACTGGGAGATGAAGAAGCTTGCGCAGGATAGAGTAGCATGGAGAGCTGCATCAAACCAGTCTCAGGACTGAAGACCACAACGACAACAACAATGAAAATTGTGATGTCATCCACTTGAGTGCTAAAAGAACTCCGTTAAACTTCGGTTACACGATAAATAAGTCAAATCTGAAGCCCGCAAATTCAATTAAATATCTAGGTATTACAATTACGAACAATTTAAATTGCGAAGAACATGAATAAAATGTTGTGGGAAAGACAAACCAAAGACTGCGTTTTATTGCCAGAACACTTAGAAAATGTAACACATCTACTAACTAGACTACCTACACTGCACTTGTTCGTCCCCTTTTGGAGTATTGCTGCGCAGTCTGGGAACCTTACCAGACAGGATTAACGGAGTACATCGAGGATGTTCAACGCAGAGTATTCTGTATTATAGCGAAATAGGGAAGAGAGTGTCACGGACATGATACAGGATTTCAGATGGACACATTAAAACAAAGGCGTTTTTCGATGCGCGAGGAATTTTCTCACGAAATTTCAGTCACCAACTTTCTCCTTCGAATGCGAAAATATTTTGTTTACGCAAATTTGTATGGAGAAAAATGACCATGATAAATAAGGGAAATCAGAGCTCGCACGGAAAGATATAGGTGTTCGTTTATTCTACACGCTGTTCGAGAGGGTAATAATAGAGTATTATTGTGTAGGTGGATCGTTGAACACTCTGCCAGGCACTTGATGGGATTTGCAGAGTATCCACGTAGATGCAGATGTGGATGGATATATCTGCATATACCCTTCAGAATTACTTACTTCGTGAAATGCTGCTACAACAAGAGGTCGAATTCAAACTGTATAGAGGCAACAGGTGCATGAAGGTCACTGGGCAGCTATATGTAATCGCTGACACTGTTAATAAACTTTTACTATAAAACGAAATGACGGAAATGAGCTGTGAGCAAGAATTAGCCTTTTGCTTAGCTGAGACTTTCCATATTTGTACTATAGAGTTTAAGGATGGTGATGTTTAGTACGGTCAGAAGCGGACAGACGAGGTTGGAGTGCCCCTTCGTTTTGAAGCCAAATATCTGGTTAAATCATAATGGAAATTTTTTCAGGTTCGGCATACTGTACAGTGTCACTGGGAGGACGTCTGCATTGCAGAGGTGTTGAAACAAGGGGACTGAGAGGAAGCCATCAGGGAGACAAGGATAGGTGCCTCTGTTCGGATCGGGAGCCAGCGGAGAAGTGAGGGTCGCCTTGGCGGCTACGTCTCTTCGGAGATTGCCCAGGGCCTCCCCTGGCACGTCCCTTGCACACTGTCGGTTCCATCTTGCCAGAGTGCTGAATTATCGGTGTCATGCATTCATCATTTGTACCCATGGATAGGTGGGTACTATTCAAGTGAACCGCTTATGGCGTGACCCTAGCAGTTAGCCAGGCCAGGACTTCCACGATAACTGGAGTTGTGAAGCAGTTAAAAAAAATTAAAAATTTTGGTTTTTTTCAATACCATAACTCCTTCAGAACTAGCGACCCTGGACGGTAACGTAAACCACAGTGAACACTGTCCTTGCTGCTCGTGCCAGCTGCAGTACAAACACAGGCCTTATTACAGTGCCTTTGCCATATTCTACACTACTGGCCATTCAAAATTGCTACACCTCGAAGATGACGCGCAACAGACGCGAAATTTAACGGACAGGAAGTAGATGCTGTGATATGCAAATGATCAGCTTTTCAGAGCATTCACACAAGGTTCGCGCCGGTGGCGACACCTACAACGTGCTGACATGGGCAAAGTTTCCAACCGATTTCTCATACAAAAACATCAGTTGGCCGGCGTTGCGTGGTGAAACGTTGTTGTGATGCCTCGTGTAAGGAGCAGGAATGCGTACCATCACGTTTCCGACTTTGATAGTGGTCGGATTGTACCCTATCGCGATTGCGGTTTATCGTATCGCGACTTTACTGATCGCGTTGATCGATATCCAATGACTGTTAGCGGAATATGGAATCGGTGGGTTCAGGAGGATAATACGGAACGCCGTGCTGGATCCCAACGGCCTCGTAACACTAGCAGTCGAGATGACAGGCATCTTATCCGCGTGGCTGTAACGGATCGTGCAGCCACGTCTCGATCCCTGAGTCAACAGATGGGGACGTTTGCAAGACAACCACCATCTGCACGAACAGTTAGACGACGTTTGCAGCAGCATGGACCATCAGCTCGGAGATCATAGCTGCGGTTACCCTTGACGCAGCATCACAGACAGAAGCGCCTGCGATGGTGTACTCAACGAGGAACCTGGGTGCACGAATGGCAAAACGTCATTTTTTCGGATGAATCCAGGTTCTGTTTACAGCATCATGATGGTCGCATCCGTGTTTGGTGACATCGCGGTGAACGAACTTTGTAAGCATGTATTCGTCATCGCCTTACTGGCGCATCACCCGGCGTGATGGTTTAGGGTGCCACTGGTTACACTTCTCGGTCACTTCTTGTTCGCATTGACAGCACTTTGAACAGTGGACGTTACATTTCAGATGTGTGATGACCCGGGGCTCTACCCTTCATTCGATCCCTGCGAAACCCTACGTTTCAGCAGGATAATGCACGCCCACATGTTGCAGGTCCTGTACGGGTCTTTCTGGATACATAAAATGTTCCACTGCTGGCCTGGCCAGCACATTCTCCGTATCTGTCACCAATTGAGAACGTCTGGTCAATGGTGGCCGAGCAACTGGCCCATCACAACTGTGGTATCGTGTTGAAGCTGCATGGGCAGCTGTACCTGTACACGCCATCCAAGCTCTGTTTGACTCAATGCCCAGACGTATCAAGGCCGTTATTACAGCCAGAGGTGGTTGTTCTGGGTACTGATTTATCAGGATCTATGCACCCAAATTGCGTGAAAATGTAATCAAATGTCAGTTCTAGTATAATATATTTGTCCAATGAATACCCGTTTATCATCTGCATTTCTTCTTGGTATAGCAAGAGCTGACGGCAAGAGCTGACAAGTGCGAGAATTATCCCGCAATCAGCTTAACAGCACATGCATCGAAGCTGCTTACAAGAATAATATACAGAAGACTGGAAAAGAAAATTGAGAATGCGCTAGGTGACGATCAGTTTGGCTCTAGGAAAAGTAAAGGGACGCGAGAGGCAATTCTGACGTTACGGCTAATGATGGAAGCAAGGCTACAGAAAAATCAGGACACTTTCATAGGATTTGTCGACCTGGAAAAAGCGTTCGACAATATAAAATGGTGCAAGCTGTTCGAGATTCTGAAAAAAGTAGGGGTAAGCTATACGAAGCGACGGGTCATATACAATATGTACAACAACCAAGAGGGAATAATAAGAGTGGACGATCAAGAACGAAGTGCTCGTATTAAGAAGAGTGTAAGACAAGGCTGTAGCCTTTCGCCCCTACTCTTCAGTCTGTACATCGAGGAAGCAATGATGGAAATAAAAGAAAGGTTCAGGAGTGGAATTAAAATACAAGGTGAAAGGATATCAATGATACGATTCGCTGATGACATTGCTATCCTGAGTGAAAGTGAAGAAGAATTAAATGATCTGCTGAACGGAATGAACAGTCTAATGAGTACACAGTATGGTTTGAGAGTAAATCGGAGAAAGACGAAGGTAATGAGAAGTAGTAGAAATGAGAACAGCGAGAAACTTAACATCAGGATTGATGGTCACGAAGTCAATGAAGTTAAGGAATTCTGCTACCTAGGCAGTGAAATAACCAATGACGGACGGAGCAAGGAGGACATCAAAAGCAGACTCGCTATGGCAAAAAAGGCATTCCTGGCGAAGAGAAGTCTACTAATATCAAATACCGGCCTTAATTTGAGGAAGAAATTTCTGAGGATATACGTCTGGAGTACAGCATTGTATGGTAGTGAAACATGGACTGTGGGAAAACCGGAACAGAAGAGAATCGAAGCATTTGAGATGTGGTGCTATAGACGAATGTTGAAAATTAGGTGGACTGATAAGGGAAGGAATGAGGAGGTTCTACGCAGAATCGGAGAGGAAAGGAATATGTGGAAAACACTGATAAGGAGAAGGGACAGGATGATAGGACATCTGCTAAGACATGAGGGAATGACTTCCATGGTACTAGAGGGAGCTGTAGAGGGCAAAAACTTTAGAGGAAGACAGAGATTGGAATACGTCAAGGAAATAATTGAGGACGTAGGTTGCAAGTGCTACTCAGAGATGAAGAGGTTAGCACAGGAAAGGAATTCGTGGCGGGCCGCATCAAACCAGTCAGTAGACTGATGAAAAAAAAAAATAGCAATTTTAATGGCCAGTAGTGTACAATTGTTGCAATTGCGTTGCGATCACGAACCTACATAGAAAAAGGACTGTACAGGAGAATGAAGAAGTTAAGCTAAATCCAGACTGAATTTGTCTGATTCCATATAAAATGGAAAAGTATAAATCATTTACAAAGAGTATTCAATAATGCACTAAAAGAAGAAAAGTGATACAAATTCAGTTTTATTGATGGACTTATTTTATGTCATGTTCCTTGAATACTGTGAATATTTGAACACTGTGAAACTCAAGATAATAAGTTTATCTCTTCCAAATGATCATCAGTATCATTTAATTAATCAAAAAGGCGGTTTTCCTTATCAATATGTGAGCAAAGAGTCGATTTTCCTGGTTGATCATGTTCTCTGAAGTGAGAAGTCTAAAAGTTTAACAGGCGAAGCAACAAAACAGCAACAGAAACCAAGCACTAAACAGCTTTCACGCTGTGGAGACTTCAAGTGTAAGATACTAAGACAGTCTTCTGACTGATATTCTAAAATTGACGTGCTACTGCTTACAGATAGTTCCGAAAACTTTTCTAGCATTTGTCCTAAAACATATGAAGTGGATCCTGTGCATTAAATTACTTCATCTTGGTTGGCATGGGATACTGTGCTAAAAATTATTTAAGAGTTTATAACTGATACAGAGTAACTCCAGTTTGTTAAAAGAGGCATTATGGTTGCTATTGTCCGTCGTCCTTGCAACATGCAGTTACCAACGATAGATCCATGGTCGATCATTTATTATGGCAAAATCCAAGAATATTATGTCATTTACCTTCATGTGAACATCGTATACAGATGGGCGACGCTGCAGCTTTCTTCCTTATCCAATTCTGTATGACTTCCTCCAGAGAGTGTGAAAAATTGAGGAACACATATTACACGATTACAACGTAGAGTGTGTGGCGCAGCGGTTACAGTAATCCTCACCGTTTACAAGTGGCTCAAAATTATTTTTGTGGTCGGTCAGAAAGCGATGGAGAGTAAACTGGCCATAATTTACAGTCTCTAGGTGCGCACTATTCATTGTGCTCATTGAAAGAAAATGTTCCAACTTTGCTATTTACTCTGTGGGATCCGGAACAACGACAATAAATAAAGGTATATATATTCTGTAAAAGGTTCACTTGCACAAAATATTCTATTGTTAACTAATATCCATATCAGAAACAGAAAAAAATATTTCGTTGTTAACTAATATCCCTATCAGGAGCAGCACTAGTAACAGTTCAGAGATGACCTCTAAGGGAAGTTCAAAATAAAATGGTCTGTGAACCTAACTTCTAATCACCAAGGTTAATTGCACGCGTAAAAGTGTAAAATAATCTCAACACTTGCCATGTAGTTTTGTCAGCATTACGGGCGGCACACCGTTACTTCCGTGAAAACTGTCATCCATGATGGTGTACAGTCCTCGCGAGTTTGCTTCCTACTTTAACCGTAAACACGTTTGGTAGCTGCATGACTATGAGATAATCCGAGGCACAGGTCTCGCAGGCGTTTAACTGATGTGGACGGATTAATATTTCCGTACAACGTGACGTAGCATTATGCCGTATTGAAGGATTGTTTTTCTGAATGCAAGTGCAGCGACAACCCGTTTAGAACATGAATAAGAACTTCAAATCGAATGGCGCTGGTCATTTGGTGTCGTATAGGCACTGCTTTTGTAACAAATACGAATTTTCGTCTTTCTGGCTGCAATGCTTAGTGATCTCAATTTTTCGTAAAATCCGCAATTTTGATCGTAATATTGCCCCGAACATGAGACAAGTTTTTGATTGTGTCATACATTTTCAAGCTCTGAATAAATTTTAGCTTTCTAGCCTCATTATGTAACGCCACTTTTTTTTAAAAAATAATACATTTAGCAAAACATTAATTCGATAATCTGAGACTTTACAGTGTTAACATTAATAAACTGAAGCATGCATTGACAAAGTTCCGAAAAGTTATTTAAATTTTCAAACTCACTCTTAGATCATGGTGCAGTCCTCTGCATGTTATGCACGGGCACGTTATGATGACGTGGCGCTGGTAGTAGTGGGGTAAGTCCCGGCATACTTGGTCGCCACCATATCTCTCACAATGATACAGCGCTTGTTTCGCCACATCGCGCCTATTTATTTTTGCGAAAATAATTTTTTAGAACAAAATTAAATATTAGAAACAAGTGATGTTACTACAGCTGACCTCTTTTAAATGAAACTGATTTTAACTAAATTTCCGTTAATACTACACCGGCAAAAATAAAATTTTCGATTATTACGCAATTAATGTTGTGATTTCGGGTTTGTCTCTACGTGAAAAATAAAGGAACAAAAACTTTTCACTCTTATATAGGTTTTCGGTACTCACTCACTTAGTTACAGCTGTAGGCACTGTGGTGTCAGTCCTTACGAACCACTTTCATTAAAACATTTAAGGTAGAGGTTGAGAAGTTACTACGTATGGCGTTCTTCGCGGTTCTCTATTACAAAAGGGAAAGGGGAGGAGGCACTGTGATGTGTCCTTCTCGATTTCATCTCCAATACAGCTTGTAAGCTGCCTTTCATGCAGTCTTCATGTCTCTGAGAAACAGGTAACATAGCCTAAGCTTATGTCCTCTACTTACTTCTAAGGGAGGACAAAAGACATTATATATTCTGTTTTCCTTCTATGATTTAAATAACTGAAGAGTTATCGGAAAGAATTTTTTCGTTTTTAATAAAGTTTACTATTTGAAAAACTATTATCAATGTTAAAAAATTATTGGCAATGTGTCACTTCACAAAATCGCCACGTTACTGTAGCTTACTTTTACTAGTTACATAAGTATTAAGTTTGGATCACGAACTTTGCAAAATAATTTTTTTATATAAATAATAGCTATTATGCTCCCAAGGCAAAATAAGCTTTTAAAATAGTCACATTTTGGTTTAGTTTGCAATTTACTTCATTACTCGAGTAGCCTTTGAAGGCTCTATCTTCATATGGCTCAATTACAGAAGGAATTTGTAGGCTGAAGAAGTTATTTGCTCGTCAACGGTCAATTTCCTTTGTTACACATACCATTAAAAAACTCTTTTTATCACAACAAACCAATATTCTATGATCTGCATTTCTAAACTCATTTGTTTAGGTGTATTGTTGTCTGTATGTGTCAATATTTATCTGTTAACTGACCATCTGCTTTAAGCAACATTACGCGTTTTTCAACCATTTTTACGAATCGTGAGCAAAATACACACCAGTTTTCCACCATTTTACATTATATGTCAACCTAATGACTTTATTACTCCTATTTCTCCCTATTTTAATTTATTCATACGTTCCACTTTCCTACATATTTGGAAGCTTCTTTTTTCCTTTTGTCTTCGTCGGCGTAGTGACCTGAATACATAAATTTTTGGTGTGATCCTCACACCACTTTGACACACCTCCATCAATTAACATCAGAAAGCTTTGGCTTGTCCCTAATGGTGCCATAATATAACTCACTCATATCCATAGACAACCTTACTTCCAACACGAAAATTATTATTATACACAGTCCGCCGGCCGGAGTGGCCGTGCGGTTCTAGGCGCTACAGTCTGGAACCGCGAGACCGCTACGGTCGCAGGTTCGAATCCTGCCTCGGGCATGGATGTGTGTGATGTCCTTAGGTTAGTTAGGTTTAAGTAGTTCTAAGTTCTAGGGGAGCGATGACCTCAGAAGTTAAATCCCATAGTGCTCAGAGCCATATACACAGTCTGTTCTTTCAGATTTTATAAATTTTCAGATTCAATTGCTTCCCATAGCGCAAAGTATCTGTTTTTTGTTTTTACTAATCCTTTCCGTGGATCTCGCACAATAAGTTCTGCAAAATATGTTTAGCTCACACATAACCCTCTCTCTCATATTTCCATGTGGAAAATACTCAGAGATTCTTATATGGCGAATTCCGGCCTTTTCTAGATGTGCTTCAAATTTTCCAGATACAAATAGCGGACCATTATCGGATGAGAGACTCTTAGGCATGCCAGTCTTTGCAAAATAGTACTTTCCTAGCGTGTCCACCAACATTTTCGTATTAGCTCTCTTTATTGGATATAGTTTGACATACTTGCTAAAACCGTTAATCACAAGAAAAACTTGGGCACATCCTCCTTTAGATGTCAAGGGGGGCCAGAAAGATCGGCCGCACGTAATCCCAGGAGTTCACTTGGTTCTACATTGTGAATATGTCCCTGCACTATACCATTTACTGCACGTACTTTCTGACGGACAACACAACTAGTCTCCTTGCCGCTCTACGATGGATGTTGTCGAAATTCACCTTCTCACTTAATTTAGCAATGCATTTATTGGCTCTGTAATGGCCACATCGTAGATGCAGGGTATCTATCAGCAGATCGAAATGTTGTGATGGAGAACATATTTTCCATTCTGCTGAATCTAACTTCCTGCTTCGGAATAAAATTCCTCTATGTAGGCAATAGTACTGCACTACTTTTTGATACTTAGGGACCACAAAATGGTTTTTAACTAATCTCAACTGATCATCTTTTTTGCTCCCCTCTTAAGTTTTTACATACTTTCTTCTAGGCACTTTCCTCCTTGAGCTCGTTTATGGCCAACATGCACAGTTCATTCCTATCTGCTGACGAAATTTCTGATTCCCTGCATAGCTCAGCCCTTCTTGATAGTCCATCTGCTACCAGATTTTTCTTCCCTTGTGTGTATTTAACCTCAAGGTCGAACTGCTGAAGTTACACAGTTCATCTGTTTAGTTTTGGATGCCTCGGTCTGCTAGTCTTTAAAAACGTAAGTTAATTGTGATCACTATATATTATCACATCGCGCACTGACAAATAATGCTGAAACTTTTGCATACCATACACGATGGCCAGTGCCTCTAATTCCGAAATTCCATCATTTCGCTCAACAGGTTGCAGTGAAAGACTCACAAACGCGATTGTTTTATGTACTTCTTGGTCGCGTTCTGTTTCCATCTGAAATACCTCTACTGCAATCCCATGACCGCTTGCGTCAACTGACATGCAAAATGGGTTTGAAAAATCTGGATGGTGTAGAAGCGGACTACTCATTAAACAGTTTTAATTCTTGAAGAGTGGACTGGCATTCTTCAGTCCAAACCCATAGGGCATTCTTCTTCAAGAAGTGGAGTAGACAGGGTGCATTAAACAAGTTATCTTTAATAAAACGGCGATAGAATCCGAATAAACCGAACATTGACCCGAGCGGATTTTTATTTCTGGGTGCTTCAAACTTTTTAATTACTGATAATTTGGAAGGATGAGATAATATACCTTCCCTGCTAATTTCATGGCGCAAGAATTTTACTTTATCTCTAACACACTCAGTCTGCTCTAACTTTAATTTCATACCTCCTTTCTCTAGAGCTTTTAGCACCCTCTCTAGCAGACTGATACGTCATTCTCATGTGGGAGTTGCCAGTAGTATGTCGTCTACATAAATAGTCATCTGATATAACAATTCCTGCCCCAGTACATGAGCCATCACTCTTAGGAAGGCACACAAAGAAATATTTAATCCAAATGGGACTACTGTCTGTTGGCAGCACACTCCTTCATACAAAAAAGTTGTATATTTGCGTGATTCTTTTGACAGGGCAAATTCCGGTATCCACATGTTATGTCCATTGATGTAAGCTACATAATTCGTCGGTATGTTTGTATCAGTTCGTTTATACTTTAAGTTCTGTCACTTTCTCTTGTTACAATTTCATTTAGCCAACGTGCGTCCAGGGTCCATCACTACTCTAACGCTTCCGTCGCGCTTAGGCACAACAACAGGGGATTATTGAATTCACTAATTCCTTGCTCAATGACACCTCATGCCAACATACATTGAAGCTCTTTCTTAGCAGCTTGCTTTCTCGCAACATGTATCTCATGAGGTTTCTTGAAAAATAGCTGCCCAGGCAAGCGGCAAGTGGCATTCATACCCTTTAAGACGACCACACCGTGGTTCAGATCGAAAAAAATCGATTTTCAGTTTTCTTCATATTTCGATAGATTAAGGTTTTATTTAATTCTCTGAAAAGGATAGAGCTGAAAAAAATATTTTTCGAGCATTTAAAGAGTATTTTCCTACCACATGTGTTTATGTGCCATGTCCACTTTTCTGTCACCCACATTTCTGCATATATTTTAGATCTTTATATCCCCTAAATTGTACGTTAGTGATTATTTTTTACTCCCGAGTGTGTTGGCTATCCTTGGAATGCAACGGTCGGTATTCTTTTGCTTCTGCTGTTTGTAAACAACACGCTTTCAAACACGTGGTTAGTTTTGTTCAAGTGTGATTGCGAGTAGTTTTTATACTTACGTTTGCAGTGCTTGTTTACATGGGTTTTGGTTCAAATGGCTCTGAGCACTATGGGACTCAACTGCTGTGGTCATAAGTCCCCTAGAACTTTGAACTACTTAAACCTAACTAACCTAAGGACATCACACACATCCATGCCCGAGGCAGGATTCGAACCTGCGACCGTAGCGGTCACGCGGTTCCAGACTGTAGCGCCTAGAACCGCACGGCCACTCCGGCAGGCTACATGTGTTTTGTTGTGTTTATTGAAGATGACGAAACGTAAAGGCATTTTCAAGAAACAAGCATTTAGAGGAAACAAGTTTAGAAAGCTTAGAAAGTTTAGAAAGGTTATGTCGCCTGGCAACTATGTTTCTAATTGTAATTCTTCAACAAGTGCACAATCAAAGAAGCTCTCACCATTTCAAGAGAGTTACAACGAATTTACTGTAAGTGACAAGGGGTGCACTAACATTATTATAAATTTGAGAATATTATCAGATGTAATTTCTAAATTTGTACAGTGAAGACAGTGTGGTGAGTCACAGAGTGTGAAAATTTGTGAGAGTGCCAGTGGGAGAAAAGGCCAGCAATTGCTTTGGATTTAATTTGCACTAAATGCTCAGCTGTGATTTCATTTATGAGTTCTTCAAAACCAGATGCCCAGATGCAAGTGGCCCTTATGAAATCAATACTAGATTAGTTTATGCCTTACGATCCATTAGCAAGGGCATGGCTGCAGGGAGGACATTTTGTTCAGTGATGAACTTACATCAACCACCAAAAAAATTTGAAAAACTGACTGCAATATTAGAGAAAGCTGTATGTGAGCTCAGTGAGGAAAGCACGAAACTGGCTACTAGGGAAGCAGTGGAAGAAAATGATGGATATTCGGATATTGCAGTTGCACTTGATGGAAGTTGGCAGAAAAGAGGACATACTTCTCTGAATGGAGTAGTGACCGCCGCGAATGTAGACACCGGTAAAGTGTTAGATGCAGAGACAATGTCTAAATATTGCAAATATTGTAAAATCAGTGAACATAACGAACACAACTGTGTGGCTAATTTTAGAGAAATAAGTGATGGTATGGAAGTTAATGGAGTACAACAAATATTTCATCGCTCCGTAGAAACAAGAGGCGTATGGTACACCAGATATTTGGGTGATGGTGACAGTAAGCAAACAACAATGTGGTGAACTCTAAGCCATATGCAGATGCCATTATTAGCAAAATTGAACGTCTAGGCCATGTTCAAAAATGTTTGGGAACAAGACTGGGAAAACTATTGATATGATAGGAAAAAATTAGAAGATGGAAAATTGTTGACCAGATACGGTTGGTTAACTAAAACTGAAATAGAAAACTTGCAAGTACACCATGGGCAGGCAATTAGGCGAAATAAAGAAAATCTGGAGGCAATGAAGAGAGATGTTTGGGCCATATTCTTGCATAAGTCCTCTACTGATGATAAGCCATGTCATGGATTGTGTCCATCAGGAGAAAAAAAATGGCTCTGAGCACTATGGGACTTAATATCTGAGGTCATCAGTTCCCTAGAACTTAGAACTACTTAAACCTAACTAACTTATGGACATCACACACAACCATGCCCGAGGCAGGATTCGAACCTGCGACCGTAGCGGTCGCGCGGTTCCAGACTGAAGCGCCTAGAACCGCTCGGCCACACCGGCTGGCATCAGGAGAAAATTCGTGGTGCAAATACAATAGGACTCAGGCAACTGGAGAATCTTATTCTCACCAGCATTCTCTCCCTGCTGCTGTTATTACAACACTTAAACCTATTTTTAGAGACTTGGCTCATCCTGACATTCTAAGGAAATGTCTGTGTGGGCAGACACAGAACCCAAATGAATTGTTTCAACAGCATAAGTTGGAACCGCCTTCCTAAATCTGTATTTTTAGGCATGCATACGATGAAACTAGGAGTTCATGATGCTGTTATTACATTCAGTTATGGTAATATTAGAAAGTGTTGGGTACTGAAAAAGCTGGGAATTAATCCTGATGAAAATATGATCGCTGGGCTGCAACATTGCAATAAAATGAGGATAGCCGATGGAGACAGGTCAGCATATAATATGGCCAAGAAAGAAAGACAAACATCCAGGAAGGTGAAAAAGAAGCTGGAAGACCTGCTAGAGGCCAAAGAATGGCCATCGTATGCAGCAGCACAGTTTTAACTAACAGTAAGTAACAAATTTCAAAAGTTTTTTCTTTAAAGTCAATTTCCCGCAAACTAAAATGTTCAGTACATATGCCCCATTATATCAGAAAGTATCATAGATAAAGGAATGAAATTTTCAGAGACTCTGCATAACATAAAACGCCACCTCTGGTACTACATTCATTAATATTTCCCCATTATGAAGTTCAGAAAAAAATATTTTCTGCAGAAAAATTTAATATATTTTGTTAATAAATTTAAAAAGTATTTTTCTGAAATTTTTACCTAAATTAACATGGGTTAGATAGGCAGAGTGTGGTCCCCTTAACTTCACCAGGTGTATGTGAGAATACACTGTGATGAATCGTTAACAGTTCTCTTAATTCTGCCCTCTATTTATCAAATATTTGATTTGTTGACTGTAACTTAGACTGTATCTCTCACAGGATACAGTTCTTTTCCACATTAGCATCTTGCACCTTATTCCCAAATTCAGTATCTTCCTGCAAGTATCCCTGATTCCTCATTACTCTAATGGCCGTTACCATGCTTCATTATTACTGCCCACAAATTTCCCAGTGAAAGGCTCTGTAATCAGTCGAGAATCTGGTAAAGTCAACAGTAAGTGGCTCTGATCAAAGTCAATCTTTCCTTGATATTGCGTTAAAAGATCTGTACCAACTAACATTTCAGTACTTAAACAAAGCACAATTAAACAAGTATGATCTAATATTTTAAAATTAGAAGGAAGGTCAGCATTAGCCTTAATTTTGATGATTTATTAACAGCTAAATCGATTTTGGATCACATAATGATTATCTTTAGTGCTGGAAGTTAAACATCTCATTTTTTTTCCTTTATTGAATTTCGATTCCCCCCGAAGGGGGCGGGATGGCAGCAGCTTATTACGCTGCTCTGCAGCCTACAGACTTTTTAAAACGTAAGAAGAAGATAAGAAACAATAAAAGCAGGCGATAAAACGGCGACTTAAATTCTAAAACGGCGGAAAATTGTGGAAAGTTAAAACATAAAGCAAAGGGTTGGCAAAGCTAATAAAATACACAGGAAGCAGACAGGTAACATAGCAAACAGACAATTAAAAAACATCAGGACAGTCTGGTTTCTGTTCGCAAGAGATATAAAAATCACACCCAGCGACAGTATGATGTCCGTTCGCAACACTTCGGAAAAGACACACAACACTGAACACTCACTGTAAACACTGCACTAAAATGTCAGCACAAAGATGACACACCATAGTCAAGGGCAGATGGGAGGAAAACAAGGAGGGAGGAGAGGAAAAACGAAAGGGAGGGGGGACCAAAGGAGGGAGAATTAAACATCTCACATAGCGATCAGTTAATAAGAAACAAAAGACCACAAATACACCTGGGTATAAACCAGCTCAAGAGGACGTCATTATCAGGAGAAAGAAAACTGGCGTTCTACGGATCGGAATGTGGAATGTCAGATCACTTAATCGGGAGGTAGGTTAGAAAAGTTAAAAAGGGAAATGGATAGGCTGAAGTTAGATATAGTGGGAATTAGTGAAGTTCGGTGGCAGGAGGAACAAGACTTTTGGTCAGATGAATACAGGGTTATAAATACAAAATCAAATAGGGGTAATACAGGAGTAGGTTTAATAATGAATAAAAAAACAGGAGTGTGGGTAAGCTACTACCAACAGCATAGTGAACGCATTATTGTGGCCAAGATAGACATGAAGCACATGCCTACTACAGTAGTACAAGTTTATATGCCAACTAGC
This sequence comes from Schistocerca serialis cubense, assembly GCF_023864345.2. Lineage (NCBI taxonomy): Eukaryota > Metazoa > Arthropoda > Insecta > Orthoptera > Acrididae > Schistocerca > Schistocerca serialis. The sequence goes on along the minus strand of NC_064638.1, from coordinate 85,846,618 downwards.
TCTGCAGATGATGAAGAAATTGGTGAAATGTATGATGAGATAAAAGAAATTATCCAGGTAGTGAAGGGAGAGGAAAATTTACGAGGTGCATTCAAGTTCTAAGGCCTCCGATTTTTTTTCTCCGGGCTGGAAAGCGATAGAAATATGTGCATTGTTTTAAAATGAGGCCGCGTTCATTGTCAACACGTCCCAGAGATGGCAGCACCGTACGGCAGATGGAATTTTACCGCCAGCGGCGAGAATGAGAACTGTTTTAAATACTTAAAATGGCGACGTTCTCCTTAGTTGAAAAGCGTGCAATTATTCGTTTTCTGAATTTGCGTGGTGTGAAACCAACTGAAATTCATCGACAGTTGAAGGAGACATGTGGTGATGGAGTTATGGATGTGTCGGAAGTGCGTTTGTGGGTGCGACAGTTTAATGAAGGCAGAACATCGTGTGACAACAAACCTAAACAACCTCGGGCTCGCACAAGCCGGTCTGACGACATGATCGAGAAAGGGGAGAGAATTGTTTTGGGGAATCGCCGAATGACTGTTGAACAGATCGCCTCCAGAGTTGGCATTTCTGTAGGTTCTGTGCACGCAATCCTGCATGACGACCTGAAAATGCGAAAAGTGTCATCCAGATGGGTGCCACGAATGCTGATGGATGACCACATGGCTGCCTGTGTGGCATGTTGCCAAGCAATGTTGACGCGCAACGACAGCATGAATGGGACTTTCTTTTCGTCGGTTGTGACACTGGATGAGACGTGGATGCCATTTTTCAATCCAGAAACAAAGCGCCAGTCAGCTCAATGGAAGCCCACAGATTCACCGCCACCAAAAAAATTTCGGGTAACCGCCAGTGCTGAAAAAATAATGGTGCCCATGTTCTGGGACAGCGAGGGCGTAATCCTTACCCATTGCGTTCCAAAGGGCACTACGGTAACAGGTGCATCCTACGAAAATGTTTTGAATAACAAATTCCTTCCTGCACTGCAATAGAAACGTCCGGGAAGGGCTGCGTGTGTGCTGTTTCACCAAGACAACACACCCGCACATCGAGCTAACGTTACGCAACAGTTTCTTCGTGATAACAACTTTGAAGTGATTCCTCATGCTCCCTACTCATCTGACCTGGCTCCTAGTGCCTTTTGGCTTTTTCCAACAATGAAAGACACTCTCCGTGGCCGCACATTCAACAGCCGTGCTGCTATTTGCCTCAGCGATTTTCCAGTGGTCAAAACAGACTCCTAAAGAAGCCTTCGCCGCTGCCATGTAATCATGGCGTCAGCGTTGTGAAAAATGTGTACGTCTGCAGGGCGATTATGTCGAGAAGTAACGCCTGATTCATCGATTTCGGGTGAGTAGTTAATTAGAAAAAAAATCGGAAGCCTTAGAACTTGAATGCACCTCGTAATAGTCATGGATGACTGGAATTCGAGAGTAGGAAAAAGGAGAGAAGGAAACATAGCAGGTAGTAGAGCATAATTTAATCATAGCTAACACTTGATTCACGAATCATAAAAGAAGGTTGTATACATGGAAGAATCCTGGAGATACTAGAAGGTATCAGATAGATTATATAATGGTAAGACAGAGATTTAGGAACCAGGTTTTAAATTGTAAGACATTTCCAGGGGCAGATGTGGACCCTGAGCACAATCTGTTGGTTATGAACTGCAGATTGAAACTGAAGAAACTGCAAAAAGGTGGGAATTTAAGGAGATGGGACCTGGATAAACTGAAAGAACCAGAGGTTGTAGAGAGTTTCAGGGAGAGCATAAGGGAAGAATTGACAGGAATGGGGGAAAGAAATACAGTAGAAGAAGAATGGGTAGCTCTAAGGGAAGAAGTAATGAAGGCAGAAGAGGATCAAGAAGGTAAAAATACGAGGGCTAGTAGGAATCCTTGGGTAACAGAAGAAATATTGAATTTAATTGATGAAAAGAGAAAATATAAAAACGCAGTAAATGAAGCAGGCAAAAGGGAATACAAACGTCTCAAAAATGAGATCGACAGGTAGTGCAAAATGGCTAAGCAGGGACGGCTCGAGGGCAAATGTAAGGACGTAGAGGCTTATCTCACTAGGAGTAAGAAAGGAAAATTAAAGAGACCTCTGGAGGAAAGAGAGCCACTTGTATGAATATCAAGAGCTCAGATAGAAACCCAGTTCTAAGCAAAGAAGGGAAAGCAGAAAGGTGGAAGGAGTAGACAACATTCCATTGGAACTACTGATGGCCTTGGGAGAGCCAGTCCTGACAAAACTCTACCATCTGGCGAGCAAGATGTATGAGACAGGCGAAATACCCTCAGACTTCAAGAAGATTGTAATAATTCCAATCCCAAAGAAAGCAGGTGTTGACAGATGCGAAAATTACAGAACTATCAGTTTAATAAGTCATAGCTGCAAAATACTGACGCGAATTCTTTACAGACGAATGGAAAAACTGGTAGAAGCCGACCTCGGCGAAGATCAGTTTGGATTCCGCAGAAATGTTGGACCACGTGAGGCAATACTGACCCTACGACTTATCTTAGAAAATAGATTAAGGAAAGTCAAACCTACATTGCTAGCATTTGTAGACGTAGAGAAAGCTTTTGACAATGTTGACTGGAATACTCTCTTTCAAATTGTAAAGGTGGCAGGGGTAAAATACAGGGAGCGAAAGGCTATTTACAATTTTACAGAAACCAGATGGCAGTTATAAGAGTCGAGGTTCATGAAAGGGAAGCAGCGGTTGGGAAGGGAGTGAGACAGGGTTGTAGCCTGTCCCCGATGTTATTCAATCTGTATATCGAGCAAGCAGGAAAGGAAACAAAAGAAAAATTCGGAGTAGGTATTAAAGTCCATGGAGAAGAAATAAAAACGTTGAGGTTCGCCTATGACATTGTAATTCTGTCAGAGACAGCAAAGGACTTGGAAGAGCAGTTGAACGGAATGGACAGTGTCTTGAAAGGAGGATATAAGATGAACATCAACAAAAGCTAAACGACGATAATGGACTGTAGTCGAATTAAGTCGGGTGATGCTGAGGGAATTAGATTAGGAAATGAGACACTTAAAGTAGTGAAGGAGTTTTGCTATTTGGGGAGCAAAATAACTGATGATGGTCGAAGTAGAGAGGATATAAAATGTAGACTGGCAATGGCAAGGAAAGCGTTTCTCAAGAAGAGAAATTTCTTAACATCGAGTATAGATTTAAGTGTCAGGAAGTCGTATTTGTATGGAGTGTAGCCATGTATGGAAGTGAATGTGGTGTCACCGCCAGACACCACACTTGGTAGGTGGTAGCCTTTAAATCGGCCGCGGTCCATTAGTATACGTCGGACCCGCGTGTCGCCACTGTCAGTGATTGCAGACCGAGCGCCACCACACGGCAGGTCTAAAGAGTCGTCCTAGCACTCGCCCCAGTTGTACAGCCGACTTTGCTAGGAAAGGTTCACTGACAAATACGCTCTCATTTGCCGAGACGATAGTTAGCATAGCCTTCAGCTACGTCATTTGCTACGACCTAGCAAGGCGCCATAGCATTTGATATTTATATTGAAGCATGTACAATCAAGAGCGATGTTCTACAATTATGGATTAAAGTTAAGTATTACAGCAACTGCGTCCGTTTTTCTAAGTTCTCATTTCCTTGTAATGTTCCAGACCTCACGCCAGCCTGCGTGAGCTTTAAAAGGGTGCATTTCGGCCTCCTTTAGCAACACGGTGTTGGCACTTCTGCTAACACTTCAGTGAAACATGGACGATAAATAGTTTGGACAAGAAGAGAATAGAAGCTTTCGAAATATGGTGCTACAGAAGAATGCTGAAGATTAGATGGGTAGATTAAATAACTAATGAGGAGGTATTGAACAGAATCAGGGAGGAGTTTGTGGCACAACTTGACAAGAAGAAGGGACCGGTTGGTAGGACATGTTCTGAGGCATCAAGGGATCACAAATTTAGCATTGGAGGGCAGCGTGGAGGGTAAAAATCGTAGAGGGAGACTAAGAGATGATTACACTAAGCAGATTCAGGAGGATGTAGGCTGCAGTAAGTACTGGGAGATGAAAAATCTTGCACAGGATAGAGTAGCATGGAGAGCTGAATCAAACCAGTCTCAGGACTGAAGACAACAACAACAACAACAACAACAACATAAACCAACTGTTGGTAAGGACATACCTTTAGCGTACAAATTAAAGCTCGTAGGCACTGGTGTCTAGTTATTAGCAATAAGAGAAGCTTTGAAACAATCACAATAACTGAAGCCACTGTTTACATTCACCTATACACCAGACCACGGTGTGAGAGGTACTTGGAACGCCCTCTACGTACATATGTCACGTGAAGAGTTAACAGTACTTTATTTGGCAAGAGACTACCGCAAAATACCTAATGTGCACTTACGAATCATTAACTGAATATTTCAAATTTAAAATTGTACATAAAAATCGCATATCAAAAGGGAAAAGGAAATGCACATGTTTCCAACATACACTGTCGTGTTATTTTCAAACCAACTTAAAAGAACATGCAAGAATAAAAATCAACAGGTAAATATAAGGTATCAGATTACAGGACTAGTAAAAAAGAAAGTAAACAAATAACATAACATAAAATATAACAGAATTTGTTACAGAACAGTAACGGCCATCTGGCGTGGGTAGTCAGAGGAGCAAAGTTGTTAATTTACGTAAAATATTACGTTGAAACTAAGACGTCAAATACATAAGTAGTGGTGGTTGTACAATATATGCCACGATTTAACAGGTCAACATGACATGAAACACGATAATGCTTATAAAAAAATTTAAGGTACTGACTAACAATTTTTTGTCGTATTTAACGACATGATGATACTCACATCTCATTCATCTCGTTTGGACATGATACCACATTATAACTGTTTCTGAGGTTTAATTACGAAAGATCATCGTAATTATGAAAAACGTAATGATATAAAAGAACATTGTGGATGCAGAGATCGTTTAGCTCACTCATCAGTAAGAACTACTGTTACAAATTGCAAAGAATTAGTGATATGTTGGCTAGAGACAAGTGTAAGAAATACGCAAGCATAGTAGAAACCTCCACTGCTACGCTTATTATTGGCAGAAAAAATTCCTTCATATGATACAAACAGAACTTGGGTATAAGGAAACAGTGTTCTCTTTAAATTATGAAAGCTTTGTCCCTAAATGCATCGCACCCTGGTTATATACTTTTGCACAAGCACTGGGTCAGAACCTATCATACATTCATTTACAGTTGACACAACAGAAATGATAACTGTCAAGTAAACGATTTTGAATGCTCATATGAAGGAGTTTCAGCTAGTAATAGCGAATACCCTGTTCAAGAATCACAAGAGGAGGAGGTATGCTTGGAAAAGGCTGGGAGATACGGGAAGATTTCAGTTAGATTACATCATGGTCAGACAGAGATTCCGAAATCAGATACTGGATTGTAAGTCGTACCCAGGAGCAGATATAGACTCAGATCACAGTATAGTAGTGATGAAGAGTAGGCTGAAGTTCAAGACATTAGTCAGGAAGAATCAATACGCAAAGAAGTGGGATACAGAAGTACTAAGGAATGACGAGATACGTTTGAAGTTCTCTAACGCTTTAGATACAGCAATAAGGAATAGCGCAGTAGGCAGTACCGTTGAAGAGGAATGGACATCTCTAAAAAGACCCATCACAGAAGTTGGGAAGTAAAACATAGGTACAAAGAAGGTAGCTGCGAAGAAACCATGGGTAACAGAAGAAATACTTCAGTCGATTGATGAAAGGAGGAAGTACAAACATGTTGCGGGAAAATCAGGAATACAGAAATACAAGTCGCTGAGGAATGAAATAAATAGAAAGTGCAGGGAAGCTAAGACGAAATGGCTGCAGGAAGAATGTGAAGACATCAAAAAAGTTATGATTGTCGGAAGTACAGACTCAGCATACAGGAAAGTCAAAACAACCTTTGGTGACATTAAAAGCAAGGGTGGTAACATTAAGAGTGCAACGGGAATTCCACTATTAAATGCAGACGAGAGAGCAGATAGGTGGAAAGAATAGATTGAAAGCCTCTATGAGGGTGAAGATTTGTCTGATGTGATAGAAGATGAAACAGGAGTCGATTTAGAAGAGATAGGGGATCCAGTATTAGAATCGGAATTTAAAAGAGCTTTGGAGGACTTACGGTCAAATAAGGCAGAAGGGATAGATAACATTCCATCAGAATTTCTAAAATCATTGGGGAAAGTGACAACAAAACGACTATTCACGTTGGTGTGTAGAATACATGAGTCTGACGACATCCCATCTGACTTTCGGAAAAGCATCATCCACACAATTCCGAAGACGGCAAGAACTGACAAGTGCGAGAATTATCGCACAATCAGCTTAACAGCTCATGCATCGAAGCTGCTTACAAGAATAATATACAGAAGAATGGAAAAGAAAATTGAGAATGCGCTAGGTGACGATCAGTTTGGCTTTAGGAAAAGTAAAGGGACGAGACAGGCAATTCTGACGTTACGGCTAATAATGGAAGCAAGCCTAAAGAAAAATCGAGACACTTTCATAGGATTTGTCGACCTGGAAAAAGCGTTCGACAATATAAAATGGTGCAAGCTGTTCGAGATTCTGAAAAAAGTAGGGGTAAGCTACACGAAGAGGCTGTAGTCTTTCGCCCCTACACTTCAATCTGTACATCGAGGAAGCAATGATGGAAATAAAAGAAAGGTTCAGGAGTGGAATTAAAATTCAAGGTGAAAGGATATCAATGATACAATTCGCTGATGACATTGCTATCCTGAGTGAAAGTGAAGAAGAATTGAATGATCTGCTGAACGGAATGAACAGTCTAATGAGTACACAGTATGGTTTGAGAGTAAATCGGAGAAAGACGAAGGTAATGAGAAGTAGTAGAAATGAGAACAGCGAGAAACTTAACATCAGGATTGATGGTCACGAAGTCAATGAAGTTAAGGAATTCTGCTACCTCTGCATTGAAATACCCAATGACGGACGGAGCAAGGAGGACATCAAAAGCAGCCTCGCTATGGCAAAAAAGGCATTTCTGGCCAAGAGAAGTCTACTAGTATCAAATACCGGCCTTAATTTGAGGATGAAATTTCTGAGGATATACGTCTGGAGTACAGCATTGTATGGTAGTGAAACATGGACTGTGGGAAAACCGGAACAGAAGAGAATCAAAGCATTTGAAATGTGGTGCTATAGACGAATGTTGAAAATTAGGTGGACTGATAAGGCATGGAATGAGGAGGTTCTACGCAGGATCGGAGAGGAAAGGAATATGTGGAAACCACTGATAAGGAGAAGGGACAGGATGATAGGACATCTGCTAAGACATTAGGGAATGACTTCCATGGTACTAGAGGGATCTGTAGAGGGCAAAAACTGTAGAGGAAGACAGAGATTGGAATACGTCAAGCAAATAATTGAGGACGTAGGTTGCAAGTGCTACTCTGAGATGAAGAGGTTAGCACAGGAAAGGAAATCGTGGCGGGCCGCATCAAACCAGTCAGTAGACCGATGAAAAAAAAAAAAAAATAAAATTAAATTAAAAAAAAAAAGAAATTACAATTTTAATAGCCAGTAGTGTACAATTTTTGCAACTGCGTTGCTAGTAAGTGGGAACAATGTTAACATAATAAAAATGCAGTTATAAGATATGCTCACATGGGTTGTGTCAGAACCCTTATTACAACCCGTTGATGAAAACTCATTCAAACGACAAAGGAATTGCTAAGTTACATGAAAAATAATTACATATAAGTGAAAATAGTTCCTATTCACTTCGTGTCAGCGCCTAAGAGATGTCGACCACAGTGAAAACTATGTTCCAATAGGCTTCCTAAACTTCCAAAATTGAAAGAACCAAAGGGAGAATACTTTTTAAAAAACTAAAATTAGTAAACTTTGTTGGTACAAACCAAAACATAAGTCTATAGGCACTGAGATAGCTAAAATAGAAGCTAACATAAGTGTTCTTGTAACGACTATGACTGAAGCGTTGTAGATAAAAAGGATTTACAAGCGACTGATTTCTTGACCTCATTGGCAGTGACCATGCTCTCGTTCTCCTCACTATCTCTAATGGTCGCCATCCCTGCCCCGCTCTTCGTCCTGACATCCCTCCTAAACTTGTCCATGATTACTCCCGTGCCAACTGGGATGCCTACTGGGACTCCATTCACACCCTTGTTGAAGGCCAGGACCGTACCCTCCAATCTCATGATGACATCTCCCGCAATGCTGCCTTCCTGCACCAGGCTTTGTCTGACGCCGTCGCCACCCATATGCCCATCAAAGCCATCCACCCCCTCCAGTACACTTCCTACAGCATGCCAATGACACTGCATTCCTTGCCCTCACTCCTATCCTCCAACGGTCCCAACGCCTTCTCCACAATCACCTTGACCTTTTTGCCATATGGTGTAACAAGTGGTTCCTGAAAATCAATCCTTCGAAAACCCCGGCAGGTCATAGGTCGTTCCACTCACTCTTTCTGGCTCCTGGATTTCTCCCTTACCATCTGCGCCCATCCTGTCCACCTTTCCCCCACCCTCACCCACCTTGGCCTCACCATTGACCGTCACCTCATCTCTGCTCCATCCAACCCAAAGCCCACAACTGCCTCCGACTCCTCAAACTCCTCTCTGTCTGCACATGAGGGTTGCACTACTCTACCATCCTCCACACCTACAAATCCTTAACCCATCCCATCCCATCCCATTATGCCAGTCCCACCTGGATATCTGCCCCCCTCCCCCAAATTCTATAAGTCCTTCCAGATCCTTGAGCGCCATGCCCCCTGCCTCGCCTTCCGTATATGCCTCCCGTCCCCCACGCGGATCCTCTATGATCTCATTGGCTCTGAGCACTATGGGACTTAACATCTATGGTCATCAGTCCCCTAGAACTTAGAACTTCTTAAACCTAACTAACCTAAGGACATCACACAACACCCAGTCATCACGAGGCAGAGAAAATCCCTGACCACGCCGGGAATCTACGATCTCATTCCTTTCCCCCATCTGCTACTATTCCTCAAACATATCCACATATCCACACATTCTACACCTCCCGCCAACTTGATCCCCCCCTGTTTGCTCATCTCCTCTCCAATCCTCGCCCTAAGCCACGCCTTTACTGTAGTGTCCTCCCTACCCTCCATTTCTACACCCTTCATCTCCTTTCCCAAGGTGGCTTCCATCAACTCCCCCTCCCGGATGATGCCTTCTTTCCCTCCATTTATCCCTCCTGATCCTCACCCCCCTCCTTTCCTGTCCTTTCCCTGGGCTCCCTCTTCCCCCACTTCCATCCTGTTTTCTCCCCACCTAACCTCTCTCTGCCTCCCCCCCACCAAGTCCTTTTGTATACCTCTTCTCTGCCTTTCCCCACTCCCTGCCGCATCTGCCCAGCACCCGCGGCCCCTCTTATGGGTTCTCGTCCTCCATCAGTTCCTTTCCCCTCTCCCCCCACTTTGTTTTTTCCTCTCCTTCCCCCCCTTTTCTTTCCCGTCATGTGTCCAGGTTCCCCCCATCAGCCCTCGGTATATCATATTTGTGCCAATTTTTTAGTGCAGTATTCAAGTGAATTTTCAGTGTTGTTCGTCTTTCCAAAGTGTTGCGAACAGAAACCATGATGTCGCTGGGTGTAACTTTTATATCTCTTCCGAACAGAAACCAAACTGTCGCCATGTTTTTTTAATTGTATGTCTATTCTTTTACCTGTCTGCTTCATATGTATTTTATTAACATCATCAACCCTTTGTTTTAAGTTCCACGATTTTCCGCTATTTTACCATTTAAGTCACCGATTTTATCGCCTGTTTTTATTATTTATTGTCTTTATATTTTTAAAACAAATTCTGCAGGCTGAAGAGCAGCGTACTAAGCTGCTGCCCGTCCGCCCCCTTCAGGGGGAATCGAAACTCAATAAAGGAAAAAAAAGGGACTGATTTCGGATCGCCAATTGTGATGACTGGCCATTAGTTGACAGCATTTTTTACGCATGGAAGCATTCCCAAAAGTGTGTGGTTGTCGTAATTGTTTGTTCGTTAAGTAACATGATATCTGGAGGTTTTTGACGGCAAAAAATCTTCATCTCTTCCGTAAGGTCGAGAAAGTGTCCCTTTTCGTCCTTATGCAACAACTTCAATTGAGATGTCCAGTAGCTATCAGATGGGCCGCGAAATTCGACTTTTCCTCAATATCTTTCCTCTCAAGTGCTACGTGTTCACGGAACCTCGTTTCTAATTTTCTTCCGGTTTGACCTATGTAACCTGCGTTACACATGGCGTATGTAAGCTTGTAAAACCTGATTCTTGCAAGTCATTGCGCTTATGAATGTTATTCATTAAAAGCCCGCCTAGTCTGTTTACAGTTGAGAAACCTACTTTAATATTCTTCTTCTTGAATACTGTAGTTTTTTAGTTGCTAATAGGACCATAACATAGTAAAGTGATGAATTTTTGGTTTTTTGTTTCGTTTATCACATTATGACCTGCATTGTCTTTAGTATATATTTTGGAGACCGTCTCATAAATGTCCATGACATACAGGTTGTCCGAAAAGTCTTGCCCTGATTACATAAATTGATAACTCAGGCTAGAAGTAAGATACAAATATGAAACTGGTGTCTAATTGTTTACAAACTATCAAAGTTTTTTTCACACATCAGTAAACTTCCACATGAGCACCCTTGGTAGCAAGTAGCACATCTAGGCGATATTCAGTTTCCGTCTACACATTAGCCAACATCACTGGAGGGATCGATTCAATGACTGTGGTTATCCGTTGTCGCAGGGTTTCAAGATCTGGTACGCGTGCTCGGTAGACCTCGTCCTTGATGTAACCCCATAAAAAGAAGTCTAATGGGGTTATGTCAGGAGAGCGTGGAGGCCAAACCGTTGGCCCATCACGACCAATCCATCGCCCAGGAAAGGTCATATCTAGATAGGCACGGACATCCAAACCTCAATGAGGCAGTGCACCATCTTGCTGAAGCGAGACACCGGGGTGATACTGAAGCACCTGAGGAACAGCATACAGTTGCAACATGTCCAGGTACACTGCGGATGTGATGGTAGCTTCAGCGAAGAAGAATGGCCCGATAATTCAATAGTGCAATAGCGCGCACCAAACTGCCTCTGGTGCAGTCCATGACCTCGCCAGGGGGTTGTGAACCCCAAATGCGCACATTATGGCGATTCACTACTCCACTGACAAAAAAGGTCGCTTCGCAGAAAAGGCAATTCGTCTGAGATAGCCATCATCGTCCTGAATACGTGATAGCATTTCGACCGCAAAGTCATATCGACGTGTACTGTCATTGGGCAACAGGGCCGGAACGATTTGCATTTTGTGTGCCCGAAACAATAAACGTTTGTGTAAAATGTCATGGAGAGAGCTTTTTGGCATCTCTAATTCACGTGAGGCCCTGCGCACCAATTTCTTCGTACTTCGCAGAAGAGACTGCCTTACAGCTTCCACCCTGTCTGCTGAGGTTCTTGGTCGACCAGACCTCGGAAGGTCAGCAACCGATCCTGTGTTCTTGAATTTCTCATACCAGGCTTTAATACTCTTGACATCAGGTGGATTCCTTCCAAATGTTGTCTGGAAGAGTCTCTGCACTGTGGTTGGTGATCGTGTCTCATGATATCACAGGACACACTGTGCCTTCTCCTGATTGGTTAACATGGTTTCTTGGGCACTGGACCTCATTCACTACTTACGTACTGTGAACCTAAAACAGAAAAAAAAACTTTGATAGTTGTAAACAGTTTGACACAAGTTTCATATTTCTATCTTACTTCTAGCCTGTAATCAGGGAAAGACTTTTTGGACACCCTGTATTTTAACGGGTAATTATTGTCAATGTGTTTGACTACATTCAACACTTTCGCATAGTTTTCACTGGATAATGGTAACCGCAACATACGATTAAATACAAAATGGAAAAATGCCTTTTGGTGTTGGTCTGGGTGTTGTGAACCGTAATCCATGATGATATCGGTGAATGTTGACTTTATGTAAATGTTAAATGTATGGTTTCCATTTTCCCTTCTAATGGTTAAGTCTAAAAAGTTAATGACTCCATTCTTTTCTTTTTCAACTGTGAAAGTTATCTTGTGTAGAACATTAAATGTACTCACCACCTCGTCAATATCAGACTGACTGCCATTAATTAGCAATGGCGTATCATCTAGATATCTATAATAGTAAACTATCTTTTCAGCTAAGGAGGTAAAATGTTTTAGTAGTTTCAGATAATGAAGATGTCTGCCATAATCCCTGACACCGAGCTTTCCATGTTAAGTCCGACCTTTTGGACGCAAACTTTGTCGCTAAATATGAAGAATGATAACAGTTCTACGAACTCATTAATTTCCACACCGGACATACTACTATCGCTTCTGAGATTAGCGTAGATAATTTGTACTTTTTCCTCAATGGGGATATTCGTATTTAAATTGGCGATTTCTTTCGAAGTAAACATCATATTGTCTGCGATAGGTACATCTCTTAATTTCTCTACTAATTGGGCACTGTTTCTAACCAAGAATTGCAGCTCAAATTTATAGCGTTTGTTCAAAATTGTTAGGCACTTTTTCACATGTTCACCCATGGGCCCCCCTCCCTTCGACCAAAGGCCTAATAGGGTTAAACTCCTTACGAACCTTGACTTGTGATCGCTGCCTAGGAATTTTTGAATCCATTACCTTAAGATACTGTATCTCATGGGGGGCTATCAGAATTGAAAATGACTTAAGTCTCTCATTAAGCTTTCTTTGAATCTCATTCATTGGGTCTCTCTCAATTGATGTGATATCGTTTTCCCGAAAAATGGAGTTCCCTTTGTCTGCCTTTAAGCTATCTCAATGCCTAGACACATATGTTCTGGTTTTTACCAATAAAGTTTACTAATTTTAGTTTTTTTGAAAAGTTTTCTCCCTTTGGTTCTTTCAATTTTGGAAGTTCAGGAAGCCTATTGGAACATAGTTTTCACTGTAGTCAACATCTCGTAGGCGCTGATACGAGGTGAATAGGAACTATTTTCACTTATATGTACTTATTTTTCATGTAACTTAGCAATTCCTTTGCCGTTTGAATGAGTTTTCATTAAGGTGTTGTAATAAGGTTTCTGACACAGCCTATGTGTACGTATCTCGTAACTGCATTTTTATTATGTTAACATTGTTCCCACCTACTAGGTAATACATGTGAATTAGATGGCTGAACCGCATTACCCACACTTTTCACTAGCCAACATATTTTAATGTACAGTAGTTTTTTGAGGTTCTTTGTCGAGATTTTTAATTGGCTTGTACTTTTAGCACCGGTTTTGCAATAACCTATGTCAACTGGCGGTCTGGTTACATAGCTGACAGTCATAACAGGCCTTTAACAAAATCCATGTACACTACACATCAAGTGTTTCGTTACAAAAATTTATGTGCTTTCCCAATAGACAATAAATTAAAACCCTCATAACTTTCACGTGATTATTTCATGTTGCTAGTTTGTCACTACATTTTAATTGCTTTAGTAAGTAACTGCAGGAAAATGTGTATGTGTGGTTCTAATTTGTCTACAGTACGATGTATATTTTGGGAATGATTTGTACTGTTGCCTTTCCTAAGTTATGACTTTTTTTATGTACGATGTATATTACGATTTATCCACACCTTCTATTTAGATTAATTTTTATGGCCTACGTAGGACATATGGGTATTTTCAAAATCATCTTTTATGTTATAAGGGGTCCCACTGCTGCTGTAAGACATGTAATAAATTACCTCCTTCATATGAGCATTCAAAATCGTTTACTTGACAGTTATCATTTCTGTTGTGTCAACTGTAAATGAATGTATGATAGGTTCTGACCCAGTGCTTCTACAAAAGTATATAACCAGGGTGCGATGTATTTTTTGGGACAAAGCTTTCATAATTTAAAGAGAACACTGTTTCCTTATACCCAAGTTCTGTTTGTATCATATGAGGGAATTTTTTCTGCAAATAATAAGCGTAGCAGCGGAGGTTTCTACTATGCTTGCGTATTTCTTACACTTGTCTCTAGCCAACATATCACTAATTCTTTGCAATTTGTAACAGTAGTTCTTACTGATGAGTGCGCTAAACGATCTCTGCATCCATAATGTTCTTTTATATCATTATGTTTTTCATAATTACATTTTTTTTTCTTTATTGTTATTTCAGTCCTCAATGAGGCGGGCTGCCAGTGGCCTACACACGCCGCTCTTCGGCCACGAAACGCAATATATAGACATAGAGGACAGAGAAACATATAAAAAGCATGGTAATACATGATGAACATATTCATAATATATTAGAAGTCGTTCGACGGAATGCACTGTATATTAAGGGTGTCACCAAGTGAACAGACGAAGACATTCAGTTGGGGACGCGAACATAGGAGAACACTGATGAAAACACTGTATCACACAACGGAGAATGACTGACGCATGGAAACACTGGTGACGATTATCGGCGAAGCACTCACAAACACACTGATGAAAGCGGGGGGTCCCTCCAGGTGTAAGGGAAAGGTAGGAGGAAGGGAAGGAGGGGGGTGGAGCCAGTGGATGATAAGGGAGGGGGAGGGGAGAGGGTAGGGGTGTGTGTGGTAGCCCATGGAGAGGGGGAAAGGGGATGGGTTGGAATGACGGAGAGGGAATGAAGAGAGGAGGGAGAGAGGGTAAAGAGGGTACCCTGGAGGAAAAACACAGGAGGAGGAAGGGGAGGATCAAAGCTGGTAGGAGGGGGTAGATGGAGGGGACAAGGGCACCATCAGGGAGGGGGAGTTTGCGGAAACCACCTTGGGGAGGTGTATGGAGTGTGGTAAGATGGAGAGTGGGTGGGATGCAGCTGTACAGGCACGGCAGTGGACAGGGGTGGGAAAGGATGGGAGAGACAAGCAGGTGAGGGGGATCAAGCTTACAGGATGTGTACAGAATACGTATCTGTTCGAGGAGGTGTGAGAAAGGCAATAAGTTGTAGAGGATCCGTGTGGGGGAAGGGAGGCGGATGCAATAGGCGAGGTGGACCACATGGCATTCCAGGATTTGAAGGGACTTGTAGAAGTTTGGAAGGGTGGAAATCCAGATGGGATGAGCACAACAGAGGATGGAGTGGATGAGGGATTTGTAGGTTTGGAGGATTGTGGAGGGGTCCAGACCCAATGTGTGGCCAGAAAGGAGCTTGAGGAGGCAGAGTCAGGAGCATGCCTTGGATTGTCTAGAGATGGAGGGTCCAAGAGAGGCGATGGTCAAAGGTGACACCAAAGTACTTGAGGGTGGGGATGAGGTTAATAGGACAGCCATAGATGCTGAGATAAAAATCAAGGAGGCAGAAGGAAGGGGTGGTTTTGCCTACAATGACCACCTGGGTTTTGGAAGGTTTGACCTTGGCAGCCACTGGTTACACCAAGCGGTGAAACAGGCAAGATGGAACTGGAGAAGGTGTTGGGAGTGTTGCAGGGTTGGGGTGTGGGCAAGGAAGGCGGTGTCATCAACATATTGGAGAATGTGTAAGGGTAAATATGGTGGCATATCTGCTGTGAAATGAAGGTAGAGAAGTGCGGAGAAGATGGAACCTTGGGCCACACCGCCAGAGGGGTGGAAGGCATGGGAATCTGTGTTATGAACAGTGACATAAGAAGGACGAAGGAGGCGATCAGATGGACGGAGTTAAAAGGAAGGGCGATGGTTTGAAACTTGAAGAGGAGACTGGAATACCATACATGGCCGTACGTGCACTCAAGGTCGAGAGAGAGAGAGAGAGAGAGAGAGGGCAGAGTGATAGGCATTTAACTGTTCAGAGAGGAGGTGAGTGAGGTGAAGGAGAAGGTCATTGGTAGAGAAGAACGGCCGAAAGCCCCATTGGGTAGAAGGAAGGAGCCAGTGCTGATGGAGGTGCTGGTGGATGCGTCGGGTGAGGATGGATTCCATGACCTTGCTGAAGACTGATGGGACAGTAGGAGGACACAGCAGATGGCGGTTTGTCGGGTTTGACGAACATCAGGATCTGAGACGTTTTCCACAGGTCGGGGTAGAACCCAGGGACAAGACCACATTATATAGTCTGGCCAAGGTGGAGAGGAAGGAGGCAGGAGCTTGATGGAGGTAACGGTAGGTAACACGCTCGTGACTGGGAGTGGTGTTGCATTTCGTGCGTAGTGTAGCTATGATATTTTGAGTGGTGATTGGGGTGTTGAGTTCAGTGTGTGCAATGTTGTCGAAGTACTGGAAGCCAGGAACGTGTGGAGGGCAGAGGTATCAGCTCGATCATGGACATCAGCAAAGAGGGAGTAATCGAAGTGGAGACCATCAGAGATGGTAAAGATATCGGAAAGGTAATAATCAAGACTTTACTAAGGTTATCAGGAAAGGGGTGGTCATCATGGAGGAGAGGGTAGTTGGGGGGAGGTTTAGACCCGATATGGCTGACCAGTACTTAGACGAGTTAATAGGAAGGGTAGCATTAAGGCGGGTGCACGTCTGTCGCCAGTCCCATCGTTTCTTGGCCGTGTGCAAGTGTCGTATGTGTCGTTGGAGTTGCCGGTGGTGTTGTAGTGTGTCCCAGTCGCATGTGTGGAGGAATGCACTGTATAGATGGCAGGATTCACAAAGGAGCAGGACGACTTGTGGGGGTAAGGTGGGGCAGTACGGGTTGATGGCGATGGTGGGGATGTGTGCCTCCATGGTCTGAGACAAGGTTTGCTGGAGAAAGGAGGTGGCTTGGGCAATGTCATCAGGATAATGGTAGCCAAAGGGGTGGCTGTCGATCCAGGTAGTGAGGTTATCCCGGTAGGCATTCCAGTTGGTGTGGGAATAGTAATGGACATATTTTGGTGGAGGGTCAATGAAAGGGTCTAGATGGGGGCGACGACTGTCTGATATGATGAGGAGGACAGGAAGATGGTCAGTGCCAATAGGGTCGAGGACGTCTACCGTGATGCGGCCGAGGAGGTTGGGGGAGCCCAGGACAACATTGGGAATCGTATTGCATTCAGGGCGAATGTGTTGGGGAATGAGGAGGAGGTCACCTTGGAGGGTGGTGAGGAACCGATGCCACCACCGTAGCTGGGTGGCAGAATGACTATGGATGTTGACGTCAGCAGCAATCATGTAGGAGGATACGGTATGGGCGATGTGGGAAAGGAAGTCGAAGGGAATAGGGGCTGAGGGACAGATACATATGGTAGCACAGGTGACAGCAAGGCTGGGGAAGAAAAAACTGATTATCAGGTGTTCCGTGGGGTCAGGAAGGGTGAGTTGCAGCCAAACAGGGATCTGGCTGTGTTTGCCAATGGCTACCCCACCACACACAATTGGGAGGGGTTTATGGGAGCGGTGAAGGAGGTAGGGCGATGCGTGTATGGTATATTGGGGCTGGAGAAAGGTTTCGTTCAGGAGGAAGGCATCCATGCAGTGGGTCATGTGGGTATGCAGGAGGAGGTTCTTGCTAATGGGAAGGGAGCAGATGTTGTTGGACAACATACAGTGCTGTTGTGCCATGGTGGGGATTAATCAAGGGTGTCAAGATGGGAGAAGGTAAAGTGGGTTTTGTTATGGGAGTAGATGGCTAAGGTGTTGAGGTGAAAGACAGAATGGGCAGCAAGAGAGTACTGATGGAGGGTATGATGGTGCTGAAAGGGGTGGACGATGGTTACGAATCTGATGATGTTTTCGTCTGTAGGGAGGGGGCGAAGGGTGTTAACAGGAGGCATGGGATCATCAATGGGACAGACGAGGACAATGTGTTTGGGAGAGATTGGAGAGAGCAAGGCCTTACATTTTTGGGACTAGGTGGTGTGAGGAAGGCTACCGGTGTTGCAGATGGGCGGTGGATTCGAGGTTGGGTCACTGCAGGAGGAAATGCGGCTCTTTGCAGTCAGGGTAGACACTCCTCTGGCAGCGAATGGACTGGGGAGAGGAACAGGAGGGGTCGACTTTGTAGCAGCGGTTGAATAACAGGGCGCCCTCTTTGAGGAGATGGTCAATAGAGGGGGTGGACCTGCATGAGGAAGGTGGGGCTGGCAGAATTATGGATGAGGGGCTCCACAGATTTCAGGGTGGGGATGGGTGTTAAGCTCCACCAACACCACATCCTCTGCGACCACCGGGCTAAGCCGAGTGATCATGGTGGTGAGAGTCAGCAGGAAGTGCGGGTGTTGGGGTTGTCGGGAGGAGGAGAAGGATGGAGCAGGGGTGAGGGAGGCATTGGGGCCAAAGTGGATACAGGGGATTTTGGCCAGGATATCAGTATGGAGCGTGGGGCTGGGAGAGGAGATAAGGACAGAGACACTATGAGGGGTGAGGAGGGAGACAGGGGCACTAGGGTAGTACTTCCGGAGAAGCATGGTGAGGTTACAGGCTTCCAGGAGCGACAGGTCAGGATTGGAGAGGACGTAGCGGTAGGTAAAGGTAGAGGAAGACGCTGAGGGTAGGGCGACGGAGAAGGTGGTGGGAGGCGTAACGTCCATGGTGGGGGGGAGGAGGGAGAGGCTGCTATTTCTAGGATTGGAGGAAACGGGGGCAGCGCTGGGGCGCTTAACTGCAGCAGAGGGGTGAGAGAAGGTTTGGGGGACGGAAGTGACTGGGAGATGGCGGTAGGAGGCAGGTCTCGGTGATGGTGTGACAGCAACGTGGGTCATGGCCCATCGAGCGACCACCCTTGCAGGGGCTGCAGAAGCTGATGTAGTGATGCAGGAGGGGGGAAGTGGAGGAAAGGAATCAAAAGAAGGCAAAGGGGTTTGCTGAGCTGGAGCCGGAGCAGGAGCAGGAGACAGGGCAAGGAAGGACATAGGGGTTGTAGGGTGAGGAGAGGGGATGTATTGGGGAGGGGGTGACAGTGCACACCAAGTAATGTTGGTGGCGACAGCAGATGGTGAGGTGTACACTATTGCAGTTGTGGTGGCGGTGGTGGTGGGAGTAGTCATGTTGAGGATTTACAGGGGAAAACAGAACAGGAGAAATGGAACAAAAATAGACGAAGACAGCTATGAATCACACACTTAGACGAAGATGAAGATGAAGACGAAGATGAGGGCCGAAGACCCACTCTGTTGCCGACGACGAGGTGGGGGGGGGGGGGGGGGGAGGGTGCGATGGGTTGGACCGCATCTGCGCCTGGGATGCTGGGTTGCTGGAACCAGCGACGGCTGCTGGAACCGGCGAGGGCCGCTGGAACCAGCGAGGACCGATGGAACTGGCGAGGGCTGTTGGAACTATCTGGCGTGGCTGGAACCGGCTGGCGCTTCTGCGGTCACCGGAACTGACCCAGCTGCTATGTCTGCTGAAAAACCCTAGCGCTTCGACAACTGTAGCAACAATTCTCGAATGGCGGTACTCGACACGAGTTCTGCCGAAGATAGTAATTAAACCTTAGAAACAGTTATAATGTGGTAACATGTCCAAACGGGAAGAATGGGATGTATCATCATGTCGGTAAATGCAGAATGCCCTGTCACAAAGGTTACCAAGAAGGGATTTAAAATGTTTTGTTTTAACATTTCTTGCAACGACCAACTAATAGCTCAGTAAAAATATACAAAATAATTTAATTTAGATATCGTAAATACGTGTTGCATGGGGTATCCCAGGATATGCTAAAGTTAAATATGCATTGTCGTAATGCACAGCTCTATACAACAGGGTGCTTAATAAGGACCGCTGGGCCTCGTTTGGAGCGCCACGACTGGATCTTATTGGGAACAACCAGTTTAAAAGGAACAACCTGTTTAAAACGCGTTTGCGTTGATTGTTTAAAAATAAACGTATTATTAGGAAGGTAGTACCACTATCTTAATACAACGCAATTTTCTGTTTACAAATACTAGTAAAAGTACTAGTAAAATACTAGTAAAAAGGCTTCATAATCAAAACGATTGCATTAGATGAAACGTACCGGGAATATAAGAAGCAGCCCTCCTTCGCTGAACGCCGTAGCACAACTGACAGTAACGTGCGGCAGGAGAGCGAGTGCGGAAATAGTTGTTGCCTTGGGCACTAGATGTCACAAGCTATCACTACCGAACACAGTGAGAGCTGTTTTCAAATTTCTATGCTACGGAGCGAGACTGGGCCTTATTAGGAACCAGGTCTTATTTGGTATATGTGTCTTAGGAGCAGAACAAATACACAAACCATTAATGATACTTCAGCAGCGAAACCTCTAATGTGTAAATTACGGTAAAATGTATTTCATGTGATGGTTTATATTGCATTAAGCTTTCTATGTGCTTAATTTTTTGATACAACTAAGTGAGAATGGGTGCTTGGGTGCTGATTACCTTGTTGTACTCAAATATAAAACTTTCATGTAAGAATGTTTGCTGGTGTGCATGCGTGAAAGACGTTTGGCCTTATTTCACATTCTCACCTGCAACGGTTTAAAGGACGCTGTGGCGAGTCATCGGTCCTTCCCAGTAAACTACTTCCCACAATTTCGTAAGTCGATGTGTTCCATGGAGTTCCCCCCAGTTCACATTTTGCAGCAACTGTTATTACAACTTGTTATGGATTAGTCAAGATTTCATTAGTGCAGCCCTTATTTGTATAAGTTCGTTATACCCTGTCAGCCCTCTATCACACGTATATTAAATAGCTCAGTGCTGCACTTCAGGCTATATAAAGGCATAATTATCAGGATTTTCTCAGAAAGATTGTGGGGTTCTCAGTGCACGTGCCAACTTTCCTTAGCCTACCATTTACTTAACGTGAGTTAACGTAATGCCCTTATTGTGATCAGATTAAAGTGGAATCTAACTTTCATGAAGTTAATACTTGTTGATACATGCAGGGTAGACCAAAACTCCAGCAAGTAAATTGGAAGAGTGGCACAGCGACACTACGCAGTGCTGTGCCCTCACCGATGGTAACAGCATCACAGCGTCTTTGCACACGAGGACTGTTCTAGTGCCCCCTGTTTTGTGTTGCACGTTTTGGATATTGCATATTGCCGGCTTCTTCACTGTTGTGAAGCTACTTTCACAGAAATAAGGTTGACTGCAAAAACAAACCAAATAAACTGTAGTTACAAAAAATGGTTCAAATGGCTCTGAGCACTATGGGACTTAACATCTTAGGTCATCAGTCTCCTAGAACTTAGAACTACTTAAACCTAACTAACCTAAGGACATCACACACATCCATGCCCGAGGCAGGATTCGAACCTGCGACCGTAGCAGTCCCGCGGTTCCGGACTGCAGCGCCTAGAACCGCACGGCCACCGCGGCCGGCCTGTAGTTACATTATCACTCTGTAACAAGCTGCCAGCACCAAATACGAAGTGAAATGGTGGTGACGAGACGAGTCTAAAAATTAAGTAAATTTCAATTTTTCTCTTTGGTGTTAATCATTCTCTTGATGACAGGAGAACTTACCACTGTAGTGAGTTATAAAACTATTTTTTGATGTCTGCCATGCTTACTTCGTCTCCACTAGCAGCCAGACGTAAAATGGTTTCATCCACAAAATGAAAGGAACGAGAACTGACAAAAATTCGTGATCTAGGCTACGGTGGAGCATCTGTAATGAGTGGCGCACATAGTGATTTGGTAAATAGGTAAGGAATTTCACATATCATTCCTATTTCGTCTTTTGTGCAAATTACATTCTAATTGTTGGCCTCAAAAGTATGTAAATAGTAATCGCGAAAAAACCACTCTTAAAAAAAAAGTATAGAAATTTTTTGGCTATGTCGATGGAAATATTTGAAGCATTGGTCTGCGATATGCAGGGTTGTCAATATGCTTGAGAAATATAACGAAGGAAGTGAACCAATGTATACTAAGAAAAAAAAAACAGTTTCCTGCAGCTTTGTTACTTATTTTATGACTCGGTGCATAATACAAGAGCAAATGTATACATAGTTACAAACTGTGCATTCTGAGATGATGGACATCCCAGATGAAAATTATTCACTAGAAATGGTGCTGTTATGAATAAATGTCTCAAAAGATAATTCGAAAAACTGCAAGACGAAGAGTTCAACATCTATAAAAGACAGGAAATCGAGTGTAAAACACGAATAAAAGCCTTCAACAAGGGTTTTGGCAAGGTTTCGGGAATAAAATGCGGAAAGGACCAGAAACTAGATTTATAGTGATTTTATCTAACAGAAGGTACCATTTACAGGCAATTATATATTTAGTTTCTGGAAATGAAGAAAGTTAAAGATGCGCATAGAGTAACACAACCTTCGTCCATATCTACCATAGATGCTAAACGTCTTGAAAGTGGTGCACTTATGTTTACAGTGACATGAGCTGACGAAGTTTGCTAACTGTTTGCCATATAGGTGACGTCGATGGCAAAACCATTGTAAGTTTCGTTACCGTCTCCAGTGTAAGAGTTATCAGTGCTGTTACTAACAAAGTGCTGGAAACTGGTGTCAAGTCACCATGACGTGCACACAAGTGCCACAACAGATGAAAATACAATAGTGTGGGGATAAGAAGAACCTACCTTCAATAGGGTAGCCCGAAACACAGGGAGAAACAGAAGCCTAACGCGGAGGACCGCCTGTCCATTAGGAGTTTCAGCGATATGCTTATCAGATAATGTCACAGCCACTACAGGCGCAAAGTGAGGAAAATTAACAGCTCCAGAAAGAGTCTAAAACAACTCATTTTATTTTCAAGTACACCTCTGCGCCGCCAGTAAAACTCCTCGGTCTCCCTTTTGGGTGAGGGTGGGAATGAAAAGGGTGATATAAAAGCATCACTCAGGGATGTCTGGTACAGATTCAACCAAATTTGGTGTATAAATAATTAATTTTACTGCGTTAATAAGCTCGTTATTTTGTCTTGTTTGTTTGTTCGGAACAAATTTTGCAGTTGATATCAAACTAACTTTCTTTTGAGCAAAGGATTCGAAATTTTCAAAATATTTCAGTACCTGAGGACACTGCAATATGAATGCATTCCCTGGTGTGGGCCGGCCGTGGTGGCCAAGCGGTTAAAGGCGCTACAGTCTGGAACCGCGCGGCCGCTATGGTCGCAGGTTCGAATCCTGCCTCGGGCATGGATGTGTGTGATGTCCTTAGGTTAGTTACGTTTAAGTAGTTCTACGTTCTAGGGGACTGATGACCTTAGAAGTTAAGTCCCATAGTGCTCAGAGCCATTTGAACCATTTGAACCGTGGTGTGGTCTATGGCGGAAACTTTCAACATAGCTCACAAGTGGATGACAATGCAGTATTAACACGCTGTCATCTCTGGTGTTTGGCCACAGCACATTCTATATCACTGCCAGTTCCACCTTTTCCGTTCCAGTCGCGAATGATTGGTGCTAAGCCTCCTAGGAAACTCGATCTCTCTAATATATATCTTCACTGGAATAAACCTGAAGTTTACCATGTATCTCTGATTCATTCTCATTAAGGTGTTTGAAATCGATTGAAAAATTTCAGCCGGCCGCGGTGGTCTAGCGGTTCTAGGCGCGCAGTCCGGAACCGCGTGACTGCTACGGTCGCAGGTTCGAATCCTGCCTCGGGCATGGATGTGTGTGATGTCCTTAGGTTAGTTAGGTTTAAGTAGTTCTAAGTTCTAGGGGACTGATGACCACAGATGTTAAGTCCCATAGTGCTCAGACCCATTTGAACCATTTTTTTTGAAAAATTTCACACACACAAGACTAAAAAGCTGAAAATTATTATTTAAATGAAAATACATTTTTAGTATGACAGGATTTTAAATCGGCCTAAAAAGTAAAAAAAACTGACATTTCCCAACCACTTACACAAAGTTCTGAGAATATGTGATTGCTGTTTCTTCATGCATATGAAAATACTTGTAAGATCTATAATGAGTAACATTGGGCACATACAATACGTAATTGATGCATGAGTGGTTCACTTGCAAACTATTATATATCGTATGCTACTCATGTTTTTTGTTATAAATTTTATAAGTCGTTTTTTATAGAAATTTATACTGAGTACTGACCAGTATATGTGGTAGATAGAGATGTGTGGCTGAACGGCACTGTGCAACTCAAACGTACACTATGGCGACAAAATACATGGGGTAACTCATAATAACGTTTCGGATCTGTGCTGTGGTGTATCGAGAGGTTGGAACAATGGAAAATTGTACTGAAATGCAGGAGGATCTGCAGCGAATTGACGCATGGTGCAGAGAATGGCAATTGAATCTCAATGTAGACAAGTGTAATGTACTGCGAATACATAGAAATATACACTCCTGGAAATGGAAAAAAGAACACATTGACACCGGTGTGTCAGACCCACCATACTTGCTCCGGACACTGCGAGAGGGCTGTACAAGCAATGATCACAAGCACGGCACAGCGGACACACCAGGAACCGCGGTGTTGGCCGTCGAATGGCGCTAGCTGCGCAGCATTTGTGCACCGCCGCCGTCAGTGTCAGCCAGTTTGCCGTGGCATACGGAGCTCCATCGCAGTCTTTAACACTGGTAGCATGCCGCTACAGCGTGGACGTGAACCGTATGTGCAGTTGACGGACTTTGAGCGAGGGCGTATAGTGGGCATGCGGGAGGCCGGGAGGACGTACCGCCGAATTGCTCAACACGTGGGTCGTGAGGTCTCCACAGTACATCGATGTTGTCGCCAGTGGTCGGCGGAAGGTGCACGTGCCCGTCGACCTGGGACCGGACCGCAGCGACGCACGGATGCACGCCAAGACCGTAGGATCCTACGCAGTGCCGTAGGGGACCGCACCCCCACTTCCCAGCAAATTAGGGACACTGTTGCTCCTGGGGTATCGGCGAGGACCATTCGCAACCGTCTCCATGACGCTGGGCTACGGTCCCGCACACCGTTAGGCCTTCTTCCGCTCACGCCCCAACATCGTGCAGCCCGCCTCCGTTGGTGTCGCGACAGGCGTGAATGGAGGGACGAATGGAGACGTGTCGTCTTCAGCGATGAGAGTCGCTTCTGCCTTGGTGCCAATGATGGTCGTGTGCGTGTTTGGCGCCGTGCAGGTGAGCGCCACAATCAGGACTGCATACGACCGAGGCACACAGGGCCAACACCCGGCATCATGGTGTGGGGAGCGATCTCCTACACTGGCCGTACACCACTGGTGATCGTCGAGGGGACACTGAATAGCGCACGGTACATCCAAACCGTCATCGAACCCATTGTTCTACCATTCCTAGACCGGCAAGGGAACTTGCTGTTCCAACAGGACAATGCACGTCCGCATGTATCCCGTGCCACCCAACGTGCTCTAGAAGGTGTAAGTCAACTACCCTGGCCAGCAAGATCTCCTGATCTGTCCCCCATTGAGCATGTTTGGGACTGGATGAAGCGTCGTCTCACGCGGTCTGCACGTCCAGCACGAACGCTGGTCCACAGGACTACATCCAGCATCTCTATGATCGTCTCCATGGGAGAATAGCAGCCGGCATTGCTGCGAAAGGTGGATATACACTGTACTAGTGCCGACATTGTGCATGCTCTGTTGCCTGTGTCTATGTGCCTGTGGTTCTGTCAGTGTGATCATGTGATGTATCTGACCCCAGGAACGTGTCAATAAAGTTTCCCCTTCCTGGGACAATGAATTCACGGTGTTCTTTTTTCCATTTCCAGGAGTGTAGTTCCCTTATCATTTAGCTACAAAATAGCAGGTCAGCAACTGGAAGCAGTTAAGTCCGTAAATTATCAGGGAGTACGGATTAGGAGTGATTTAAAATGGAAAGATCATATAAAGTTGATCGTCGGTAAAGCAGATGCCAGACTGAGATTCACTGGAAGAATCCTAAGGAAATGCAATCCGAAAACAAAGGAAGTAGGTTACAGTACGCTTGTTCGCCCACTGCTTGAATACTGCTCAACAGTGTGGATCCGTACCCGATAGGGTTGATAGAAGAGATGGAGAAGATCCAACGGAGAGCAGCACGCTTCGTTACAGGACTATTTAGTAACCGCGAAAGCGTTACGGAGATGATAGATAAACTCCAGTGGAAGACTCTGCAGGAGAGACACTCAGTAGCTCGGTACGGGCTTTTGTTACAGTTTCGAGAACATACCTTAACCAAAGAGTCAAGCAGTATATTGCTCCCTCCTACGTATATCTCGCGAAGAGACCATGAGGATAAAATCAGAGAGATTAGAGGCCACACAGAAGCATACCGACAATCCTTCTTTCCACGAACAATACGAGACTGGAATACAAGGGAGAACTGATAGAGGTACTCAGAGTACCCTCCGCCACGCACCGTTGGGTGGCTTGCGGAGTATGGATGTAGATGTAGACGTAGATGTAGATCTTCTTTTGCCAAGTGTAGTGCAGCAACTCGATGTGGCTTATGTTGTAACCGTGACCGTTCCTGTCGCGGGGTTTCCGAGAACGAAGTGCAGCGGGACCAAACAGGAGCGGCCCACGAACAAACAAAGAAACGAACGGGAAAGGACGGACATGATCAACGACGGACGACCGAGCAAGACCTCATGAACAACAACACAAGAAGCAACGGGGCCACAAGCGACAACCTAACGAATCCACAACGTCCACTCGTACACGAAACCGAAGTACAGTAAACACGCTGTCTGTAGGCGAGATGTCGATAGACTCACACGAATATCAGACTGCCTCGCTGAGCGAGAGGCAGGCGCATAAATACCGGATAGGGTACGTCGTTATTGGCTGCTGGGACCACGTACTCCACGATGGCGCCCTCACGCTATACAATGGCCAGGTAATCGAGGTCCATGCCGTCTGTTGATGATTCGAACCCTGCGGCGCTCAGTACCAGATCCATTCCCCCTGAAATTTATGCGTAGGGGCGGAAACGCCCCAGATGGTGTCGAGGTGGTCGATAGATGGAAGAAGACTGCCCTCTTCAACCACAATTGGCGGGGAGGAAGGGACGTCCAAGATATCCATGACGGCTGACCCAGAGGACAGGGCGGTGGAGGGAGCCGCTAATTCACCTGAGGGCGGGGAGGGCCGGCGGCAGGCCTGTGGGGAGGCAGCAACCAGGGGCAGTGGCAGCGACTTGAGGACAACGTCTATGCCCAAAGCAGGTAGTGGAGTCTCGGCGGTGGGACTCCTTTGGGGGCATGTGGGAAGAGCTGGTTATGATGGTGGCACTCCAACTCTTTTTACATCTGTACCGACGTCACACACCGCCCATGGGCCACGACGACTGTGGTGGGCGTCCAACTTGCCTTGGTCCCATATACATGGGCCCACATGGCCGTGCTGTGGGTGTAATTCTGAGAGGGCCATGATAGGGGTGGGAGGGGGACAGCATCACAGCATCAGCAAATGAAGCAGGGTCTGCATCTGTCACACATGGAAGAGCTCTGCTGGACTATGCCCATCAATTGGTGTGGTGCGATAGGTGCTCAAAAACAGGGTGAGGGCCAATGTGATTGGAGATGTGTTGACCACCTTCATCAACTGTTGTTTAAATGCGCAGACAAGTCTCTTTGCCACGCCATTGGAGGAAGGGTGGAAAAGTGGGCTATGGATATGTTTGATACTGTTGGCTTGACAGAAGTAGTGGAAGGAGGATGCTGTGAATTGGGGGCCATTATCAGTGATCAACGTGTGAGGCAAGCCCTCTATGATGAGAACCTGACCCAGGGCCTTGAGTCTGGCCTCTGTGGTGGTAGACGCCATGTGGCCGACATATGGGTATTTGGAGTAGGCATCAATGATAAGTAACCAAGACCCCCAAAAATGGGATCACAAAATCGAGATGGATGCGATCCCAGGGCCAGCGAAGCACAGACCAGGGTGTGAATGATTGATGGGGCCTTGCCTGGTGATGTGGACATACAGTGCACCCATGGACCTGGTGGCCAATATCGCCATTGATGCTGGGCCAATACACTTGCTGGCAAGCCGAAACTTTCATGTGGAAAGTGCCTGCACTGTAACAAACTGAGCACTCGATCCCGCAAATCTGGAGGGATGACCACCCGATGGGCATCTGACTCCGTGGCCAACAGAAGGACATCATCGACCAAGGAGAGCCTGTGGGTCAGGTGGTTCCAGGGGCTGAAATTGGTCTGCATGCGCCGAGTAATATAGGAGGGCCACCCGTTGACCACATAGCAGAGAACCTGCCACAAGACAGGGTCTCGGCATGTAGCCATGGCAATGTGAGCAGCCATAAGAAGCACACCGTCCAGCGCATCCTGGTGGGCAGAATCAATGTGAAAGCAGAGGACCTCCTTCAGGTCAAACGCAGGATTGAGGATTGAGGCCTGCTGGGAGACGTGATAAAGCATCTGCATTAGCATGGTGGGCGGTGGGCTTATACTGGATGGTGTAAGCGTAATTTCGTAAAAATAATGGCTAGCGCTGGAGACATTGAGCCGTCCACTGTGGAAGGTGAGATTGGGATCCAAAAAGCGTAACTAAGGAGCGCGAACTTTGCCCCAAAGATATAGGTGTGAAATCTTTTCATTTTCAATCTGGGAGTAGTCCCTTTGTGCGGGGGTTAACGTCTTAGATGCATAAGCGATAGACTGTTCTGAGCCATCGGGATTAGGATGTGTATGCCGACGCATCAGCCACCACAACCAAGGGGCGGTCTGGAGAGAAGTGAGTAAGGCATGGGGCGGACTTCAGCAGCGCATTTAAACGGAGAAAAGCATGGTCACAGGCAGGAGTCCAATCAAGAGCCACCCCTTTGCGACCTAAGTGATTGAGGGGTTGAGCAACGGAGGCAGCCTGGGGTAAGAACTTCAAGTAACAGGTAAGCTTGCCCAGAAACACCTGGAGTTCAGATAAGTCCTTGGGACAAGGATGGCCACAATAGCCGTGACATTACGACCCAAAGGGCGAATGCCATCGTTGCTAAGTCAGTGGCCTAAGTATTCCATTTCTGGTTGAAGAAAACCACACTTGTCCAGCCGACAGCATAAAACTGCAGGTTGCAGAACATGAAATAAAGCATTGAAGTTTTGCAAATGTTCCGTGTGAGAACACCCAGTGACCAAGATGTCATCCAGATAATTCATGGAGGCGGAGATAGGTTGTATAAGCTGCTCCAGGAACTGCAGTAAAATGACCGGCGCCAAAGAGACACCAAATGGAAGGCGCTTGTACAATCCAAAAGGCGTATTTATAACCAGGATGTTATGGGAATCGGCATCCAACTGGTGGAGTGCCTCAGCCAGGTCGAACTTTGAAAACTACTCTCCCCTGGCAAGCTTGGCGACAAGGTCTGTTGGCGAATGGGGTAAGTGTCTATGACAGACTGAGCATTGACAATAGCGCTGAAGTTCCCACACAGCCGATGGGACCCATTGGGTTCCCATATGACCACCAATGGGGACACCCAGGCACTGTATGTAACAGGCTCCAGAACGCCAGCGGCCGGCTTGACTGCTGGCCGTAAGACCACCAGAAGGTGTTGGGCCCGGGAAAAGCGAGGCTGTGCATCCCGCAGAAGTGTGATGTGCACCTGAAAATCGGAAGCACATCCGAGATCTGTTGCAAACAACGATGCAAAAGCGGAGCATAGATCGTCCAAGCCCTGCGAAGGAACAGCCATGAGACGGCCTTAACTTCAACAGAAATTGAAAAGCCAATCAGTTGAAATGCGTCCAGCCCAAAAATATTCGAAGCCGACGGATGGTCGACGGCAAAGAGGGTAGGGAGCCGGGGAACACATTTGAACGTCGCTTGGACGATGAAATGCACACGAAGGGGAATGCAACCATCTCCGTAGACGACCAAATGCCGAGAGGGAGGTGACAACTCAAGACAGCCCAGTCTGGTACATGTCACCATATTAATCAGGGAGACGGTGGCCCTAATGTCGACCTGAAAACTGATATCCTCAGTGAAAAGGGGGGGGGGGCATGAGGAGTAGCTTCCGCACTGATGGTTCATCCTGTGGGACGACTGATTGCAGAGCATGCCCAGGAGGGGCAAAACTGGAGCGAGTCGAGCGACTACGACAAACCGATCGGTTTTGGCCCTCCTTGTACACGTTTTCCAGCGGTGGGGACAATCAGCTCGAGAATGCGCGGTAAAGCATTGGGGGAAAGATGGAAGTGGGCCGCGCGACCGTCGACGAGGGGTGACGGGAGGCATCAGACAAAGAGGAGTCCCGACGTCGCTGGCCTCTGTCGGCCGGGCCACGTCGACATGGCGAGGGCGGAACCTGCCGAGGTTCATCGATCGCCGCCACTTGTGACCGCGCCATAAGACGATCGTTAGGCGTTTGACCAATTTCAAAGGAGTTGGGAATGCGGGGAATCTTTTCCAAGGAGGAGTCATCGAGTTTCAACGCCGCAGTGCTGACCTCAGGATCGGGAGCCAGCTGAACTACCACATGCCGGATCAGGGAGTCCGCATACGAAACCATACACTGCTGATAGGTGCACGTAAAATCGCATCGACAGTTGAGATCTTGCAAGTCAATGACCCAGGAACGACACGATAGACCAGGCTGTTGTTTCAGCTTATGTAAGCATGTTTCCCGGTCTTCATTAGCGCCATTAAATGGGGGAGGGGGGGGGCCGACAGCGGACGGGGAAAGCATCGGACACCCGAGGACTCGGAAGCTGTTGTGGCAGAGTGTCCCTTGCATCAACTTTGTCCGTTAGCAACTGCAGAGACTGCTGTAAGATGTCTAACTGGAGCTGCTGCTGCTGCATGAGCTGCTGCTTTTCCTCCAGACGACAGACCAACTTCGCCTCCATGCAACAACTACCACCGTTTACCTCGTCGCCAAAATGTTCACTCGTACACGGAAACAAAGTAAAGTAAACACGCTGTCTGTAGGCGAGATGTCGATAGACTCACGTGAATGTCAGACTGCCTCGCTGAGCGCGGGCCTGGAATGCGCGCAGCCACGGCTTACAGCGCGATGGCTGCAGAGACCTCTAGTGGTAATCGAGGTCCATGCCGTCTGACGCGGATTCGAAACCCGCGGTGTTTGGTACCAAAGCTTATACTCAATGAATCGTTGGAAGTCTCCTGCAGAAATATGGAGCCATGCTGCCTCTATAGCAAACCATAATTGTGAAAGCATTAGCAGGGCAGGATTTTGTGCACGACCTGACCTGTCGATTATGTTCCATAAATGATCGATTGGTTTCATATAGGTGATCTGGGTAACTGGATTCCTCGCTAAAAACGTCGAGAATTTTCTTCTAACGAATCATGAACACGGTGCCCCCGTGTCATTCATAAAAATTTCATCGTTGTTTGAGAATATGATCTCCATGACTGGTTGCAAATGGTCTCCAGGTAGCCGCACTTAACCATTTGCAGCCAATGATCCCTTCAGTTCGACCAGAGGAAGCAGTCTATTCCATGTGTACACAGCCCACACCATTATGAAGCCACCACCAGCTTGCACAGTGCCTTTTTGCAACTGGGTCCATGGCTTTGTGGGATATGCGCCACTCTCGAACCCTACCATCAGCTATTAACAACTGAAATCGGGACTCTTCTGACCACAGGTATTCAGTCGTCCAGGGACCAAATCATATGGTCACGAGCCCAAGAGAGACGGTGCGAGCGATGCTGTGTTATTAGCGAAGGCACTCGCTTCGGTCATCTGCTGCCATAACCCATTAACCCCAGATTTCGTCGCGCTATAAGAACAGATAAGTTCATCTTACGTCTTACATTGACTTCTGCTGTTATTTCACACTGTCTTGCCTGTTTGTCAGCACTGACAACTCAACGCAAACGCCACTGGTCTCGGTCCGTAAGTGAACGCCGTCGGCCACTGAGTTGTTCGTGGTGAAGGGTAACGCCTGAAATTTGGCATTCTCTGCACACTTTTGGCACTGTGGGTCTTGGAATATTAAATCTCTAACTATTTCCGAAATGGAATGTCCCATGCGTCTAGCTCCAACTGCCACTCTGTATCCAAAATCCGTCAGTTCCCGTGTGTGGCTATAGTCACGTCGGATTACATTTTCACATGAATCACCTGAATACAAATGACAGCTCTACCAATGCACTGCCCTTTTATACACTCAGTGCGTGACACAACAGCTTTCTGTATATGTGCCTATCACTGCTCCATGTCACCTCATTGTAGTGTGAGGCATGGGCTGGACCAAAAATTCCTACTATCATGTGCGGTTGCCATCTTGATACTCGTAGCCGTGGACAGATTTTCACGTACGTTGTAGCCTACGGTCAGTACGGCGTAACACTCTGCACGTAGGAATAAACAAAGTAGTAATAAACACATACAGCTGCAGATCAGCCCTCCTCCAACTGTACCCCCAGATTCGTCCAACCTGTCCAAGTTTTTCACATGTTCTATACGTGATGGAATATACTCACTAGATGCCCAGGCAAGTGTTAGCCTAGCTTTCGTTAGTTTAGCTTTCACAACTGGATTCTGTCAACAGCCCTTGACGTTCTGCACCAGGACTGTGGTAAACAACGCACATGTAGGGTGCTAGCCATGTCATCACGTTTGTTTCTTCCCACCCTGTTTGTAAGTGAAGAGAAAGTTTCAGCGGAACCCTGGTTGAGAAAATTCTTGTGTCATGCATACTACCTACCACCCTTAGGTGTGGTGTGCTGTCAATAAAATGTACAGTACATCGTACTTGCTAGTCATGTTATACATCATAGATATGGTGTCACCGCCAGACACCACACTTGCTAGGTGGTAGCCTTTAAATCGGCCGCGGTCCGTTAGTATACGTCGGACCCGCGTGTTGCCACTATCAGTGATTGCAGACCGAGCGCCGCCACACGGCAGGTCTAGAGAGACTTCCTAGCACTCGCCCCAGTTGTACAGCCGACTTTGCTAGCGATGGTTCACTGACAAAATACGCTCTCATTTGCCGAGACGATAGCATAGCCTTCAGCTACGTCATTTGCTACGACGTAGCAAGGAGCCATTACCAGTTACTAGTGATGCTGTAAAACATGTACCGTCAAGAGCGATGTTCACCAATTATGGATTAAAGTTAAGTATTCCAGCAGTTACGTACGTTTTTTGTTAGTCTCATTTCCTTGACCTGTTCCAGACCTCACGCCAGCCTGCGTGAACTAAAACGCGTGCCTTTCGGCTTCCTCTCATATTGGGTTGGCTGTCTTGCCAATCCAGA
This sequence comes from Schistocerca serialis cubense, assembly GCF_023864345.2. Classification (NCBI taxonomy): domain Eukaryota; kingdom Metazoa; phylum Arthropoda; class Insecta; order Orthoptera; family Acrididae; genus Schistocerca; species Schistocerca serialis. The sequence goes on along the minus strand of NC_064638.1, from coordinate 85,813,550 downwards.
ACAATAGACATATATATTGTCAGCACCAGTTTAGTTCATTCTGAAATTTAATCACACTGAGATTCAGCCACAGCTGTGGAATTGCTTGTGGAATGTACAGAGCAGTTTGACTGACGCCGTTAACACAATGCTCAGCCCTCTTTGATGACTTTCACCTCGTGTAGAATGTGAGATTGCCCTTTGTTCCATAAAAAGAAAATCGGGAATGAAACATTAGATGGCAATGATTCTGTCAATAATATAGGCTTTTCGGGACCATAAGGTATGTTGCATCTCAATTTTATGGAGAAGTTCCAACATCCACCCCGTTTCATATTATTTAACGGATTACTAGGCCGCGACTCGTGTTTCATTCGTATAGCTTTTCGTACTATTGGCCAACGGGTCTTCGAAATGGTCTAACAATATCTATGAGTGATAGCCGCTATCTGTTATACTCCCTGTGTGGTTTTCGGAAGTCCCCGTTATTTCCGTACTGCACGTTTCAGGAAGTTACACCTGCGTGCTGCACTACTGCAATGACAGCATCCTTAAGCCACCGGCACACGGACCGTGCATTCGAACGTCAACGTGTCGAGTTCAGCGCGCTACTGAACGCTCAGAAACGATGCGGCTTGTGCATCCGGGAAGTGTGTCTCAACGTAGTATACGAGAGGACAGCTCGTTCCAGCGTCAGTTGTCTACCGTATCTGGTCCATAAATCACGATGTTTGTTTACGAAATGGATGTATGTAGAATTCGTATGTTAGCTCTGTCAAAACGCACATTTACTCCATTGTTCACATGCTACTCATGTTGTTGTACCTGTAGTGTACGTAAATAAGAACTTCGGTATCCACGAACATACCCGCCCGGTCAGCCGTGCAGTGTAACGCACTGATTTCCGGGCGGGAAGGCTTGACGGTCCCCGGCACGAATCCGCCTGGCAGATTAGTGTCGAGGTCCGGTGTGCCGACCAGTCTGTGGATAGATTTTAAGGCGGTTTTCCATCTGCCTCGACGAATGCGGGCTGGTTCCCCTTATTCCGCCTCAGTTACATTATGTCCACAATTGCTGCACACTTTCTCCACGTACGCGTACACCATAATTACTCTACCACGCAAACATTGGGGTTCCACTCGTCTGGTGTGAGACTTTCCTGGGGGGGGGAGGGGGGGGGGACACCGCACAATAGCACAATAACCCTGTGTTCGGTGTGGGGCGGCGGTGGGGGAGTGGACTGCTGTAGCCTGTTGTGCGCCGTTTCTAGGTCCCCAGTTTCCATACAATACAATACAATCCACAAAATTTTTATAAGGCATAAAATAAACTTCCATATGTTGTCAGTAAGGACATGAGCTTACAGAAATCCATTACAAATGGTGCGATACAAATATACTATAGTCTTGCACATAAGACAAAAATTAATACCTTTCCCGTCGTTTAGCTGGTGCTCTGAAACCGCATTTATTCATAGGAGGTGAGTTACCGTATACAACCCATCAAAAATGGGCTCCAACTGAAAGCCAAGTCAATAAGGCGTCTCCTGACTCCGTACTGAAAACCCTGTAAGAAAAGGCGTTCCTGTTACGTAGGTGGTATTCTTCAATGGCAGTGGCCTACGTTCAGCAACACGCACAAAACATTTGTCTTGTTACTCGACACGATGTGAAAGATTCCGCAGCATGTTTTTTCCACACTGTGACGTCACGAACTCAGTGTGCTTGACGCTGACGTTCGAATTCACGGTCTGTGTGCCAACGGCTTTTCGTGGTTATTGGATGTCCTTCGTTTACGTACGCCCTTTGTAATAATCGAATCGCTCTGATTAGATAGGGTATAAGACTGGGATATTGCCAGTTTTCCCTGCTGTTCAGTCTATACAACGAAGAAACAATGACGGAAATGAAAGAAAGTTTAAACAGTGGGATTAAAATTCGCGTTAGGGTATCAGTGAGTTGATTCGTTGATGATACTACTATCCTCAGTGAAAATGAAGAATGATGGGTACTGTTGAATAGAGTGAACAGTTTAATGAATATAGAATGTGGCTCGAGAGTAAACCGATGAGAGACGAAAATAATGAGAAGTAGCAGAAATGAGATAAGCGATAAAATTAGTATCAAAATTGGAGATCACGAAGTAGGCGAACATCGGAAACTCTCTACTATTAACTCTAACTTGCAGGCCGACCTCTAGTACAGGTTTTAGCGTATACGACTCGGTGTTCTCCGAAAGGAAAATTTCTCCCGGAACCCGACAAAGACACAGTGCCTAGCGTGCTCGCCAAGGATGGAGTCCAGGATGCTTCTTTTTTCCCGGCCAATCCCCTTGTCATAACTTCGGACCCTCCTACATTTTTAACGCATCTACGGACTCTATATTCATCTTACATATATACTATTACGCCTAATACACTACACACTGCCTACACTCTACGTTTACAATCACACTCTCCGCCGTGCAATTTTGTAATAACTGTAGCGAGTACTGTTCGGCCCTACACAAACACTGCATCTGTACTGCCTCTCCCTCCATACATACTGAGGATGAGTAACTTTCGTGAACTTCAGTGCACAGAGGTCCAGAGGTTGGCGTCGCTGCCTGCAGCTGCTTCGCGAATGGCGCCCCCCACGCACATTCCGACGGGCGATAACGCTCGACTAGGACAATGTGGCGCTACAGCCTCGCTCGCCTGCTTAACGCTTTAGTGAACCTATGTTGCATGATACATTCCTTTGTTTTATAACCAATAACTGAATGAGTTAGAGAATCTAAGTGGGCAGTAGTACAAATGGTACACGAACTCTTCTGTTTCCTCTTCGTAGATTATGAACAATTCAATGTAGCGGGCCTTAGACAGAATTGTAAACCGCGAGGACATTAGCCTCAAAACAATGTACTTTGTAATTACATTTCTTACGCCTGTCGTTATCTAAAGGCAACTTTAATGGTTTATAACTGAATTGTATCTATGTATTACGTCAACGTAGATGATTACGCTCCATCATTATTCACCAAGAACGTATTCCATGGTTATAATATTTCGGCGATTCTCGGTTAAGCATCGGCTGTAGGCGTGAATGAAATATCATTCACCTATCCGCAGTTACTTTTTCTTTCTTGTGGACACGGGGCAAAAACACGGCATTTAGTATAGAAGGACAAATTCTGTCACAAGTATAAGCAATTCGCTGTATTTCAGAAAAAAATGTGTTTTCGTTTCTACACCAGTCCTATATAATGCTCTGCATATCTGAATATTAAAGGGCGTAAATTTTTGTAGTTACCTCTTTGACTCAGAACTAAACTAATTTTGAAAATTGCACTTCTTGAAAATATTGATGAATTAGGATAATTCTCCCTTTTCTTCTGATACTGTCTCGCTTCAGACAATCTTATTTTCTACATGAGGTCCACTCCCGTATAAAGATTCAGCTGTCGTAGTTTATGACGATCAGAGATATAATGCTTCGTAATTTTCTCTCTCGTGTAATTTTCAGTGAAGTATTCTATGTAGTATTCTTGACAGGACTAAAATAAAGCCACATTCTCTCAAAACTGGTACACTTTTAAATAAAGACTCACAATACAAGTCTGTTTCTTGTACATAAAACGTGTCTTAACATTTATTTATTTATCTTCAATGAAATCACACAAGTCTGTCACGGATATCGAATATACGTCGTTGTACTTGTTAATGGAAGTTACAGTGGTTGAAATAAATAGTAAATGGACTAAATATTACTAAAAGACAGTGTTTTTTAATTTAAACAAATCAAATAATGAGCCCAGTAAACAGAAGCAATGACGGCGGTTTATGCCTCCAGAGCCTGACTGTCACTCATGCCGTGATGTGGTCCGATCTTCTGAATGCAGCACACGTGTCGGAAAGTCTCGTTGTCCTTGTGTCTGCTCTTGTTCGTCTATGAAACAATCAAAGAAAATCAAAATAGTATTTGACATTATATACTAAAAATTAAAGTTCAATGAGATTAAGGTGAGACTCCATCCAAGAATTGAACTTTTCTTCTACTTTCTCGATTTCAACCGGATTTTAAAATCATGTTTGTCACATAAAGATGTGGTAATACCCAACTTTTGAAAGCCAAAACTTTATTTATTTTTGAGTTTTGAATTTTAATTTGATTTTAATGACTGTTTGAAAATCAACTGTTGATACTCTAACTTCAGTTTGCAGATTCCAGATTTTTAGTTACATTCACAAGACGTGGTTCAACAGTTGTGTTCATCCAATTTGTGAGAAATATTGTTAAATCACTTAAATATTGTTTTCAAGTTTCAGACTTGATTTTCCTTCAATTACCGGTGCAGAAATGCGAAAGTGTAGTAGACAAACTTCACTTTCGATAATACACACATCAAAAAAAATTTTGCATCGCCTCAGTTCCGAGAGTTCCGGAAACTGTACAGAAAATTGGACTAGAGATCAACATAAACATCATTTCCACCCTTTTTATTGCTCATGGAAACCACACATTGCATGTTGTACCACCATAAAGCGAGACTTTCAGACGTGGTGGTCCAGATTGCTGTACACCGGTAGCACGTCCTCTTGAATTGACGCATGCCTGTATTCGTCGTGGCATACTATCCACAAGTTCATCAAGGCACTGTTGGCCCAAATTGTCCCACTCAACGGCGGTTCGGCGTAGATCCCTCATATTGCTTGGTGGGCCACGTCGTCCATAGACAGTCCTTTTCTATCCATCCCAGGCATGTTCGATAGGGGTCACGTCTGGAGAACATTCTGACCACTTTAGTCGAGCAATGTCGTTATCCTGAAGGAAGTCATTCACGTGCACGGCGGAGGCGCGAATTGTCGTCCACGAAGACGAATGCATCGCCAATATTCTGTCGATATGGTTGCACTATCGTTCGGAGGATGGCATTCACGTATCGTACAGCCGCTACGGCGCTTTCCATGACCACCAGCGGCGTACGTCGGCCCCACATACCGCCACCCCAAACCAGCAGGGAACCTCGTCCTTGCTGCACTCGCTGGACAGTGTGTCCAAGGCGTTCCTGTCTCTCTGGATCTCCTCCATGTCCGAACAACATTGCTTTGGTTCACTCCGAGGCGTCTGGGCACTTGCCTTCCTTGCACAAAGTAACAATGCGGACGCGATCGAACCTTGGCATGGTTGAACTATGGAAAACACGAGCAGTGTACCTCGTTCCTGGTGGAATGACTGGAACTGATCGGCTGTTCAAATGGTTCAAATGGCTCTAGGTACTATGGGACTTAACATCTGAGGTCACCAGTCCCCTAGACATAGAACTACTTAAACCTAACTAAACTAAGGATATCACACACATCCATGCCCGAGGCAGGATTCGAACCTGCGACCGTAGCAGCAGCGTGGTTCCGGACTGAAGCGCCTAGAACCACTCGGCCACAGCGGCCCGCTTGATGAGCTGTCGGACCTCCTCCGACTAATAGGCGCTGGCTATGCATAGTTGTTTACAGCTTTGGGCGGGGTTTAGTGACATCTCTGAACAGTCAAAGGAACTGCCTTCAGGAGTTCTGGGAACCGGAGTGATGCAAAACTATTTTTAATGTGTGTATTAATGGATAGATGTATGCATATACCTCAAAATTATTTCCTGCAAAATCTTCATTGAGGTTATTTTATATTTAGGTTTACAAAGTCGGCATTAACTTAGAAAACCAAACTTACGGGAAAATGGAGTTTGAAATTTTATTAAAAAATGAATGCTAGCATAAGGCACATACCCATTAAAAATCAGCGCCATACGTTTTTCCCTTTCTGCTTCTGTAAGACGTCTTCTTCCTGTAATTTCACGAATCGAATAGCCTTTTCTAGAATTTTTCCTTCTGTAGGCAGCATCTTGTGGATCGGTTGATCCGTCGTTGATCTCGAGGTAAGCAGATCTTTTACTGGGAGGGTGATAAAGAAATGCTGAGACTCAAGGTTTCTTCACTCTTCAGACATATATACTAAACTGAGAAACAGAATCTACAAGACCCAAAAGTGAAGGTTGTTTCACAATGATTTGACAACTTCAAATTTGAATAAAGCGTGCTAAACACAAGATACAGGGACAGCGGTGACGTCTATTTGTGGTGCGAAGGGTCAAGTTTCATCCCACATACAGGTCAATAATCGTGTCGCACTGATCGAACCAACATACAAGATACAGCTTCTATGTACAATTCCTGCTCGAGAAACAGTACTGAATTGGGTACAAAATTTCCGTGCAAATGCCAGTGTATCGAACCGAAAGGCAGGCGGTCCTCGAAAAATATCTGAAGTCTCGAGAACGTCGAGCGTGTGCGTAGCAGTTTACATTCAAGCCCTCGTCGTTCGTTACGAAAATGTGCCCAGACGCTGAGCACTTCGTCGGTGTCCACTCATCGCCTAATTCGGTATGATCTACATTATCGTCTGTTAAATTATGTATCTAATGGCCGCCTCGCTGGCCTGATTTAACCGTGCCAGACTTTTGCCAATGGCGTCATTTGAAGGCGCTACTGTATTCCGACCGGTCGATAAGTTTGCAACAGTTAAAAGATCGAATCCATAATAAAGTTTCCAGCAGTTACGAAAGATGTTTTCAGAAACTCAGTGAAACGTCTCGAGTACTGTGTAGCCGCGGATAATGGTCGTTTGTCCGATGTAGTATTCCATAAATAAACTTGAATAAATAGTGGCCCTTGTGTAAAATGTTCAACGTTGTTTCACAATTAGGTTGCATGTCATTCTAATTTGAAATCATGGAAACACTGTGTGACACCGTACACTTTTTTTTTGGACGCTTGGACCAAATGTCAATGTCCTTTTGCTTTTGGGACACTTGGTCGCAATGACACTGTGTACACATTCATTTGCATTTTGTGTCTTTCCGTCAGAGAGCATTTTGCCGGTAAGGCGTCTGATTAAAGTCTCTGATGGACAGGTACCGTATTGACTACATTGGTAGGTGTTAGTGTTCCCCGGCTCCTCGCACAGTCCACATTTTATATATTTCTTGGACTTACCTGTAATTCGAATGCAGCCAGATAGTTCTAAGAGCAAACTTTCCAAAGACGTGAAACATCCATTAACTTTTTTTGAAAAAATAATTGAAGTTTTAGGGTGGAGAATCCCCTAAACATAACAATCATTGCTTGGCATACATCGTAATCGCATCTCTGAGATAAGACGCACTGTAATCCCATGATATCCGCAAAATTGCCTATATAATGGTAAACAATATGGCACGCCTGTACCAACACATTTTTTCTGAAAGGTTGCTTTAGAGAATTCTACTGTGGAAATATCCTAATATTGAAGCTCTTTTTGCGAAGACTTTGAGAAATGTTTATCAGTAAACACGTAAAACTGTACTCATAACCTCTGGACCACTATTCGTTACAATAGTTTCTATAGAACTCACTTTCAGAAACGCAAGTAAGACTAACACGTCTCGCTGAGTGGGACTGCAATCCGGTCCGGATAGCCGTGCGCTTTCGGAACGAAGAGGTGCGCCAGTCCCGGATCTAAACCACCCGGAGAATTCAAGGCGAAGATCGGTGAGCCGTCCAATCTGGATGTGGTTCTTAGGCGGTCTCTCACATCGCACTAGGTGAATACCGGGCTGGTACCCAAGTCGCGCCTGAGTTATGCGTTGCGCAAAATGTGTGTCCAAATGTGTGTGAATTTCTAAGGGACCAAACTGCTTAGGTCATCGGTTCCTAGACTTACACACTGCTTAAACTAACTTATGCTAAGAACAACACAGACACCCATGCCAGAGGGAGGAACCTCCGGCGGGAGGGGCAGCGCCGTTCCGCAAACTTCATATGCAAAACACTGCACACAGACAGTTGGGGTACTCATATCTCGTCCCGCGGGGGTAACAGGGTCGGAACAGGAAAGGCATCCTCCGACCCTTAACTTAACTGTGCGAAATACGTTAACAAGTATACCGACCTTACCCTGATGCGAGACAGGGACACAAGAGTGAGACTTCAACCACCAAAACCGTACCAAACTTGAATGGAAGCTGTAGCATATTCATTTCTGCTTACATATATCAAACACACAAAATCCTGGATGGTGGAATGTTAAAATTTTTCTCATTGACACTTGAAGTTCAGTTTTGCGGTCGGTCACCTGCCATTAACGTGCCACTGAACAGGTTCAAATGGCTCTAAGCACTATGTGACGTAACATCTGAGGTCATCAGTCCCCTAGAACTTAGAACTACTTAAACCTAACTAACCTACGGACATCACACACATCCATGCCCGAGGCAGGATTCGAACCTGCGACCGTAGCGGTAGCGCGGTTTCAGACTGAAGCGCCTAGAACCGCTCGGCCACACCGGCCGGCGTATCCTATTTACAGCTGAGTCCAAATTAATTACAACCAGGAATAAAACACAATACCGTTACCATGTAGAGCTGCACAGTACAAGCAGATCTTACCCCCGATGAGATAATCATAAACAACACGTTCAACAGCTAAGTCCTTCGATAACACAGAGGGCCACCTTCTGGTCGTTACATATTATCTGAGATGGTGTTTGTAAACGTAGAACATTATCAAACGAGAAAAGGAATAACTTAATATTTGGAAGGAGACTAATGAGAAACATACGGAGACCGACCTTAGATAAATGGGAGTGGAGGAGGAGGATAAATGATAAAAATCCATATATTTATGGAACAACCAAAAATACTGCAGAAGCTGAAGAGCAAAAGAATCAACTGGGCAGGTCATGTAGCCAGTATGCCAGAAGGAAGACATGTCGAGAAATCACTTGAGGGGACATACACCAGACGCCCCATAGGACGACTAAGGCAGCTCAGGTGAACAACCTGTCGGAGCAGCTTTGGTAATTGACCAGCGGAAACCGAGTACAAAACAGAAAGGAATAGAGAAAGTTTGTAGAGGCAGCGCGTGGTCTGCAGGGCCTCTGACCGCTCGATATGTGTGAATGGAACCAATACATATCTCCATGCTCATCCTCAGAATAAATATACCTGCCCACAACACGAACAGCATACTACGCTACTATAATCGTCATTTAATTCTTTTTACCCACTATCGAGTTAACTACACACACCGTACGATCACTGTGGTTTTCTCAAGCTCTAGCAGGCATCAGCTTCCTCCAGTAGCACATCGCTAATAGCGGAGCACTTAGTGGTTACTGACGGAGAAGATCCTGCAGAAATAAGTCATATTCCCTGACCACAAGTCATACTGACACAGTTCGTCAGACAATATGGTGCTCAGTCTCGCGATCACAAGGCGTAAGGGTAAGAGGTCATTCTTAGGGAAGGAGCTCCCTCGAGCCGCCACATTCCTATGTAATGTATACGCATAACTTAAAGGCAAATCAGAACCACATTACCGTAGCACTTCTAGCAATTCAATTACACACCAGCTGTACACCGAAGATGCTACACTTTTATCATATGTATTGTCCTCTCCTTTGGTTCTGGTGTTTGTCTCCTAAGATTCCGAATATCTTGCAGTTGAATTAACGTGAATGGTAGTGTGTTACTCGATGCCCATGTTCCCAGCATACAGCGCATGTTTAAAGAACAAACTTTCAATAGATGTGAAATGCAGGGAACATTCAGCCCCATCAGTAACACGGCCACGTGGTGTAAGCTACCTCGTAATCGTGTTACCACGCTCCAAACGTTTGTCATCCGACGTGACTTGGTCCTTCCTGCTACGGGCCTTAAATCTGAACGCACACTCCCATGGTACCTCACAGTGATAGAGCCATTTCAACAGGGACAAGAGGATGATGCAGCGGCTGAAAAAATTCAGGTTGTCTGTGAATGCGCGACTAATGACCGTATTTTGTGCCACCACAGGTGTCTTTTCCCACAATGATGTCAACTGTGAGAAAATTATGATGATAGTCAACTGCATGTGATACCCGCGCGTTAGGGACGGGGCAGCGACATTTATCAGCACCCAAACTTCATCTTCTCGCTATCCCGCGATGTAGCTCTTAGTCCATGGATATGTTCCTGATATGTTTTTTTCGCATTTTCGTTATGGACTTAGCTCCGCAGTCATACCTCATATACGTGTACTCGTGATTAACACAAACAACATACTACACCCCTATGACGTCTCATTTACATTCTTCTCCTTTTCGTAAGTCGCATACCTAGAATACTTGGGTTTCATTCATTTGGATAATTTACTCAGTGCGCACAGGGAACAGGAAGGCTTTGCCAGGATGATGGTGTGCTGTTATTCAAGAGAGAATGTAGTACATCCTTGGCCAGTACTGCCTTTCTTCAGTGGTGCTGTTCGACGCATAGTTTATGGTAAGAACTCTTGATACACAAAGTAAGTAATATTCATATAAAAGGAAACGTAGTTAAGCTGTGTCGTGTAATAGTATCAAGAATGAATGTGTTTATGATAGACCGGTGTCCAAAATTGAAGCGACAAACAGAAATTTTGCGAAGTTGCCTTTATTTTGCCACAAAACAGTATAAACAGGTGATAGTAAATAAGAAACAATGTAAAGAATAAAGACTGCAAACAACTGCAACGTGCATACCAGCAGACAAAAGTGTTCTTCGTTCTTTCGAACTTAATGGATTTAGACACGCATTCCGCCAACTGGTTAATGTGCTTAAGTGGGGTAGCACCACTTACGGCGGTAGTACAGGCCTGACAACAAAGGGGTATAGTGTAAATGAGGTCATCAATCTCAAGTTGAGGCAATAACGCCCATTCTTCCTGCAACCTGCTCGCATGTCTTGGAGCATGTTTGGTGGGTGTTTACGTGGTGCAACCCGTGTCACTACTCCATCCCAGACTTGCTCTATGGGATTCAAATCAGGAGAGCGAGCAAACTATACCGTTTCCAAGCTAATACCAACCACCTGTGCTCTATGAACTCGAGCATTTTCGTCCTTCACTACGAAGTCTGAGTCCATAGTGAGTCGCAACAACCCCAAATGAGGTCCCAAGATGTCATCACGATACTTGACAGCAGTGAAACCTTGCCGATTCAACCGTATAAGTTCATTTGCTCCAGTGGTCAACATAATCCCTGCTAATACCATTAAGGGCCGTCCTCGAAATCGGTCCCCTTCCACAATGTATGGGTCCCGAAATCGTTCCCACGTTCCCTCCAGATGAGTCCGCCGAGATTCACTTTCCAGACCATATTGGGGCTCATCTTTGGAAGGAACATTGGTCCACTGTTCCACCGTCCAGGTAGCATGTTGACGACTTCATTATAGACGTCTCCTTCTGTGAAGATGAGTCAGAGGTAAGCATACAGCAAGCCTCTGGCAGTAAAGGCCACGCTGCAGAGACCTTTTGCACACCTTTTGCCTCGCTACAAGAAGTCCAACGAGTGTTGCGAGGTCAGAAGCGAGTTGCTGCGCAGTACTAAGGCCGTACCGTCGTCCCCTCACAGCCAAATAACGGACCTCTCTTTCTGATGTCATCTACATCTACATCTATAGTCCGCAAACCACCTGACGGTGTGTGGCGGAGGGTACCTTGAGAACCCTCTATCGGTTCTCCCTTCTATTCCAGTCTCGTATTGTTCGTGGAAAGAAGGATTGTCGGTATGCCTCTAAGTGGACTCTGATCTCTCTGATTTTATCCTCATGGTATCTTCGCGAGATATACGTAGGAGGGAGCAATATACTGCTTGACTCTTCGGTGAAGGTATCTTCTCGAAACTTTAACAAAAGCTCGTACCGAGCTACTGAGCGTCTCTCCTGCAGAGTCTTCCAAGGGAGTTTATCTGTCATCTCCGTAACGCTTTCGCGATTACTAAATAGTCCTGTAACGAAGCGCGCTGCTCTCCGTTGGATCTTCTCTATCTCTTCTATCAACCTTATCTGGTACGGATCCCACACTGGTAAGCAGTATTCAAGCAGTGGGCGAACCAGCGTACTGTAGCCTACTTCCTTTGTTTTCGGATTGCATTTCCTTAGGATTCTTCCAATGAATCTCATTCTGGCATCTGCTATACCGACGATCAACTTCATATGATTATTCCATTTTAAATCACTCCTAATGCCTACTCCCAGATAATTTATGGAATTAACTGCTTCCAGTTGCTGACCTGCTATATTGTAGCTAAATGATAAGGGATCTTTCTTTCTATGTATTCGCAGCACATTACGCTTGTCTACATTGAGATTCAATAGCCATTCCCTGCTCCATGCGTCAATTCGCTGCAGATCCTCCTACATATCAGTACAATTTTCCATTGTTACAACCTCTCGATACACCACAGCATCATCTGCAAAAAGCCTCAGTGAACTTCCGATGTCATCCACAAGGTCATTTATGTACATTGTGAATAGCAACGGTCCTACAACACTCCCCTGCGGCACACCAGAAATCACTTTTATTTCGGAAGATTTCTCTCCATGGAGAATGACATGCTGCGTTCTCTAATCTAGGAACTCTTCAATCCAATCACATTATTGAGCTGATAGTCCATATGCTCTTACTTTCTTCATTAAACGACTGTGAGGAACTGTATCGAACGCCTTGCGGGAGTCAAGAAATACGGCATCTACCTGGGAATCCGTGTCTATGGCCCTGTGAGTCTCGTGGACGAATAGCGCGAGCTGGATTTCACACGATCGTCTTTTTCGAAACCCATGCTGATTCCTACAGAGTAGATTTCTAATCAGCAGAAAAGTCATTATACTCGAACAAAATACGTGTTCCAAAATTCTACAACTCATCGACGTTAGAGATATAGGTCTATAGTTCTGCACATCTGTTCGACATCCCTTCTTGAAAACGGGGTGACCTGTACCCTTTTCCAATCCTTTGGAACGCTACGATCTTCTAGAGACCTACGGTACACCGCTGCAAGAAGGGGGGCAAGTTCCTTCGCGTACTCTGTGTAAAATCGAACTGGTATCCCATCAGGTCCAGCGGCCTTTCCTCTTTTGAGCGATTTTAATTGTTTCTCTATCCCTCTGTCGTCTATTTCGATGTCTACCATTTTGTCATCTGTGCAACAATCTAGAGAAGGAACTACAGTGCAGTCTTCCTCTGTGGAACAGCTTTGGAAAAAAATATTTAGTATTTCGGCCGTTAGTCTGTCATCCTCTGTTTCAGTACCATTTTGGTCACAGAGTGTCTGGACATTTTGTTTTGATCCACCTACCGCTTTGACCTAAGACCAAAATTTCTTAGGATTTTCTGCCAACTCAGGCCATAGAACTTTACTTTCGAATTCATTGAACGCCTCTCGCATAGCCCTCCTCACATTACATTTCGCTTCGCGTGACTTTTGTTTATCTGCAAGGATGTGGCTATATTTATGTTTGCTGTGAAGTTCCCTTTGCTTCCGCAGCAGTTTTCTAACTCGCTTGTTGTACCACGGTGGTTCTTTCCGATCTCTTATGATCTTCCTTGGCACATACTTATCTAATGCATATTGTACGATGATTTTGAACATTGTCCACTGATCCTCAACACTATCTGCACTTGAGACAAGGTTTCTGTGTTGAGCCGTCAAGTACTGTGAAATCTGCTTTTTGTCACTTCTGCTAAAGAGAAAAATCTTCCTGCCTTTTTTAATATTTCTATTTACGGCTGAAATTATCGATGAAGTAACCGCTTTATGATCGCTGATTCCCTGTTCTGCGTTAACTGTTACAAATAGTTCGGGTCTGTTTGTCACCAGAAGGTCTAATATGTTATCGTCACGAGTCTGTTTTCTGTTTAACTGCTCAAGGTAGTTTTCAGATAAAGCACTTAAAAAAATTTCACCGGCTTCTTTGTCCCTGCCACCCGTTATAAACGTTTGATTCTCCAAACCTATATCCGGCAAATTAAAATCTCCACCCAGAACTATGACATGGTGGGGAAATCTACTCGAAATATTTTCCAAATTATCCTTCAGGTGCTCTGCCACAACAGCTGCTGAGCCCGGGGGCCTATAGAGACATCCAATTACCTTGTTTGATCCTGCTTTAAACCGTGACCTTCACGCAAATTATTTCACATTTCGGATCTCCGTCAATTTACTTCGATATTATTGCACTTTTTATCGCTATAAACACGCCTCCCCCTTCACTGTCCGGCGCTGCAGTCCGGACCTGCGGGACTGCTACGGTCGCAGGTTCGAATCCTGCCTCGGGCATGGATGTGTGTGATGTCCTTAGGTTAGTTAGGTTTAAATAGTTCTAAGTTCTAGGGGACTGATGACCTAAGATGTTAAGTCCCATAGTGCTCAGAGCCATTTTTGAACCTTCACTGCCCAGCCTGTCTGCGATATAAATTCCAATCTGAGTTTAGAATTTCATTACTGTTTACATCTGGTTTCATTCAACTTTCTGTCCTTAGTACTATGTGGACATTGTGATCGTTTTTTAATGAGAGCAGTTCTGGGACCTTTCTATAGACGCTCCTGCAGTTTTCTATTAGCACATTAATATTGTTATTCCCTGTTGCGTTTTGCCTACTACTACCTTGCCGCGCCTCAGGAGGCGTCTCGTCGAGCCTAGGGAGGGAATTCTCTAACCTAAAAAACCCCCATGTGCACTCCACACGTACTCCGCTACCCTTGTAGCCGCTTCCTGCATGCAGTGCACGGCTGATCTACTCAGGGGGACTACGCATTTCTCCACCCCATAGCGGAGGTCGAGAAATTTGCACCCCAGATCTCCACAGAATCGTTTGAGTCTCTGGTTTAAGCCTTCCACTAAGCTCCAAACCAGAGGACCGCGATCGGTTCTGGGAACGATACCACAAGTAGTTATCTCAGATTCCACCCAGCGAGCGAGGCTTTAAGTCTTCACCAACTCCACCAACCGTCTGTATGAACTGAGGATGACCTCTGAACCCAGACGGCAGGAGTCATTGGTGGCGACATGAGCGACAATTTGCAGTCGGGTGCACACAGTGCTCTCTATTGCCGCCGGCGTTGCCTCCTCCACATCTCGGATGAGACCCCCCGACAAGCAGTGAACACTGGCCTTCTTCCCCGACCTTTCCGCTGTTTCCCTAAGGGGCTCCATCACCCGCCAAACGTTGGAGCTCCCAAACACTAATAAACCCCTCCCCCCCGTGTGCCCGCTCGGACCTTGCTGAAGGAGCGGCCATATGTCCACTCACAGGCAGAGCGGGCGATGCCACACTGGCAGCCTCCACATTGACCCTCCGCCTCGGGCGCCGCGAACGCCGGTGAACCCGCCACTACCCTTGGGGAGCGGGTGATCCAACCGCGCCCGGTACCCGCGAAGATGTCTCACGTGATCGGCCCTGCTCTGGTCTACAGGAGACAGTTCCGGTCTCTATGAACTGTCGCCACATCTGAAAAACAACAGAGAACAACAGGAGAAGGAAAATCGACTATCCTCGAGACTTATGATTTTCGGTGAAGGGACTTCGGGTGTTGGAGGCAATAGTAGCATCCCCGATCAATTTTTAAAGGGTATTTATTACCTGCCCTTTAAGTGATCCAAGGTTTTCAGAGGTGAAAAGTGTCATAATTATTTTACTTTGCCGCAACATTAGCTTAGAGAAATGATAATGATGGAAGCTGAAGGAATGAATTTGAATTCGTACCACATCCGTGACTCTAACGCGGGTCTCCTTGCCTATTTGGCAGGAATGCTGACCATTACACCACCGCAGCACTGTGGTCAGCATTTCTGCAAGGAGTACTCCACAGCACAAACTGCAGTTCACATCTTCAGCTTATTCTCCCCTTGAATCGTCACTACTGATGGGGCTCTCTGGCTTGCTGGCTTGGAATAGCACCCCACCGTTGGACGTAATAGGGAAGTGCCGTACCTCAGGTGATGTTATAGATCTAATAATTAAATTTTCCCCGAGACATTGTCTCATCTTTATCTGCTACACTGGTGGAAGCTGAAAAAAAATGCATTAAAATTGGTGCATGGCCAGAACGCAAATCCGGGTCTCCTTGCTCTCTTACCTTTTCACCAGATGCGTTTTTTTCCCACGGAATGGAGATATGGAGGGAAAGGCGGGGAGGGGAAAGTGGGCAGGGGTCGTAACCAGAGGCCTGATCTCAGTGTCCCTCTCACCGTCAAGGAATGGCGAGAGGAAATCAATAGAGGGAAACACCCTTTTTTAAGGTTCTTTAAATTTATTTTATTTCTTTATATATATAAACGCACCTGGTGCGTCACGGTCCTCCAGTAACTGGTGTCACGGATTTGGGGGCTCGGATACAAACTGCGTGGAGGGAAATCCCTCAGGAACGTATTCAGAACCTTATTGATTCTACGAAACGGTGTATAGCAGCTGTAATTGCAGCGCATGGTAAAATATTTTTGGTAACCTTTTGTAGGATCAAACTGCTGAGGTCATCGGTTCCTAGGCCTACATATTACTTAATCTAACTTAAAATAACTTACGCTATGGACAACACACACCCATGCCCGAGGGAGGAACCTCAGACGAGGAGAGCCGCACGAACCGTGACAGGGCGCCTAAGACCGCGCGGCTACCCCAGCAGCACATGGCGGCCACACGACATACTAAATAGTAGGGCTCAGAGGACATGTATAGATTTGAAAAGCTAATCATTTGTTACTTGTCATGTACCTAACCTGTGGTATTAAATTAATTGAATTCATGCGTTTCCTTCTTGGTGTTACAATTTCCACAGACGGTAGTATAGTTGCGCTCATGACTGATTAGTTGCCCCTGTTAATATCGGGTGATTGTCTTTGCAATGGAGGACAGCAACTGTATGTTGAGCTGTGGAGAATACGTTCTTCCTGGAGAGTATGAGCAGAGTTATTTGTCACATTTACGCAGTTTTAAACAAGAACCTTCTAGGATAAAGTACGAGGGCAGTTCAATAAGTAATGCAACACATTTCTTTTCTGAAACAGAGGTTGTTTTATTCAGCATTGAAATACACCAGGTTATTCCCCAATCTTTTAGCTACAGAACACTATTTTTCAACGTAATCTCCATTCAATGCCACGGCCTTACGCCACCTTGAAATGAGGGCCTGTATGCCTGCACGGTACCATTCCACTGGTCGATGTCGGAGCCAACGTCGTACTGCATCAATAACTTCTTCATCATCCGCGTAGTGCCTCCCACGGATTGCGTCCTTCATTGGGCCAAACATATGGAAATCCGACGGTGCGAGATCGGGGCTGTAGGGTGCATGAGGAAGAACAATCCACTGAAGTTTTGTGAGCTCCTCAAGGGTGCAAAGACTTGTGTGAGGTCTTGCGTTGTCATGAAGAAGGAGAAGTTCGTTCAGATTTTTGTGCCTACGAACACGCTGAAGTCGTTTCTTCAATTTCTGAAGAGTAGCACAATACACTTCAGAGTTGATCGTTTGACCATGGGGAAGGACATCGAACAGAATAACCCCTTCAGCGTCCCAGAAGACTGTAACCATGACTTTACCGGCTGAGGGTATGGCTTTAAACTTTTTCTTGGTAGTGGAGTGGGTGTGGCGCCACTCCATTGATTGACGTTTTGTTTCAGGTTGGAAGTGATGAACCCATGTTTCATCGCCTGTAACAATCTTTGACAAGAAATTGTCACCCTCAGCCACATGACGAGCAAGCAATTCCGCACAGATGGTTCTCCTTTGCTCTTTATGGTGTTCGGTTAGACAACGAGGGACCCAGCGGGAACAAACCTTTGAATATCCCAACTGGTGAACAATTGTGACAGCACTACCAACAGAGATGTCAAGTTGAGCACTGAGTTGTTTGATGGTGATCCGTCGATGATCTCGAACGAGTGTGTTCGCACGCTCCGCCATTGCAGGAGTCACAGCTGTGCACGGCCGGCCCGCACGCGAGAGATCAGACGGTCTTGCTTGACCTTGCGGCGATGATGACACACGCTTTGCCCAACGACTCACCGTGCTTTTGTCCACTGCCAGATCACCGTAGACATTCTGCAAGTGCCTATGAATATCGGAGATGCCCTGGTTTTCCGCCAAAAGAAACTCGATCACTGCCCGTTGTTTGCAACGCACATCCGTTACAGACGCCATTTTAACAGCTCCGTACAGCGCTGCCACCTGTCGGAAGTCAATGAAACTATACGAGACGAGGCGGGACTGTTTGAAACTATTCCACAAGAAATTTCCGGTTTTTTCAACCAAAATTGGCCGAGAAAAAAAATGTGTTGCATTACTTATTGAACTGCCCTCGTATATGTATATGGAAGAGCGAAGGTCATATCGACTCAATTAGGATTGTTGTAACAGTTTTCAACATTCTCGTAAAGTTAAGGGCTTATCAGGATAATCTTATTAGCGTGTGTGAAGACTAGTGAGCTGCTAAGAGCGTTGAAAGACCGAATCGGTCAACATACAGCATCAGAATTGCTGACATCGCCGAAAGCGTATTGTTATTAATGAATTACACGATTATATCGATTGATGGACATCGTGAAGAGAATAGTATGCGCTACATTCGTGGATTGTAGGAGTTTATTCTCATCAAAGGCATAGAACGGCTGGTTAGCTTTCCTTCAGATCAGCTCAAAGTTTACGAGCACCTCCTTAAAGCTACTAAGAGTGGAAAATGATACAGAAATGTGTGACTACGAGATGCCACGCTTTTATGTCACACTCAGTGGTCGTAAGGTACGCTCTCAGAAATCACTTTAACCGCACGGCTTCTGTTTAAGCCATCTGTGACTCGTCTTGCCGTGTATCGTTTTATGCTCTGACCTGTTTACTCTACTTACTATGTTCTGAATCTGTGTACTAGTCCCTTGTGTTTGACTGTGCTTAGAACACTGTTTACTCTACTTACCATATCATTATGTTTTGAATCTGTGTACTAGTCACTTGTGTTTGACTGTGCTCAGAACACTCACGTTCTCTCATCTACTCACCACTCTGACTTCACTATGCTGATAGGATGTCTTCTCACGCCGCCGCTGCACCAGTTGTCGCCCCTACAGCCTCCACGTACCTTTGTCCAACATGGCAGTTAATACGACTGCACCCTACACATTTTCATACGTCCTAACAGAGAAATCGTAATTCTTCCTCAACTGAGTATCTTGGTATCAAAAGTCAGCATCCCTGACAACTGTGACAGTTATTTGTTAACACGTAGGCGTTACTTGCTTCATTGAATGCATACGGCTTTCCACAGTAAATCAGCAGAATTATCATTGTGTTTAACAACGTCTGTCGCTAGGAGACTTTGTTGGGTATGGTATGATAAACGCATCGTTCACAGATACTTTTCAGTTCGACATCTTCTGCACAAGAGTTCTCAAAATACGCCATATTTGATATTTAATAGTTTTTCTCAGAGGGTGACGGGACACAGTCTACCTGAAGAAGAAAGATCAGAATATTTAACGACGAATGAAACGTGCGTCGGAAAAGAGGTTAGACGCCACAGGTCGGGGAGTACTCGTTATAGACGACAAAAATATTGTGCATATTTAGGTTGAAATAGATTCTAACTGTGAAGTTATCTGGGAACGAGTAACTGGCCGAGGTGAACTCCACTTAATCACAGAATGTTTTTAACGACCACCCGATTACACCGTAACTGTCGTAGAATCCTTTGAAGAAAGTCCACGTTCAGTAGAGCGGAAATACCACTATCATGCAGCTGTAGTTAAAGTGGACTTTGACCTACCGAGCATAGGCTGAGACGTCTGTGGATTCACTGTAGCTGGTACGGTTAGACAGCCTTGTGAAGTAGTTCTGAAAACGTTTTCCGTAAACTGTCTTGAGCAGCTAGTTCGACAACCCACCGAAATGAAAATATTTTAGACCCTGTAACTAGAAACAGACATGAACTTATCGAGAGTGTCAGTATATACATAGAAATTGGTGTTCGTTTTTCCATCATGGCGACGATAATTACTAAAGTTATCCGTTAAGAGCTAGGAGAGTATTTATTCTAAAAGAGTAGATAAGCCATTGTTAGCATCTTAATTAGATAAAGAATGGAAATCACTTATTTCTATTATGATGGATGTAGAGGAATTGTGTACAAAGTCTAAATGAATGAAAATTACCCTCTGGATAAGTATGTACCGAGTACGCGGATTAAGGACGGAAAAACCAAGAGTGGGTTAATAACAAAATGCGGAAAATGATGCGGAAGCGGAGGTTATTGCACTCTTATATCAATAGAGAACGTGGATGCATTGACAGCCAAATGTTAGTAGTAATCCGTGCGTCTCTAAAAAGAACGATGCAAGAAGTACACAACAACTTTCACTGTCATACCGTAGTGAAGGATTTTTGCCAAGCAGCCGAGAAAATTCTGGTCATACGTAAGAGTCACAAAGTGAGTCGAAGACTTCTGTTGGGTCATTCGTCGTCCAGTTTGGTGTGGCAACAGAAGACAGCGAACAGAAAACTAATTTAAATTTCCCGTTTAAAAAAATCATTCACGCAGGACGATTGTACAGACGTCCCAATATTTGACCGTCACAGAGACTCCCGTACAGAGGACACAGAAATAGACGTCCTGACGTTGAGAAGCAGCTGGACATGTTGTAAACATGTAAGTGGCCTCTTGTGGGTACAGTTCAGAGAGTACTCTACGACCCTTGTTTAGCTTGCGTTTATCGATAATCTCTCGCTAAGACCAAAGTCACAAGTAACTGGAAGCAAGTGCAGGTTGACTCCTACATATTAGAAGGGTATAAGAAGGCACCTTCAAAATTATGGATCCATATACGTAACATCGGTATGCTGCAGAATTCTTGAACATGATCTAAGTTCGATATAAAAAAATGTTTTTGAAACGGAAAAGCTTCTGTCTACAAATCATCACTGAATTGGAAAGCATTGTTCGTGCGAAACTTATCTTGCCTATTTCTAGTACGATAGCCTGTGAACCATGAGCGAAGAGCAACAGGCAGATTCGATAGTCCTAGATTTCCGGAAAGCGTTTGACACAGTGACTTTGAACGAAGATGCAGGCATACGGAAGAAATTTCAGGAACATGAGTGGCTCGGAGACTTCTCATGTAACAGATCCTAGTACTCTTGTCCTCGACAGCAAGTGTTCGTCAGAGACCAGAGGATTGGGGAGAGTGCCTCAGGGAAGTGTGATAGGTCCTCTCTTATTCTCTGTCTCTATAAATGATCTAATGGGTAGGGTGAGCAGCCATATGTGACTGTTGGCTGAGGATGCTGTAGTGCACTGGAAAATAGCGTCGTTGAGTGACGGTAGAGGGATATAGATGACTTGTATAGCTCACGAGAAGGAACAAACTATTGTGAATCGCGCTATTGCATATGTAAACGATTGGCATAATCACAGATATTGATAAGTTTGACATTACTTAATTCATGAGACGAGTCTTGTGGCTTTTACTTAACAAGGATTACTGTAAGCGACCCTGTGAGTCGCCTGAAGAAGTCTCACCTGACCTACAACTGCCAAACGACTACTATCATCGGTGAAAACTAATTACAAAATAAGGCACGGATTTGTCCCCACCTATTGTACTTAGCTGTGAGGTTTACTTATGAATACATTTGCTCATTTGTGTAATTTGTGGGCAGATTACAGAGATGTTCCTAATGGGGCTAGATTCGTGAATTCACTTCATGTGCACACTAAGACTTCATAAAGGAGTACTGTGCAGATGATCAAGCACAGGCTTTTCGCTATGGAATGAACACCAACAGAAGACGTATATGGGAATTAAGGTGAAGTTTTAGAGACGAACCACCCTTGCACTTTTTGTATTTGCTTTGAGTAAACTGAATATCAACTATTGTCGTATGCTATAGAAGTACATGATTGTGTGTGCAGTAAAAAAAAAAAAAAAAAAAAAAAAAAGTAATTTTTTCTAATGCATTCTACACATACCTATCTAAAATCTAGCGTTAAGAACTTAATATTTTAGCAACTGTCTCTCTCTTTTAGGCCTTCTTTGCTAAATAAACATACTCGGAGTGAATGGAAGACCATGCTGCTCATAATGTAACACAGTTAGTAACCTTATTTTGATTAGCACAGCCCTCACGTAAATACCTGGCACTTCATAGATGTTAGCTTATCAAGAGTTGTGAGTTTGTACAGGATGCATACCATGATTCTCTTAAGACAGAATTCTAGATTAACTGACCTTCGACCATGAAACTCCTACAAAAGAATTCTGTGACTTTTACAAACTGCACTCGCTTAATGACAAAGAATGTAGTTGATGGTAAAATCCCCCTAAATAAGCTCGTATGTTTTGTGTAAAACACATCTCATGGGCCCTCTTAAAACCCGACCCTGTTGACGTGTTGCAGTTCTTGTATCATCGTTTTAGGGAGGCGTGAGCATCCTGGCAGATAGAACCTACCTTGAGCAGTCACCCATTGCAGCACTTGACCATTCACTTTGATAGTGATTATGTGGTGGAAGCAGAAATGAGGTTGTGGCTTCGTCAACTAAGTCAAACATTCTACGCTTCATCACAATCCTCCGCCGCTCCACAGGTCTTCCATATTTCACTTGCAAGGTAAGACTCGTAGTGAGAACGCCTTCTTTCACCCACTATCACAAGGAAAGACAGGTAACTCATGTAAACTTATGAGTTTTAACACGAATTAGGAGGATGTGCAGGAAAATGATGCCTTCGAAAATTTTATTCCGTTCTCAATATCGGTTGAGGTTTTACACGTCTTGCATATCGCTCGGTCGACCATACCACTTCGGTGACGCAAGTTACAGCCATCTGCCGCTAGAGCGCTACGAATTTCAGCGTTTAATATGGCGGTGTGTAATCGACTTTCATATCCGAAGAGTTCGTCCAGACGTGGAGCACTCTCAGCTTCAGCACGACATTGCCACACTATATAAGAGCGCCGCGACACCTGCAGTAGTTCGACGCTTTGTAGATATGAAGAATGAAGAAGTAGGAGGCTAATAACCTTGTTTTATTTAAGAAACTAAAAAAATAAGAGGCGTTACTCTTCAGGACAGCCTCGTATTTGCAATCAACCAATATTTGTCCTCTCACTGAACAGTGTGGCTTCCTTCCCAATTTCTCTTGTGATGACCAGCTCCTACATGTCACCCATTTCCTGTCGCACTAGCTCAACTTCTGTAAATCCGGCCATTTTTGTCAGCCTCAACCTACAGAAAGCATAGTCCATGTACGACATTTCGGTCTCCTTTTCAAATTCTTAACATACGCACTTCCAGTTAACTACGTTATCTTATTACATCCTTCCTATCTATTCGTCCCTCCTTTCTCACTGTTAATAATATCAATTCCTGTACCTTCCATTCATCTGTTGGAGGGCCCAAAGACTCTTTCCTCTCTCCTCTCCTTTATCTCCTATATACACCATATACACACCTTTATCTCCTATATACACTATATACACGCCTCCACCAATCCACCTCCATCAGCATGCTAATGGCACCGCATTCCTTGTCCTCCACGCTTCATCTCAGAAATTCCAACTATCCCTCCAAATCCAAATTAATCAGCTTACCTTCTGATGTAAACAATGGCTTCTCAAGATGAATCCATCCAAAACCCAAACAAT
Source organism: Schistocerca serialis cubense (assembly GCF_023864345.2). Taxonomy (NCBI): domain Eukaryota; kingdom Metazoa; phylum Arthropoda; class Insecta; order Orthoptera; family Acrididae; genus Schistocerca; species Schistocerca serialis. The sequence continues at coordinate 85,790,078 of NC_064638.1, read as the reverse complement.
AATTATATCACAACCCACGTCCCCCCTCTTTGTCTCTATGACTTTTACCTTAACATTTACGACTGTCCTGTTCAGTTAACTAAAGCACTAAAATATCTTTGACTAACCCTGGACAGGCAGCAAATGTGAAAACCTCACCTCGTAACCATCCAACAGCAAACCTTCAATAGACTGAAACTACAAATAGGCCAAATTTGACACATATACAAAATTTTGAGCAGACCTGTCCTCTTCTATGTAAATGTTACTTTGATCTCTGCCCTCAAAATCCTCAAACACCATTCCCTCCATCTCGCTTTCCATATTCATTTTCCTTCACCCACATGGATCCTCTACCATTTCATCAAATTCTCTCCCCTCCTCACCCACGCCGAACACCTCTGCGTCTCCTATATTACCCGCAAAACTAGATTACAATAACACCATTGTCTCCCTTCTGATCACCAACCCTGGTGTTCTGTTGCGCCTTTACAAACATGTCCTCACATATACAAACACCCCAACGCAACTTCTACCAATTGTATCTGCCAGACAATGAGATCTGCCCAGATATTTATCCGTCCTACCAACTTTAACTCTTCTCCAACTATCCCACCCCAAATCAGGACTCCCCTGCCCCTTTCGCTCTCCATTCATCCATATCCATTTTCTCTTGTTTCCACTACGCAACCCACACATCAAACAGCACCTCACCCTCTGTCTTTCCCACCTTCTTTCCATCATTTACCACATAACAAATTATTGTGGATGCTGTATTGCTGCTCAGGGTAATAATTTCATTGTGTCATTGCTTATTCTACACGAGACTGATGGTTGACTATTTATTTACGTTTGAAACAAATATTTAAGGCAGAACATATTTTTATATTCCAGAAATATATTTCACCTTTGGCGACGAAGATGGGAGTGACACTCATCGAAGCGTCACGTACTTCAGACGAATTGACTCGGCTACAAACCTGAGAGTTTTGCATTAATGCAAGTCTCCGGGAAACACAGAGAGATCGTAACTATATTTTAATATTTGATTCTATCTTTTGTGAATAACTTTGATGTTTTTTGTGAGTTTTCCCGTGGTTTATGAGCTATCGATAAGATGAAAAAACATGTCAGCTTACTTGAATGCTTGTGACTCCTCATGGTTGTGACACAGTGCGCTTGAAGTATTGCATCACGTGTACTGGTGGTTTACGTCACTGATTATCACTGCTCAACTGCATTTGAAAGCGGTCTTGGATGTTCGATTTCTGACTATGTCACGATGCAATGTGGCGTTACTATTTTGTGAATCAGGCGGATGTATTTAAGTACCCATGAACATCACTATTAATTTGTGTGAATGGAGTTTTTGCAAGTAATGATCCATCATAGACACACGCAACTTTGAAGTGGTTGCAGTACGACGCATTTTTTAAACAAAGGGTTGTGACCTTATAACAATAGAAAGAATGATGACAAATCTTGATACACGATGTATAGAACTATAGGAAGCAATAATTCTTTAATAAAAGCTATGACTGATGGTATACAATATAAGTCAGGTAACGTATGTTGAAAAGAAGCCCTTATAGCTGGTTACATTCATCAACACTAACACATCACCTGTGTCAGTCACGTGAAGCCAAGAGACTACTCCTGTTACGGAATCGCCAATCATAGCACCGCTGCCGTGATCACCCTGCAAGTAAAAAAATGCTTTAGTCCACACTATTGCAGATGCAGAGATCGAAGCATTAATTTACGAATAATCGTAATAAACTAATCACAGTGTATTTAGATGAATATGCAAGCACAGAGTCACAGTCAGTGTTCAAGTCGTCAGCACGAGATGCAGTTAGAAAAAATGAAGTTTGTAAGACCTATGCAGTCCTCCACCTATTACTTGACGAAATGTAATCATATCTAAAGTTCTAGCAACTTTTTGTATGATTAGTGACAGCACAACAAGTTCGAAGTAAAGCCACTCTCTTTTAAGTTTGCAGACTGAGTACGATAGTGGCATTTAGACACAGTAAGCATATAATTACAGTCTAATTCAAGTTCTGAAGGCTTTAAAAACGGTCTGTATTGGAAGAAAGCTTAGAGAGTACTGATGCTTAGTTGGACATCAGTCTTCAAGGTGGCCTCGCCACTAGAGAAAGAGTCGACGTAATACCCTAAGATAAATTTTGCGACATTAAAGAAGAGTTTTGGTAAGCGAAATCTGTTCTACATCTACATCTATATACTCCGCATGTCATCTTAGCATGCGTGGCAGAGGATCCTTCTTGTTCTCCTTTCCTGTTTTTGTCAAGAATGGAGAGCGGGAAGATTGAATGTTGGTAAGCCTCAGGATGAGCTCGACGCTCTCTCTAGGTTTGACTTCACGGGCATTTGCGAAATATATGTAGGAGGAAGCAGTATATTTGTTGACTCTTCTAAGAACGTACTCTCTAGGAAATTCAAAAGTACACCGTGGTGCGCAACACAACGCCACAGGGTTTGGTTGTGCTCCTCGACAATCGATAATAGCAAAACCAAGGCACTACGTTTCTGTAACCTCAACGTGAATTTCTAGTTACAGATAACTATCTCTTGATTGAGTGAAGCATATTTTGCAACCGTGGTCCACTGCCAGTCCTCAGAGTCGGAGCAGCGAACATTGAACAACATACATCCTTCACTCAATGCCAATTAAGTCAGTATTACATTACACACCTATCGTATAGACGTCTGCACCAACACCCCCAGCGTATAACACTGGAACTGCCAACTTTTTCGTTAGCCCTGTCACAACATACACCTAACGCGTAAGTCTTCACTAGCGCCACAAGTATTCCGAAATGCAGACTTGTTTGCATTGTTTAGTGTGAAAGATGTAAAGCTCTTATTTACTCACACTGAAACTTATGAGAAGCCTAGGTTCGTATTTATTAAGCAATTATTGTCATCTAGTGCAGCTAGAATGAAATTATATTATGTTTATAAACGATTACTTCCTCCATAACTGAGTGGTCAGTGCAGTGGATTGCCATGCAAGAGACCTGGGTTCGATTCCCTGCCGGATCATAGATTCTCTGGGCCCAGAGACTGGGTGTTGTGTTGTCATCATCATAACATCCACAGCGACACGCAAGTCGCCGATGTGTCGTCAACTAAAAAGACTTACAACAGGCAGCCAGGCTTTCTGCAGCTGGGGCTCCAGCCTAACCACACTCATAATCATTATTATTATATTGAATTGCAGTCTCAAGTGTTCATAGTATGTCATACTGGTAGAAGCAAATTATGAAAGTTACGTGTCACTGCATTTTGGACATGGAGGAGGCAGTCATCTACACAGCACTTGTCGTGACAGTGTTTGCCGTTGTAGTTAGGAGAAGCGCAGAACGACGAGGTCATGCCGCGGGTAGGAACAGGGTTCGACGCTGGCTGGGAAGGAGGGGTGAGGCAGCGACATATACCCCCCCCCTGTTAGCGAAGAAATTGATGCCCGAAGACCCACCGGAATTTAGGAACGAAGTCGGAATGGATATATCTTGTTTTAAAAAGCTGCCTTCGATTTACATGACGGGATTAGAGCAAACGACACAATAGTAATGGATCAACACATGGTTTGACATTTCGATTGTGTCCCATACATGTTCGATGGGATTCATGTCGAGTCATCTGAGCCGGCTGTGGTGGCCATGCGGCTCTAGGCGCTGTAGTCCGGAACCGCGCGACAGCTACGGTCGCAAGTTCGAATCCTGCCTCGGGCATGGATGTGTGTGATGTCCTTAGGTTACTTAGGTTTAAGTAGTTCTAAGTTCTAGGGGACTGATGACCTCAGATGTTAAGTCCCATAGTGCTCAGAGCCATTTTTTTCGAGTCATCTGATGGCTCGAATTATCCAGCATGTTCTTCAAACCTATCCACCTGGTGACATGGACCGCTACCATCGATAAAAATTCCATAGCTGTTTGGGAACACAAGGTCCAAATGGTGTCCAAGTAGTCGAACTTAACCATTTCCGGTCAGTGATGGGAATACTTGTATTTTTCTTTTTTTCTTTCTTCCTCGGGCCTTCGTCCCGCTCCAACGCGGGGTCGGCTTTGTTATTACGGATTTGGCGGTGTTAATTGCAGAGGGTGGCCGGATGCCCTTTCTGACGCCATCCCGAACCCCCCCGGGACGTAAGTAGTGTACCCCAGCTGTCTGCGTCTAGTGTAAGTCAGGAAATAGTGCGAACGTTTTCAAATGTCGGTGAGTCGTGTAACTGAGGCGGAACTTGGGGATCAGCCAGGTATTCACCTAGTGCGATGTGGAAAACGGCCTAAAAACCACATCCAGGCTGGCTGCCATACCGGCCCTCGTCGTTAATCCGCCGTGTGGATTCGATCCGGGGCCATCGCGCCTACCCGAGTCCAGGAAACAGCGCATTAGCGCTCTCGGCTTCCCTGGCAGGTTGATGGGAATACTTGTATACACTTCACTTAACACATACAAAGTCTGGTATCTGTACTGTAAATTAGCAAAAAATGCAATATTTTATTATATCAGTGCAAAAAGTTTGTAAATTATAGATGTTAATGTGAAACTGTGAAACATTACACGAAAACTGTGGACTTATGTGAGTTTTATGTGGTATACAATTTATCTTATAATTGTGCCATACGAATGTGTTATGTTATCTTGACAAAAGGTGCTCACTTTTCAACATAAGAAAGCCTCTATTTCGGCATCCAGTATGAACTTCGTAAAAATGTCGATAGTCTTATCACATTTCAAGAGAAATTATGGTGCAAAGGTACGTTCGTTAACAGGTATTTGCCTGTCCTTCTCAGTCTTTGATCCTTAAAGTATAGAGCCAGAGTACCTGAAGTAAAGTCATTCACAAAATAACAAGAAAAATCTAAGAGAGTAGAGTAAATTCTTACTTTCTTTGCAGTGCTGTGTAGTTTTGACATGTGAGTCTCTGCTGGGAGTACTTATTCATATTTCGTATTTCTCTGGGATATTAACATTATGTAACGTCGCAAGTTAATTGGTTACATTCCATTTAAGCAGAGTTCACACGATTATGGAGCCACCACCAGCTAGCACAGTGCGTTTTTGGCAACTTGTGACCATGGCTTCGTAGCGTCTGAGTCAAACTCGCTTGTTATCATCAGCTCTTGCCAACTGAAATCGGGACACATCTGACTAGGCCACAGCTTTCCGGTCGTCTAGGGTCCAACTCATATGGTGACGAGCCGCTGAGAGGCGTTGCAGGCGAATGTTATGCTGTTAGCAAAGGTACTTGGGTTGGTCGTCTGCTTCCATAGCCAAATTTCGCCGCACTTTCGTTATGGGTACGTTCTTCAAATGGTTCAAATGGCTCTGAGTACTATGGGACTTAACATCTGTGGTCATCAGTCCCCTAGAACTTAGAACTACTTAAACCTAACTAACATAAGGACATCACACACATCCATGGCCGAGGCAGGATTCGAACCTGCGACCGTAGCAGTCGCGCGATTCCAGACTGCGCGCCTAGAACCGCTAGACCACCGCGGCCGGCCGGTACGTTCTTCTTACGTCCCCCGCACCAATTTCTACAGGTATTTCGCAAGGTTCATCTTGTCTGTTAGCACTGGCAACTCTACGCAAACACCGTTGCACTCGGTCGCTAAATGATGTCCGTCTGCTACTGCGTTGTCCGTCGTCCATGAATGGCTGCAAATGGTCTCCAGGTAGCCGACCTTAACCATTTACAGTCAACGAACCCTTCAGTTCGACCAGAGGAAGCAGTCCATGTAAACACAGCCCACACCATTATGAAGCCACCACCAGCTTGCACAGTGCCTTGTCGACAACTTGTGTCCATGCCTTCGTGGGGTCCGCACCACTCTCGAATCCTGCCATCAGCTATTAACAACCGAAATCGGGACTCTTATGACCAGGCCACGGGTTTTCATTCGTCTAGGGACCAAACCATATGGTGACGAGCCCAAGAGAGACGGTGCGAGCGATGCTGTGCTATTAGCGAAGGCACTCTCTTCGGTCACCTGCTGCCATAACCCATTAACGCCGGATTTCGTCGCACTGTAGGAAAGGTACGTTCATCTTACATCCTACATTGACTTCTGTTGTTATTTCAGGCTGCCTTGCCTGTCTGTCAGCACCGACAACTATACCCAATCGCCAGTCTCCGTCGTTAAGCGAAGGCGTTGTCCCTGGTGAAGGGTAATGCCTGAAATTTGCTATTCTCGGCAGACTCTTGTCATTGTGCAGCTCGGGATATTGAATTCCCTAATGACTTCCGAAATGGAATCTCGCATCCGTCTAGCCCCTACTACCATTAAATCCTGTCATGCGCCCAGAATCATGTCGAAAATTCTTTTATGTTAATTACCTGGGTACAAATGACAGCTCCACCAATGCACTGTCCTTTTACATCTTGTGTACGCGATACTACCGCCATCTGTGTATGTGCATATCGCTATCCCATGACTTTTGTCACTTCAGTGTAGATAGGTGTAACGTAACATGCAACCACATCGAAGGGATATCTGTGGAGAATCCAGACTAGTATATAGTTCCTGAAGATTGCCGGTTATTACAGGGGCAGCAGGCTGGATGATTGACTGATATGCACTAGCAACATTAAACAACATGATCTGGCTACGATGATACTCTGGCACAGCTGAAGGCATGGGGAAACTTCAGCCATTATACTTTCTGAGGGCAGGAAGCTCTTCCGTCTGCTTTAATGTTGATGGTATCCTCCTGGATACAACATTTTGGAGGTAAAATAGATTCGGATCTCCAAGCAGTAATTTCTCAGGAGGATTTCATTAGAAAAAAAGAAAGCAGATTTGACACTTAAGAGTAGGAGCGCATTACATTAGGGATTTTAATTGTAGAGGTGCGTTACAGAATAGATAGATTACAAATAGACCGATTGCAGTTAGATGTAGTTGTCATTAGTGAAGAACTGCAGCGGCAGGAGAAACAAGGTTTATGGTTAAGTGAGTGGTAATTATCAACTGTAGATAAAATAGGGGTAAGTTGGATTACGCTTGCTGAGGATAGACTTGGGTGGAGAGCTGCATTACACTAGATTTAACACTGTAGACCACGATAACAACTTTGAAATCGCGTGACATGACTACAAGAATGAACTGCGGCTGAAATTAAACTGACGTAGGACAATAATGATGGACTGGGACGTCGACATATACATCTCTACCCTGCAAGCAGATTTACGAGTTTCTTTATCCATCAGCGCAAAGCATTTGGGAAGGAAGGTACGTAATTAATTTAAGTATTTGAGATTGTTCTATGTTTGCTGCTGATGGTACATACCTTCAGAATTACAGTTCGTTGTGAATGAAACTACTCGTAGCATCCTGATTCATGACACTGAAGTGAGACGTGGCGCACTGTAATTTGTTGGAGAAACGATCGAATATAGCTGGGTTTCAACTGACAACACATCATTTTAGCAGAAACAATTTCATCAGTATGGACATCAACTCTATCCTTGAAAGCATTAGAAGTAGAGGAGCAACATGTGCTCGACCACAGCAAGGACAATGTTTTTCGCAATTATCGCTAATTTCACAATGGGTAGCAGCAGTGATGAAGAAATGGAAGATTCAGCTTCTTATGACGTCATTTAGTTGCCATTATGTGTGGTACTAGCACTGTAATAATGCATTACGTGGACAAACGATGGTATACACATACACACACACAAACACACACACACACACACACACACACACACACACACAAACACACACACACACACACACACACACACACACACACACACACACACACACACACACACACTCACACAGACTAATAAGCCAGAACAACATGACCACCTACATAATACCAGGTTTGTCCGTCTTTGGTATGGATAACAGCAGCGACGCATTGGAGGGGTTGGCACCACATCTGCACACACAATTCACCTACATCTCGTAAATTCCGCGGAAGGGGGGGGGGGGAGGTGAGCTCTGATGGCACACTGGATCACATCCCAGATGTTTTCAGTTGGGCTCAGATTTGGCGAGTGTGGGCCCCAGCACATCAATTGGAACTCACCACTGTGTTCTTCGATCCACTCCTCCACACTCCTGGCCGTGAGACGTGACCCATTATCCTGCTGAAAAATGCAACTGCCGTCGGAAAAGATGATCGCCATGAAGAGGTGTATGTGATCTGGAACCAGGGTACTATACCCTTTGGCCGTCATGGTGCCTTGCACAATGCCCACTGGACACATGGATGTCCACGTAAACATTCTGCAGAGCATAATGGAGCAGCCTCCAGCTTGTCTCCGTCCTGCAGTACAGGTTTCAAGGAGCTGTTGCCCTGGAAGAAGACGGATTCGTGCCATCCCATCAGCATGATGAAGAAGTTACTGGGATTCTTCAGACCACGCAAAGCCCCGCCACAGCGCCAATATCCAAAGTCGATGGTCAGATGCCCATTTCAGTCATAATTGACAATGTTATGGTGTTAGCATTGGTACATGCATGGCTTGTTGGCTGCGGAGGCCCATCGTTAGAATTGTTCAGTGCACTGGTTTTTCCACCACAGTTCGCTGCCTCTTCTATTACACCAGTCTTCCCAGCCTACGAAGTCTGACATCTGTAGTGAGGGACGGCCACGCGACCCCATGACGTCTGGACATGGTTTCACATTGGTTTAGCCACGTATTGGAGATATTCACCACAGCACTCCTGGAACACCTGATAAGGTGTGCACGTTCTGAAACGCTCATATCGAGCTTCTGGGGCACCACGATCTGCCCTCAGTCAAACTCAGATACATCGCGAGTCGTCCCCATCCTAAACACAGACAGCACACTCACGGACACTACAAGCACCGTACTTACGTCTGACCAGCAGTCATTCCTCGCCAGGTGACGCTGCTATCGCCTGGATGGTTTATATCGATAACGGGTCGGTGGTCGTAATTTTCTGGCTGAGCAGTGTATATACAGTGAATGGCTGAGGTATGACAACAGAAATCCGATACCTATGATTAAATTATATTCTTATCATCATCATGAAATGCAGATACTGATACACATGTTTACACACGTGTTGCTCTAAACTGTCTTATTTATCACTCTAATAACAACTTATGACGTCATTTCTTACAATCTTATTTCACACCAAACACCTGTAGCATAATGTAAATATTCCAGTGAAATACATAGTATGACTGTGGTGTCACCACCAGACACCACACTTGCTAGGTGGTAGTTTTAAATCGGCCGCGGGCCATTAGTACATGTCGGACCCGCGTGTCGCCACTGTGTGATCGCAGACCGAGCGCCACCACAAGGCAGGTTTCGAGATACGGGATAGCACTCGCCCCAGTTGTACGGACGACCTAGCAAAGCGCCATTAGTAACATTGCATGTATCTAAAGAGTCTCACTTGTATCGCCACAATCTCCAGATGTACCAAAAGGATGGATTAAAGTTAAGTATTCCAGAAGCTACGTACTTTTCTTTATAGCATTCATTACGTATCCTGTTTCTGATCTCACGCCATCCTGCTTTAGCTTAGCGCGTGCCTTTCGGCTTCCTCTCATTGTGTCTAGGCTGTCTTGTCTAGACACAACAATGACTAATTAGCTACAGCAAAGTTTCATAGTTCAAAAATACACAGCATTGAAAAGAAAGTACGAATTTACTCTATTGTCTTAGAATTTTTGTGTTGTTTAGTGAATAGCTACGTTTCAGGTACGCTGACTCTACACTGTAAGGATCACTGACTGAGAAGGACAAGGAAATACCTGTTCACGAATGTACCTCAACACCATAATTTTTCGTGAAATGTGATGACACTTTCAACATTTTTACAAAATTCCTGCTGGGTGCGGAAATAGAGGCTTTCTTATGTTCAAAAGTCAGTATCATTTGTCAAGATAACGTATGGCAGAATTATACGATAAACTCTATATCATATAAATCTCATAGAAGGCCATAATTTTCGTATAAAGTGACATAATTTCACACTAAAATCTATAATTTTCAACATTTTTGCACTAATATTAAAATATATTATATCTTTTGCCAGTTTACCGTACTCGTACCACACTTTGTAGGTAGTAATTGAAGTATATGCAAGTATTCCAACATAAACGTAATGTTTCGACATATGTAGCTGATAGGGCCAAAAATATGCTGTACTCCAATCATACCTTGAAAACGGTAGAAACATTATCTACAAACTCAAAATTCGATGTACTACCAGCAACATTATGAGCTTTCATGATCTTCAGTGCTGAAAATTCGCTTAACAACTGCTCTTAACACAGCCTGTCCAAGTAGTGCTTTGAAAATACGAAGTAACCCGACGGCAGAGCTGTAGTGGCGTCGGGGTGAGGAGAAGAAGGAAGGCTGGAGATGGGCAGTGACGGCACGGTGCGACCGCTGTCAAGGCCCCGTCAATTTCACTGCTGCCCATTAAAATGGCAGCGCTGGGAAGGATTGTGTGCAAATAGCGAAGGAGGAAGAATTTGGAGTTCATGTGGGGGTATACAGGTTGCTAGGTTTACTATGTCGAGTTGCCACCATTGGCAGCAACAATGGGTCCCAATTCAGCTGTTTCATCGAGTAGGACTCACCTTGAATGTTACTTGTTAAAGAGCCACTTTCAGTTTTCCAATTACCTTCTTTCGTTATCTCACGAACTAGTCTTTTCTGATATTTTGAAAAGATGTTTCATAACCATTATCGATTACGATCAGTCAGGATTTTTTATCGTCTAGAAGCTGTCAAAACGATAATTTTTACCTGTAGCTTTGAATATGTAGACAACTGACTGGTGAATTGGTGGTAGATGCTGCTCCCTATCTTTGTGAGACAGTTCCTTTTATTATGGCAATTGGAAGGGAACTGCTCATGAGGAAGGATACTCTATTAACTTATTCATGACATGCTCCCATGCTGTGGCCAACTTTTTCACTATTTCGTGTTCCTAACTTGCTATGAATTATTAAAGTGAATATCTATTCATCTGCATAGTTTACAAGGAATTCGCGTTTTTCTGAACATGAACAATACAGTGGCTGGACTCATAACCCAGAGTCGACAACTGTTAGTGCAATGCCAACAAGGGCTGAAGTGTCAAGAGAGGCCACAGGATTAAGGGGCTCCGGAACGCCCTATACTTGCAATGTTAAAATAACGCTTATAAATTACATCTTTCCTCACAAAGTATTTGAGGTAGGAAGTTGAACGTTTTACTGATTATTTATTGGAATATGGGCTACAACTTAACAAAGGGATTTTACAAAATTTTAGTTCACTTATTAAAGATGATTTTTTTTCAATTGTAATGAAAATTCACAACATTTTTTTGCAATTTTTTATTTATATATTCAAAAATATCCAGTTTTTTGGAAAAAGGTTGTGTTAAATTATGCAGAAGGTACTGTGTAACATTTACTGAAAGTTCGAAACAAATATGTTTGGAACATCCTTAGAAAACATGTAATTAGTATGAGAAAATAAAAGTTTTGGAAATCGAGCGACAAAGATTGGATTAACTTTTTAGTGCATTCCAGGTCCATAGGATGGATTATCTTCATCCTCTGCAAACTCCAGCTTCCTCTTGTTCCTCCTCCTGTTGACTTTTGCTTGTATTTCTAGACTCTTTACAGCCCTGTCTGCAGCCCGAAGGCGTTCCTTGTCTAAAGCAAGCATCGCTCGTTGTTGTGTTCGTAGATTTTGCTACCATTTTCTTCAGTTGCAGTTACTGCAACACTGTTCCAAAAGGTGGTCATGTACGAGTATGAACACTTATCACATTTCAGTTGTATTTCACTAGCAAGTCCTACGTGCTTTATTATGGAGAGTTCTAGACCAACTTCACTACAATGAATACATCTTACACAGTTTGAAAAAATTCCTTTGAGAACCGACATATCAAATATTTCATTCACATCCGATTCGCCTATAAAACATTCATAGTTTTCACTCATTGAACCAAGCTTCTTCTGTGAAGTATTTTCTTTCCCACTTTGACTGCTATGGGCAGGTGTACTTGAGAGGTTAGGTTCACTCACTTGGTTATCGTCTTTATTGTTTACAGTAATAACACATACCTTTGGCTTTCCAACATTTCTCCTTTTCTTAAAAGCCTTCAGAGGATTTCTAATAACTTTACTTTTACTCATTATTATACTTCAACAAAACAGAGACTCAAGAAACAGAATTAATAACGAATATTTTCGAGATAACGACAGAGTAAATAAACATGAAACAATCGGCAATCACACCAGCGATATATATTGAACCATCACAGGTTAGCCACAACACATACTTTATCTCACATCACTAAAATGTACCTGATGAACACGGACGTTAATAATAACACCATTTGACAGCAGTTTAACAGCGCCACAGTGGGTCACGCCCATGTAGAACACATTTCAAAAAAAATTTAAAAATAGTTGTAGTCTTCGGAATTGAATAAATTATATATCTATTAAAAGGTAATAGTCTGCAGATTCAGAAAACGCAAAAAAGTAAAAATTGAACTTTTCATGATTTTGAGCCTTTCCGGAGCCCCTTAATACAGTCTAATTAACGTTTCTGTTTGTTGCCAGATGGTTAGGAGCGATGAATAAATTTATTTACTGTGAAATTACAGAGAGCAGTAGAGTTCTAGAGCACTTGACAGCGATGAGCTGTAAGTGAATAGTTTTCCTTGTTTGTTGTACTGTAAGAATTCGTTCGCATGCCTTTGCTCTTAGACGACGTTAATTCAAATTGGAGAAAGCTCAGATAAAATGTTCATGAGTTTCACAGTGAGTTTCAGGGCATGAGTGTTTGGCACCACTAGAATTTTGAGACTATTGTACTGTGTGGAATATCAAGTTCTCTATTTTCCGTTTAATTGATATCAGTATGCGCATAATCAGGCAGCCCATAAGTTCCTTATTGTAAATTTTGTGCAGTGACTTTTTATTTGTTTATATGGCTTTTTTCATGTGTTGTATATGAGAATTTCCTGTGTAATGCAGACATATTAAAGAAAGGTGCCTACTGATCTTCAGCAAAATCTAGGTTCTATAACTTGTTACAGATATGCTTTCTATAGATTTTTATGTATTTCTTTGTTATTAACAGTTCTTTCCTTTATGTGATAATTTGCAGTTTGGTACAATTTCTATGAGTTCTCTCTCTCTCTCTCTCTCTCTCTCTCTCTCTCTATGTGTGTGTGTGCGTTGTGTGTGGAATGTTGCTTCATGAGATTATTTGTACGTCTGATACAATTTTCACGAGTTCTCTCTCTCTCTCTCTCTCTCTCTCTCTCTCTCTGTGTGTGTGTGTGTGTGTTGTGCGACATCTGGTGCGGTTGTGTACAGCTGTTCATGTGGTGGACTTAACATGGTTGATTTGATACAAATGTTGTGCTTTATCTTATTAATGTCTTTGATTACAAAATTGTATGAATATGCTGGAACTGAAGTGAAATGACACAAAAGAACTTTGATTAGTGATCAGGTGAAAGGGTATATTCTGTATAGTCAGGCTTAGTTTGAGATGGCATTGAATGAAGAGTCGGAGGTGCCCATAGCAGTGTACATAGTGGCTTTGTGTATCTGAATGTTAAGCTTCGTCTGAGAGTGCAGTCAATGATGAGTATCCATTTTCCAGGTTAACTGCTCTGGGTGATACTGTTGTTCTATTTTTGCATCTGGTAAATCTAGTTTTTAGTTACCCACTATCTCCTGGTCTGTAAACCCATGTGGGTGTGGTAAAGGAACACATTTATTGTTCTACTATTGAGGCAAGATAATTCAAACATGAGGATGATTATTTCATCTTTTATTTTCTGTGCGGCTTGCTTGCTCTCGTTCTGTCATATATCTATATGAGTGTGTATGTGCTACTATGAGCTTACTTGATGTGGAAATAGTGTGAGAAGGTTATTCATCTACGGATAACTATGTGTCCAAGTGGGTGTTCAGAAAGTTTGAAAGTTTGATTTTCTGATGAATGTCATCAGTAATTAGAAAATCTGATATGATGATTTGGTTTGAAAGCTAATGTTTTACCTTTTGTAACGAGATGTCAGGGAAGGGATATTTAATGAGATCTTAAAATGTACTTTCCTTTTTAGTGAGAGTTTTCTTATGTGACAGAAATGATTAGTGCAGCCGGCACTGATACTGAATATTTATTTACAACAACAGCACCCATTTGGATCTCTGGGTGGGCACTACTCAGGAGGAAGTCGTTATCAGGAGAGAAAAAAACTGGCGTTCTATGGATCGGAGTTTGTGGTCTCAGATCCCTTAATCAGATATGAAGGTTAGAAAATTTAAAAAATGAAACAGATAGGATGAAATCAGAGTGTAAATTAGTGAGGTTCGGCGCCAGAAGAAGTAGGACTTCTGGTCAGATGAATACAGAGCTATAAATACAAAATCAAATAAGGGTAATGCAGGAGTAGGTATGATGTTGAGTAAAGAAACAGGAACACAGATACGCTACTATGAACTGTATAGTGAACACAATATTGTAGCCAAGATAGACACGAAGCACACAACCACCAGAGCAGTGAAAGTTTTTATGCCAACTAGCACCGCAGATGATGAAGAGATTGAAGTAATGTATGATGAGATAAAAAAAATTATTCAGATAGTTAAGGGAGACGAAAATTTAATGGTCATGGAGGTTGGAATTCGTTACTAGGAAAAGGAAGGCAAGAAAAAATAGTAGGTGGATATTGACTGCGGGAGAGGAATGTAAAAGGAAGCTGCCTTGTAGAATTTTGCACAGAGAATGATTTAATGTGGCTTAAACTCGGTTTAAGAATCATGAAAGAAGGTTGTATATGTGGGGAGATCTGGAGACACCAGAAGGTTACACATTGTTATATAACGGTAAAATAGAGATTTGGAGCCAAATTGTAAAACATTTGCACATTTGCAGAGTCTGACCACAATGTATTGGTTATGAACTTAAAACTGAAGACACTACAAAAAGCTAGGAATTTAAGGAGATGGAACTGGTTAAACTGAAGGAATCAGAGGTTCTAGAGAGTTGCAGAGGGAGCATTAGGGAACGATTGCCAAGGACAGTAGAAAGGAGTATGGTAGAAGAAGAATGGGTAACTATGAGAGATGAAATGGTGAAGGCAGCAGAGGATCAAGTAGGTAAAAAGACGAGGACTAAAAGAAATCTCTGGGTACCACAAGAGATGTTGAATTTAACTGATGGAAGGAGAAAATATAGTAATGCCGTAAATGAAGTAGGAGAAAGGGAATACAAAGACCTAAACACTGAGATCGACAGGAAGTGCAAAATGGCTAAGAAGGAATCGCTGGAGGACAAATGTAACGATTTAGATGAATATATTACTAGGGGAAAGTTAATTGCTCCCTACAGGAAAATTTAAGAGACATTAGAAGAAGAGAGAACCATATGAATGAATATCAAGAGCTGAGATGGAAAAACCATCGTAAGCAAAAAAGGTAAGGCGGAAAAGCACTATGCCTGAACAGGTTATGAAGGCCCATCGGAACCGACCGGCCGCCGTGTCATCCTCCGCCCACAAGCATCACTGGATGTGGATATGGAGGGGCATGTGGTCAGCACACCAATGTCCTTGTCATATGTTAGTTTATGAGACTGGGGAAAGCAGAAAGATGGAAGGAATACATAGAGGGTCTAGACAAGACAGATGTGGAATACATAGTGTCTATACAAGAGTGTGCAATATTATGGAAATGGACGTAGTTGTAGATGAGATGGGAGATATGATACTGGGTGAAGAATTTGACAGAGCACGTAAAGACCGAAGTCGAAACGAGGCTGCAGAAGTAGACAACTTTCTTTTTGATCTACTGATAGCCTTGGGAGTGTCAGCCATGACAGAACTTTTCCATCTCCTGAGGAAGATGCTTAAAGACAGGCGAAACACCATCAGACATGAAGAAGAATATAATAATTCCAATTTCAAAGAAAGCAGGTGCTGACAGATGTGAAAATTAGCGAACTAACAGTTTAATAAGTCATGGTTGCAGAACACTAACACGAATTCCTTACAGAAGAATGGAAAAACTGACAGAAGTGACCTTGGGGACGATTAGTTAGGATATTGGAGAGTTGTAGGAACGTGCGAGGCAATACAGACCCTATGGTTTTTCACAGCAGATAGGTTAAGGAAAGGAAAACCGTGATTTATATCATTTGTATACTTAGACAAAGTTTTTAACAATGGTGACTGGAATTCTCTCTTCCAAATTTTAGAGGTGGCAGGGGTAAAATACAGGGAGTGAAAGACTATCTACAATTTGTACAGAAACCAGATGGCAATATATGGTTATCCTTCCTTGTCGTGGCCAGACGTGGCAGACTGGAAACTTGGTGACGAGTACGGCTGCCCTCAAGACCACGTGCACTGGGTAACTATAATATCCGAATGGCCCAAAAATCTGGGTACTGAACAATCTGAGAGTTGATTAAATGGAGACTTACAATGGGACACCTCTCAAACTCATTCTGGTGCTCGTAACTCCGCGTAACCCGAATACATAGCATCTCTCTCACCTTCACAGCTATCACGTAACTTTTGAAGCTGTTCGTCCTCATTATATGCACAACGAGGTTCGGCAACAGCGCTAAGCACGAACAACGCTAATGCATACTCATGACCCTTCCACCTGATGTAGACAAGTACAACTCTAACTATTTCGGATATTCTAATGGCGAGTGCATGTACGAAGACCGAATCTACAATCGATGATATTAAGGTTGATGAGGTACTCTTTATCTGTATTGGACACATTCATTCTGCTTTTTGTTATTCAGAAAACAATGTCTTATATGTTTGGATCGTTTAAAAACGGTTCATACCCAAACGCCTAAGATGTGAAGGCCAGTTGTGTTATTATAGGTCAGCTAAATGACCGCAACAGCTCATCGAGTATTTCTGCAACGTATATCTTACACTAACATCCGACAGTGCCGTCTGAGTGCTTCACTGTTTTTGTAGGGTAGTGTACAAAGATATCTTCTGTCCAGCTTTTATTGTCAGTCAGATAGATTATCCAACTCAGAATGGGTTAAACACTAGTTGAACCTTAACCACCGTTTCTGTCCAGCTGTGTAATCCCTTTTGAAAACAGTTTTAAGCCACAGTGACATGACAGACCTTTCATCCTTCGAATATTGAAGTTATATAAAAGTACTTACCAAACAGCCATGACTTTCTGCATGTGTTGGAGTGGCACACATAGAGCGGTCGTGGAGTTCGGGTATATGTTTCAGACATTCATCACGAGGCATGATTTTTGTCGTTGTATAACGCAAAACGTCTCCAGGTGGAGTATGTTCTTTAAGTGTCCCCCACCCGGTGACGAAGACAAAGAGGTTACCTACGGAAAACAAGTGTTTCATGAAATATGTTTCACTTGCTTATTATTACTTCATAGTACAGTGATTATATTTACCTGTAGGCGTGATCTCCATGTTTATTGGCTGAATGTAGTCATTCATAATAAAAGGAGAGTACACAATGAACACTGCCACGTCGTTGCGAGGGATATTGCTGTAAAAATGTGAAAAGACAATAATTACTGACACCTTTATGTTTGTATCAAGAAGGCTATCTCTACGCTGCACTGACGAAGGACTGTCCCTTTCTGCTCTTTGTACTGTCTTACTTCCGTTGCTTTTGTTTTAAAGAAAAAATAAACTATCGCTTACATAAAGTAGATAAACCGGCATAGCCTTTCAAACTCAAAACATTAGAGAATTGGTAAAGTAAAAATATTTTAATTGATGAATGAGTGTCATTTCCTTGTTTTCTGAGAATGTGTTCGACATTCACATGTGATGTATTCCAGTTTTTCCCTTTGTAAGAATTATCGTTAAACATATCAACAAATGTCAGAATGTTTAATAAAAGTTCTGTGATTTTGGGAAGTTTATACATAAAAGTTTATAAATTGAAGCTCCATCGCAAAATAAATATCAAAATAAATACCATAAATACTTTGAACACCATATTAATGTGTTACGTGAACCAACACGTACTACAATTTATAATATTACATTTGAAGACGACGGCACAGTTCAGGATGTGCATAAGGAAAGGTCTGGCCGACCAGAAACATCAAGAAGTCCAGCTTCCAGAGCTGATGTGTTGCAACATTTTACTAGGTCACTTCAAAAATCTGTGGAACAGGGTGCACGTGAAAGCGGGGTAGGCCGATCAAGCGTACGACGTATTCTGAAGGCTGCAAAGTGTACATTCCAGGACTGCTGCAAGCTTATGAACGAGGACGACCCGGGTCGAAGGATGGGGTACGACGAGTGGTTTGAAGGCATGCTTCGCAACGATGAACGGTTTGCATGGATGTTTATTTGGTCTGACGAGGCGCGGTTCAAACTGAACGGTACTGAAAACCACTCCAACTGCTTGTACTGGGATCCTGAAAAGCCTCACGTTCACGTGGATAAACATGTTTATCTAGCGGGTGTTACTATGAGGCGTGGTCTATCATCGCGCGGTTTGATCGGCCCATTCTTCTATGAAGGTGCCATAACTGGTGAGGTGTATCTTCATATGATGCAAACATAGATCTTACCTGCCATCCGAGAGTTCTCTCGAAACGAATGATTTTGCATACAGCAAGATGGCGCTCCGCCTCGCTACCACAGAGATGTCAGAGCCTACTTGGATGATAATCTACCTAGACGATGGATAGGTCGAAGAGGAGTTGTTAAGTACCCACCACGGTCTCCAGATCTCACACCTTGATAAATGAAATTTATCAACAGAATCCAGCCACAATAAAAGAGCTGCGAGAAACCATCGAGGCTTCCTGTGCAGTCGTCACATCGGCAACACTGACAGCCGTAGTTGACTCAAGAGGTCAGCTGCAGCGACGTTGTTTGGCTGTTAATGAAGGTCACTATGACCACATAAAACAACCTTCCCGTGCAGGAATTGTAACGGTATGTCATTTTGTTCCATTAATGTGGACATTTCTTTAGACGCCTCTGTATTAAGGGGTTTTTATGAGAAGAAATTTCAGACTGAATTTTCGCACGAATACTTGAACTGACGGATGATGAAAGGCAAAGGAAGGAAGGAAGATAGGACAATATCTCTGGGTGACGGTGGAAATAGTGGCGAATCATTGGCTCGAATTCGACAAGGATGGCAAAGCTAATCGGCCGTTCCCTTTTTACAAGAACTATGCTGGGCATTTAGCTACAATGAGTTAGGTTAATCACATGGCTGGATAGAAGTCTGTACCTCATTCAGTGCGAAAGTGATCTACAGCCTTAAGCGTACCGCCACGTCTTTTTACACTTGGAACGGCACACCTACTGAATGGAAAATACTGCATTCGTAATTCATTTTGTCGTTGTTTAAATTTTTCGACGCAATAGGATTTTCTGTTTGATTTGGCACAACATTGTTGTATTTACTATTTTTTAAATTTTATGACATAACGGACATCACAGTATTCCCAGATGAGTTTATATGGACTATATGTTCATCCTAGTATTGTATATTTTCTCTCTATCTCCATCCACTTCCCCAATCCCTGCACACCACCCCCGTGTGTGTCGGTGTCTTTCAATCAACTAGCATCTCGTCAGTGCCATACTACGTAGCAGGCATAGCGAAACTCACTTTCTTACAAAATAATTTTTATGTGGAATTTGCTCGACCACTCGTCGCTTCTGCTGCGTTGGTTCCTGGATGTTTCGGTTCAGGACACCGGCGATTGCCTGAAAAACACAAGCAAGTTACTAAGTGAAAATATTCAAAGAAATATCGACATCGTTTAGTACACACAATCCTTAAATTATCTTTCTTCTCGTTAAAGGAATGTAAACCTTCAGATGAACACACGAAAAATCTAGTTTTATTCAAAACAATACAGAATGAGTATCTTTGTTACCAGTTTTTGTGTACATGCATTGTAAATAATGATTGACAAAGATAATCAGGCTTGATCGGGGATACAAGATAAATACTGGCAAAAAGAGAGACCAAAACGAAGTGACAGACAGTGAAATACTTACAAGTCTGTTACATGACGAATGGTAGCGTTTCTCAAAGAGCAATAAAGTTACGCTGAGATATCGATAAAGACGCTCACATATTGGTCAAAAACATATGTAATCCGATTGATTGGTGAAAAACTACAATACCCTGCAGTTAGTAACTGGACTCCTCGCCGTTGTTGGTCTATAGCAAACGGCACATAAGCATGTACGAATTGCGAGCAAAAACGGCACATAAGCATGTACGAACAGCGAGCCGTATTAAACTGTGCATGTTATTAATATCTCTAACAACAACCTTGAGTCGATATGCACATAAATCACAACAACGTTGTGCATATGTAAGGCAGGTTAACCTGTCTGCCTTTTAGGTCACACCACAGAAGCATGGCGTTAGGGTTCTGCGAGGTATCATTGATACACGAAGATAACAGAGAACCTAGTGTTAATTCCTGTAGCAGTCTTCAGAGAATTTGTTTCAAAGGTGACATTTAGTTTCCCATTGTTCCCTGTTTCTTACAACTATCGCAGCACTCACATATACCACATGGAAAAAAATGTCAAAGCTGACAATACCAAACGCTTCACTTAGGGTAAACAAGTCTCTTTCAGTCATGCGATTGCTCATAGCGTGCTTTCGATAGCCTGTGAGAGTAATTATACTAATTCTCTTACTATAAGCCAGCGAAAGCCCAGACGATAATTGTTTTAATGTTTCAGTTATTTAAGTAATCAGTCAACTAACCACAAGCAACACATACTTTCAAGCTTTGTAACAGTAGAGACGATTATCATGTAATTCTGCCTGTTCTTTAAAAGTACTCCTCTTTAACAGCATGTTCCGTTCTTTCTGCAACAAGGTGGCATTATTTTGTTCCTGTCGTTATTCGCTCATCCTTGCAAGCGTCGTGCCTCTGCCTGGGCTGCTATGTACATCTACATCTACATCTACATTTATACTCCGCAAGCCACCCAACGGTGTGTGGCGGAGGGCACTGTCATTATCTCCCTTATCTGTTCCAGTCGCGTATGGTTCGCGGGAAGAACGACTGTCTGAAAGCCTCCATGCGCGCTCGAATCTCTCTAATTTTACATTCGTGATCTCCTCGGGAGGTATAAGTAGGGGGAAGCAATATATTCGATACCTCATCCAGAAACGCATCCTCTCGAAAAGAGTCTGCCACTTGAGTTTGCTAAACATCTCCGTAACGCTATCTCGGTTACCTAATAAACCTGTGACGAAACGCGCCGCTCTTCTTTGGATCTTCTCTATCTCCTCCGTCAACCCGATCTGGTACGGATTCCACCCTGATGAGCAATACTCAAGTATAGGTCGAACGAGTGTTTTGTAAGCCACCTCCTTTGTTGATGGACTACATTTTCTAAGGACTCTCCCAATGAATCTCAACCTGGTACCCGCCTTACCAACAATTAATTTCATATGATCATTCCACTTCAAATCGTTCCGCACGCATACTCCCAGATATTTTACAGAAGTAACTGCTACCAGTGTTTCTTCCACTATCATATAATCATACAATAAAGGATCCTTCTTTCTATGTATTCGCAATACATTAGATTTGTCTATGTTAAGGGCCAGTTGCCACTCCCTGCACCAAGTGCCTATCCGCTACAGATCTTCCTGCATTTCGCTACAATTTTCTAATTCTGCAACTTCTCTGTATACTACAGCATCATCCGCGAAAAGCCGTCACAATGACTTCACAGCTCTCGCTGTACTAACATCATCATTCATGTACCAGCCACGACAGCCCTCTGTAGAGTCTCACACGCAGTACGTCTCACAACTTCGCGTTCCATTTAAAGACCAGTAAAAGTGCGCGCTTTGTTGCCCTGCTTACACAGACACATTGGACCTCTCTTTAGAAGAGCTGCACGCATTCTTACATGAAGATGGCAAATGGCTGGTTGAAATCAATCACAGCATTGTGAAGTGCTGTTATAAACAGAATGTATTGGGCTGATGTACAAGTAGTTCGTAGAGTTTATCCACAACTTTAAAAAACGCAACAGATTTATAGACCAGAGACTAGTCATCAGTATGTACAACAGTCTGCCAATCCTGGAATGACTTTCCGATTCCAAGACTGTAGAAATTACGTGGGTTTCAGGATCAGTACTCGATGAACCATGTTTGGAGCGCATTTTCATCCGGAAAGGAAGTTCCTTGAAGGTTGTGCAACAGAGAACGGAAAAGGTGAGAAAGTGAGGGCGCAAGGCCGGCCGAAGTGGCCGTGCGGTTCTAGGCGCTACAGTCTGGAGCCGAGCGACCGCTACGGTTGCAGGTTCGAATCCTGCCTTGGGCATGGATGTGTGTGATGTCCTTAGGTGAGTTAGGTTTAATTAGTTCTAAGTTCTAGGCGACTGATGACCTCAGAAGTTAGGTCGCATAGTACTCAGAGCCATTTGAACCATTTTTGAGGGCGCAAGATCAGGTGAATAAGATGGGTTCGGAATGAATTCGCAACTCAACTCTGAGCCATGGCGCCATTAAGTTAGTAGACTGTTCTGTCTGGCGGGCAGTATTGACTATCCCTCTTGCCAATATCTATGAGGAAGTGTAGTATCTGTGGGTTGTGTCCTCAGGAGCTCTTTGTTTGCCGGTATATATATATATATATATATATATATATATATATATATATATATATATATATATATATATATATATATGCGGGTTCGCTGGCAAGAGGGAGGAGGCACCAAGCTTGGGGATTGGCGGTAGCGTTACGATAACAGGCAGTCACGAGGCCCGAGCGGCCAAAGGCACGAGCTACGCAAGGAGGGCCTGCCCAGAGTAACGATACCGGAGTACTTCACTGGGGTTAGCGTCGACTACAAGCAGCAAGCCGACATGCCGTCGGTTGCTTGGCAACATTCGTGTCGGACGACCGCTCGTGACCTGGATGCCCCCTTCTACCTGGCTGTCATCAACACCACTCAGTAACCGACGCGACGCACCGTGGATTCATGGAGCTGCTTGTTAGTAAAGGGGAGTAACATTCTGTAATCCTTGCAGTGATTGGTGTCATTATCTACCCAATCTCCTAATTACTTTCTGATTTGCATTCGGCAGTCAGAGTCTTACTCGGTCGACTCTTTTGTCGCAAATATAGACCGAAGTATTGTATTAGAGACTAGTTGTCGTTTTTCTCTGATATCATATTGCCCTTCCTTTCTAATTTATACCCGATCATTAATGTTTTAATGAATCAGCTCCTGGTCGGAAATACAGTCGGAGCAACTGTACCAAGGCGCAGGTTACCGCTATACAAACGGGTCGAGTTTATATGTTAACCGGTTTAATTCCTTGATTGTAATTGTATTTGAGATAATCTGAACTACCTGATCTACTAAGCTGTGCGTTCCTGTCTTTCAAACACCGGGTCATTATTGGTGTATTTGTAATCGGATCAGGTTCCGCCCAGTCAGCTCTCTTGTAATAACTGCTCATACGTAACGTTTTAAAACGTTCTTTCTGAGCGGCCTTCATAACTAAGAAGATATTTAACTTTTGAGATATTATCAGCCCACTGTCACCAGAGCTTTAGTCAGGAAAAGATTGTCATAAGGAACGGGTTGGGATCCAGTCGCACCTTGATTGCTGATTGAAATGAAAAGGTTACTCACTTTGAAGCAGACCTTATCATTGTCATACGTGTTCCCTAATTTGCTAAGCATAGGTGCGTATCTTAACCTTGAACTTTTCGACATACAGTTTCTTAATTACACTACTGGCCATGAAAATTGCTACACCACGAAGATGACGTGCTACAGACGTGAAATTTTACTGACGGGAGGAAGATGCTGTGATATGCAAATGATTAGCTTTTCAGAGCATTCACACAAGGTTGGCGCCGGTGGCGACACCTACAACGTGCTGACATGAGGAAAGCTTCCAACCGATTTCTCATACACAAACAGCAGCTGACCGGCGTTGCCAGGTGAAACGTTGTTGTGATGTCTCGTGTAAGGAGGAGAAATGAGTGTCATTACGTTTCTGACTTTGATAAAGGTCGGATTGTAGCCTATCGCGATTGCGGTTTATCGTATCGCGACATTGCTGCTCGCGTTGGTCGAGATCCAGTGACTGTTAGCAGAATATGGAATCGGTGGGTTCAGGAGGGTAATACGGAATGCCGTGCTGTATCCCAACGGCCTTGTATCACTAGCAGTCGAGATGACAGGCATCTTATAAGCATGGCTGTAACGGATCGTGCAGCCACATCTCGACCCCTCAGTCAACAGATGGTGACCATTGCAAGACAACAACCATCTGCACGGAGTTCGACGACGTTTGCAGCAGTATGGACTATCATCTCGGAGACCATGACTGCGGTTACCCTTGACGCTGCACCACAGACAGGAGCGCCTGCGATGGTGTACTCAACGATGA